>NW_024070189.1:28042225-28402737 GCF_014754425.2 Oryx dammah
GTGGAATGAAGCAGGGCAAAGACTAATAGAGTTTTGCCAAGAAAATGCACTGGTCATAGTAAACACCCTCTTCCAACAACACAAGAGAAGACTCTACACATGGACATCACCAGATGGTCAACACCAAAATCAGATTGATTATATTCTTTGCAGCCAAAGATGGAGAAGCTCTACACAGTCAACAAAGACAAGACCAGGAGCTGACTGTGGCTCAGATCATGAACTCCTTGTTACCAAATTGAGACTCAAATTGAAGAAAGTAGGGAAAAGCGATAGACCTTTCAGGTATGACCCGAATCAAATCCCTTATGATTATACAGTGGAAGTGAGAAATAGATTTAAGGGCCTAGATCTGATAGATAGAGTGCCTGATGAACTATGGAATGAGGTTTGTGACATTGTACAGGAGACAGGGATCAAGACCATCCCCAGGGAAAAGAAATTCAAAAAAGCAAAATGGCTGTCTGGGGAAGCCTTACAAATAGCTGTGAAAAGAAGAGAAGTGAAAAGCAAAGGAGAAAAGGAAAGATATAAGCATCTGAATGCAGAGTTCCAAAGAATAGCAAGAAGAGATAAGAAAGCCTTCTTCAGTGATCATTGCAAAGAAATAGAGGAAAACAACAGAATGGGAAAGACTAGAGATCTCTTCAACAAAATTAGAGATACCAAGGGAACATTTCATGCAAAGAAGGGCTCGATAAAGGACAGAAATGGTAAAGACCTAACAGAAGCAGAAGATATTAAGAAGAGATGGCAAGAATACACAATGTAGAAAAAGGATCTTCACAACCTGGATAGTCACAATGGTGTGATCACTCATCTAGAGGCAGACACCCTGGAATGTGAAGTCAAGTGGGCCTTAGAAAGCATCACTACAAACAAAGCTAGTGGAGGTGATGGAATTCCAGTAGAGCTATTTCAAATCCTGAAAGATGATGCTGTGAAAGTGCTGCACTCAATATGCCAGCAAATTGGGAAAACTCAGCAGTGGCGACAGGACTGGAAAAGGTCAGTTTTCATCCAATCCCAAAGAAAGGCAATGCCAAAGAATGCTCAAACTACCGCACAATTGCACTCGTCTCACATGCTAGTAAAGTAATGCTCAAAATTCTCCAAGCCAGGCTTCAGCAATACGTGAACTGTGAACTTCCAGATGTTCAAGCTGGTTTTAGAAAAGGCAGAGGAACCAGAGATCAAATTGCCAACATCCGCTGGATCATGGAAAAAGCAAGAGAGTTCCAGAAAAACATCTCTTTCTGCTTTATTGACTATGCCACAGCCTTTGACTTTGTGGATCACAATAAACTGTGGAAAATTCTGAAAGAGATGGGACTACCAGACCACCTAACCTGCCTCTTGGGAAATCTGTATGCAGGTCAGGAAGCAACAGTTCAAACTGGACATGGAACAACAGACTGGTTCCAAATAGAAAAAGGAGTACGTCAAGGCTGTATATTGTCACCCTGCTTATTTAACTTCTATGCAGAGAACATCATGAGAAATGCTGGGCTGGAAGAAACACAAGCTGGAATCAAGATTGCCGGGAGAAATATCAATAACCTCAGATATGCAGATGACACCACCCTTATGGCAGAAAGTGAAGAGGAGCTAAAAAGCCTCTTGATGAAAATGAAAGAGGAGAGTGAAAAAGTTGGCTTAAAGCTCAACATCCAGAAAACGAAGATCATGGCATCCGGTCCCATCACTCCATGGGAAATAGATGGAGAAACAGTGGAAACAGTGTCAGACTTTATTTTGGGGGGCTCCAAAATCACTGCAGATGGTGACTGCAGCCATGAAATTAAAAGATGCTTACTCCTTGGAAGAAAAGTTATGACCAACCTAGATAGCATATTCAAAAGCAGAGACATTACTTTGCCGACTAAGGTCCATCTAGTCAAGGCTATGGTTTTTCCAGTAGTCATGTATGGATGTGAGAGTTGAACTGTGAAGAAGGCTGAGCGCCAAAGAATTGATGCTTTTGAACTGTGGTGTTGGAGAAGACTCTTGAGAGTCCCTTGGACTGCAAGGAGATCCAACCAGTCCATTCTGAAGGAGATCAACCCTGGGATTTCTTTGGAAGGAATGATGCTAAAGCTGAAACTCCAGTACTTTGGCCACCTCATGTGACGAGTTGACTCATTGGAAAAGACTTTGATGCTGGGAGGGATTGGGGGCAGGAGGAAAAGGGGACAACTGAGGATGAGATGGCTGGATGGCATCACTGACTCAATGGACGTGAGTCTGAGTGAACTCCGGGAGTTGGTGATGGACAGGGAGGCCTGGCGTGCTGTGATTCATAGGGTCACAGAGTGTCGGACACAACTGAGCGACTGAATTGAACTGAACTGAACACAGCTAGAAAATGGAAACCTATCCTGATACCAAAAATGTTCTGAATTGCTGTTCTATTTTGCCTCTTTTCTTAACTTTGGGCCATAAATAACCAAGTGCTCAATACTCGAAACTTTGTGTTTTTTTTTTTTTAATAAAAAAAACTCCTATACTGTGATGAGTACATTTGGTGTTGGCAGTGAATGATAATCTAGCTACAGAATGGGAAGCAGCAACCACAGAGCTTATAAATGAAACACAGAAACCCAGAATCATGTTTTGCAAAAAAGGCAAATGGCAATTCATTGAGTACAGATATTTTCCTCATCTCTCTGTAGCTTAGAAACTGTTAACCCTGACATTGAACAAGTGACTTACTGCAAATTGGATTTCAACCACCAGCATGAGCAGGCTTTCAATCAAATGTCTGTGGAGTAGTCAAGCTCAGTGAAAAACTGAGAGTATACAAATATCGTCTGCCATGTCAGTTCTACCTTTACAATGACTTCTCTGTTGCTGAATTGATAGAATGAAAGTTGAAATAGCCTCTATTTGCAAAATTTGAAATAAAGTAAAGAATATGTCTATGCTGTACTTTTCAAAAATTTAAATAATCTCATCCATAGCTTGAACAGTGCTAATAAATAAGAGTGAATGTGCAGAACTGGGGGACCAGCCACCTTTCCTCCAGTGCCCATCCATGAGCAGTGTGCCCACTGGTCCTGTGAGCCAGTCACAGACCCAATCCTGGGTGCAGGGTGGGTGATGGGACAGAACCCCAGCAAGGACCAGATGGCCTCTGCACAAGTCTCAGGGCACCTCTGCGTGTCTTCACCTGTACCTGTACCCGTTTTCAGCAAATAGCTAGCTCCACGACTTGCTCTAGGGACTAGATAAATAGCACTGTAAATTGCTTGGAACCAGGTTCTCTTCGGGTGGTTCCGTAGAAGCAGAGTGTGAGGTAGGGTTTCTTGTGAATGTGACTTTTTAATGAAAGAGTAAAAAAGCAGAATAGAGCAGAGTAAGAAATCTGAACAAGGATGTGGTTTCCTCTGGAAATTGCTTTAGCCTGATTCATGGGAAGACCTGGAGCAGCAAGTGTCCTACCGAGGCAGAGGGTTGGTCATTGGCCTTGGATAGAGGCTTAGGAAAATGGTGGGATGGGGGGCCAGGTGGCAGTTCTATGAAGAAGAGGGTAGCAGTAAGCATTAACAACCAGTCCTCAGGTAAGAGGATTTGAGCAGAGAACCAACAGCATCTATTCACATGCTTGTGTGGCACATGGTTAAGTGCTTGATAAACATTAGCTCTTTATCTTATCCTCAACCTAGCAAATATTTATTGAGCCCAGGAGCCTTGTTAGGCAACGAAGGTATGAAGATGAATAATAATGTATAGCTCCTGTCCTGGAAGCGTTCACAGTCCAGCTGGAAAGACAGGTGAACACTGGACTATAAAAAATGCAATGGGAAGTAGGAGAAATTAGAGCCTCTTCTCACACCCCCCGTTTCTTTGAATGACCTCCTTTCATCCAGTCTAAGGGCCCAGGGTCTTTTCTTTGCTAGCCATCTCTCCCCTGGCAATACTCAATGTCCAGATCTATTTTTCAGAAATCTTTTTGTTTTCTTTTTAACACCTAGCACAGATATATGTATGATAATGGTAGTGGTTTAATCAATAAATCAAAGCAGTGCTTTCAAAATGCATTAGTGCACTTGTATTTTTAAAAATATAAGGAGACTAGAGCATAATAGAGGGGAAAAAAATATCAGAATGCATCATAGTGGCAAGTAAAGCTAGAGGTAGGTATAACTATGGTCTTTGAAGGTATACATCTATATACGTGTATCTGTATATGTGTATGTATTAATAGACATTTTTCCCTTCCTGCTTTCGGGGTAAATGTTTTTCTTAAAAGGATAACCACCAAAAACATTTGAGAAACACTAGCCAAACTAAACCCGGCTGTTAGTTTGCTAAGGTAGTATTTCACTCAGATAACATACAGTCCCAAGTAGGTCACAACACAATTTCAGAATGAAAGTATGAAATCTGAGGCAGCAACTTCAAATGACGTTGCAAAACAAAGGGGGAAATATTTTGGTTAGCTGTGTCTTCCATCACCCCTCCTGTTAATAAATCTGCTTTTCCTATAAGGTTTTTTAACGTCTTACCAAGTTCAGAGCTGTGTACTGAGCATACAACAAACAGAAAGACATAGGCCATCTAGGCGTTTATCATTTCACAAATACAAGTTGACAATTTTAGTTAAGTGTGGTAAATGCTTATAACAGAAGCATGCAGCTGCTAGAACATGAATTTAAAACCTGCCCAGCACAAGGTCTCTTTTCCGGTCAGCCTGAGGGACAGCCGGTGGCTGCCCTCGGGGGCCTTACAGTCTTATTTGGCAGATATAATACATGAAGAGATAAAAATACAATAACACACAAGTATTTTTTGAAGCAGGGAGGGGATTGTGATTTTTTTTTTTTTTTAACTCCAGAAAGACAAAGGAGAAGTACAAAACCAGGAGACTAGCTTGATTCTGGAAAGTTAGCCTGGTAGGGGCCAGAGAAATGCAATTAAGCACAGGTATTGCTGTTTAGCCTGGAACACAATTAACACAGGCACTTATTGAATGAGTGAACACAGGCAAATACCAGATTGCTGATGAGTGGGTTGCTCCTCTGACCATTCCTTATAAGCAGCAAGAATGTAGTTAACAAGGATCTGCTTCGTACTAGATTTACCTAATCTAAGAAAAATCAGCACAAATCTGATGAAAATGACAAGACCTTGAAAACCCATTTCCTGTGATTGGCAATGAGTGGTGATACCAAGAATGTAATACCTATCTTAGTCCATTCAGACAGTTCTAACAAAAATATCATAGAATGGGTGGTTTAAACAACAAGCATTTCTTTCTCACAGTTCTGGGATGTCCAAAATCAAGGTTTCTGGAGATTCAGTGTTCGGTGTTTCTCAGTTTCTAGACTGTTTGCTCATTGAGTCCTCACTGGTAGGAGAGGCAAGGAAGCTCTCTGGGGCCCTTTTATAAGGGCCCTAACCCTATTCATGAAGGCTTGGCCTTTACGACCTAGTCACCTCCTAAAGACTTCACCTTCAAATACCATCATGCTGGCGAGTAGATTTCAATGTGTGAATGTGGGGGAAGACACATTCAGTCTGTTGCATTCCTCCCTTGACCTTCCTAAATCCATATCTTTCCAGCATGCAGAATACATTCAACCCATCCAAGAGCCCCCAACGTTTTAACTTGTTGCAGTATCAATTTTAAGGTCTAAGTCCAAGCTCTCATCTAAACAACATCTAAATCATATACGGGTAAGACTCGAGGTATGAGTCATCCTGAGCAAATTCCTCCCCAGCTGTGAACCTGTGAAACCAAACATGCTATGTACCTCCAAAAGACAATAGTGGGACAGGCATAGGAGAGATATTCCAATTCCAAAAGGGAGAAACAAGAAAGGAGTAACAGCCTCACATAAATCCAGAACCTAATGAGGCAGATAACATTAAACCTTAAGGCTGAAGAATAATCCCCTTTGGCTCAATGCTCTGCCTTCTGGGCTCATAGCATGGCAACATCACCCCTGCTGGGGGGTGTCCCCCCTCCTCCCAATGCCACCATTCTCCTGGGCTGAGGGCAGGTTTCCTGTGGCTCCAGGCCGCTCTAACCTCAAACCTACGAGGAGACTGCCATGCCCCTGAGACTGCATGCTCTGCATGCCAGTGGGGACAGCGTCGTATAGATGCCACCACATTCTGCTGCCTGAATCTTTCTGGAGGTCTGGCCTTCAAGGCCAAGCTGCACTGAGCTCCCTGTAGCTGTACCTGGGATGGGCAAGGAGAACTGAACCAGAGGACGGGGGGGCAGGGGGCACCCAGGTAGAGTCTGTGATATGAGAGAGCTCCAGCCTCACACACAGGGGTCACACGGGCACAGCAGCACCCACTTTGAAACCACTCTGCCTACCCGTCTGTCCCCCTCTCCCGACACTAGGGACCTGTGACGGGATTCGCAGCTCTGATTATCTCTCAGTCACCTTCTAGGTCATTCTTCCATTGCTTTGGAGTAATTCCTGGCTTCTGTTCAGATGGGCTTCCCTGATAGCTCAGTTGGTAAAGAATCTGCCTGAAATGCAGGAGACCCCAGTTTGATTTCTGGGTTGGGAAGATCTGCTGAAGAAGGGGTAGGCTACCCATTCCAGTATCTTGGGTTTCCCTTGTGGCTCAGCTGGTAAAGAATCTGCTTGCAATGTGGGAGACCTGGGTTCAATCCCCGGGTTGGGAAGATCCCCTAGAGAAGGGAAAGGCTACCCACTCCAGTATTCTGGCCTGGAGAATTCCATGGACTGTATAGTCCATGGGGTCGCAAAGAGCAGGACGTGACTGAGCGACTTTCACTTTCTGTTCAGATGGCTGACCCATACTAGTTTCGTCAAACAGGCACTTGGCCACATCTTCAGTGTTCTTACTTTTCTCAGTATGAATGGGCTGAGAATTTTCCAGATCTTCACTTTCTTTCTTTGCTCAACAATTCCTTCTTTAAATAATTTCTCTCAAATTTTACTATAAGCTGTCAGAAAGGGCCAAGGCTCACCTTCAACCCTTTGTTTAGCAATTTCTTCAGCTAAATATCCAGTGTCATTGCTCTCAAGTTCTGCTTTCAATAAAATGCTGGAACATGAATACAATTCAGCTAAGCTCTTTGCCCCTTTACAAGGATGGCCTTTCCTCCACTGTTTAAAATATGTTCCTCATTTCCAAATGAAACCTCATCAGAATGGCCTTTACTGTCCTTGTTCCTGATAACATTCTGTTTAGGACCACTTAGGCATTTTCTATGATTGAGGTTTTCTCTACAGCTCTCCTCTTTTCTTTTTGACTTTCACCAAAACTGCCTTTAAAGATCCATTCATGTGAATGTGGTTTTCCCTGGTGGCTTAGATGGTAAACAATCTGCCTGCAACGTGGGAGACCCAGGTTTGATGCCAAAGTCAGGAAGATACCCTGGAGAAGAGAATGGTGACCCACTCCAATATTCTTGCCTGGAGAATCCCATGGACAGAGGGGACTGGCTACAGTCCATGGGGTTGCAAAGCATAGACGTGACTAAGCGACTAACACACACAGGCTCTTTCTAACACACATTAAAACTCTTCCTGCCTCCACCCACTGTCCAGTTCCAAGGCTGATTCCATATTTTTTGTATTTGTTACAGCAGCACTCCAATTTCTTGGTTCTAATTTCTGTCTTTTTTTATAAGCCACCCGTGGTGGCTTTTTTATAAGCCACAAAGTCCTTGGTACTCCTTGTAAGGAGCCCAAGCATACTTAAAACAATACCTAAGGAACCAAAGGAAGACGATATTTGGGATGGTTTGGAGGAAACAATGCTAACATGTGGTAGGAAAATCTAAGATTTGAATTATTTTTACTTAGCATTACTTCTTTTTAATCAGTTTTACTGATTAAAGTATTATTTATTTATACAACATAATTTGGAAGTTTTTAAGCGTATGATTTGAAGAGTGTGGACAAATGTATATATATAGTAGCTTAACCAACACCATCAATATATGGTACAAATTCATCACATTGAAAATTTCCACATGTCCCTTTTACTTTAAATTATGTCTAAAGGAAGCACTAAGGTTAATAAATTTAACCACTAATATTATACACACATAAGCAAAAGGCAAACCCTGTGATCTCTAATTGAGATCTCTTAATTCCTCAGCAAATATATCAAGAACAATGAAAAATCAAGAGCTCTAATTTAACAAAAACATAGATAGCAAAAAGATAAACTTTCTCCAGAAAAGTAATCTAACAGTTAATATATTTAATGTCCTACTTTCATCTGTATCAGTTTGATCAAAATGCCTGTGCAATATTGTCATCTTCAGAGACAATGGGTATTTTTCAGGGGGGATGGAATACGAGCTCTCTGTCCCCAGAATAAATTCTCCTTTGAAAAGGTACCAATCAGAGAGACCAAGGAAGGAAAAGGCCTGAACATTCTCAACAGTCATCTAGTTACACAGACTTGCAGCAAGTTGCTCCCATGTCCTGTATAAGGAGTTATTGTTGACCCCAGTTCCACACAAGAAGAACATTACTCTCAGTAACCAAGTGGTCATGGGGATGACTATATAAGTTTCAGACAGATGTTTTTATTAAAAAAAAGAAAGAAAGAAAGAAGCCAGATGGGAGTATTAAAGGCAGGAACCAAATTAAGCTGAAGATTACCCAGAAAGATAAAAAGATGACTAGGAGAGTAACAGCCAGTGGTGACCGGAGTCAGAGTGCAGCCGGCCAGCCCGTGCAGACGGACGTGGCTCAGACTTGGCTCAAACCCAAAACAAGCACAAAGTACCCATATCCCGAGCAACCAGAGAATGAACCGTGTGCTAAGCAACTGAATCATCACATGTTACAATAAGGTCTACAGTCCCTTCCCAGGAAGAATGTTTTAAGAATAAAAAGAAATCTCATTGCTGGGCAGGATGAGCCCCACATACTCTTGCCCAGAGGCAAGAGACAAGCCAGCAATGAATAAAATACAACATTGACTCGCATACCCCAGCCTGTTTTCAATCAAATTTCAAAGAAAGTAAAATATGTAAAGAAAACACAAATTTAAATTTTCACCCCCTAGAAAAGCTAGATCAAAGGGTTCCTATTTTATAGTTTCAAAAATGTTAGTCCCATTAAATATTTTCTGGCCTGCATGAACCTTTCCCACAATAATCAGTGTTCTGGAGCTTGAGCATCTGATCAGCTACTAAAACCCCTCAGCTGTGAATTTGAATTGTGATTGTTTACAGCTTGTTTTCTCTTAGAGTTGAGACCTAAGAACAAATGCTAATTCAGTCCGAGATACTGAGTGTTAAGTTTTAAAAATATGAATTTGGGGGAAGGGTACACAATTCAACTCAAAACAGAAATAAACTAATGATTTAAATTTTTTTAAAAAAGGAGTGCTAATTTACCTAACTGTCTTGCTGTGTGCACTGCATAAAAGCACCGCAGAATACCACAGAGTCGGCAAAACACACAGATATATGTGACTCTAACTGATACCTGCTCTATTCCTTGGCGGGGAACAAGGGAATACCCCGCTAGGAAGGATCCCTTGGGTCCCTGCTAGCTGCTCTCACTGCGAATGTCCATCTCTCCTCATTCCAAGCTTACCCATCATCCTGCAGGGCCTCAGGAATCTTCAGGGCCTCCTTCCTTTGATGCAGACTCAGGTTAAACCCGAAAAAGTTGTAGTTAACATTCTCCTGAATGTCAGTAAAAAGACTGAAGCCCCAGAGAAGATGAGACGGAGGGAGAAGATTTGGGGGTGGGAAGCTACCACCACTGACTCTGAGGAGACTGCTTTAATTAAGAGAAGCTAGGTGCTGTTTTACACAAGATGACTCCCAGAACAATTAGATCACCAGCTGAGTGTTTCTCAAATCACCTGGAGATCTTATCAAAATGGATGTTCCAATTCTATAGGTCTGGAGTGGTGGATACAAGACTATCTCCAGTTCACTCCCAAGTGATCTCAACTTTGCTGGTCCATGGGCCACTGATAATTTCTTTCTTTAGGTTTTCAGGTGTCCAGTTTTACTAAACTGTACCATTTTTAGCTGAAATAAATGGTCCACACTATCTGTTCCTAGAAGTAAACACTCTTATTTTGATTTTGCTTCCTCTATTGTTTACTTCATTTTTTTTTTTAATTCAAAGGGAGAAGGCAATGGCACCCCACTCCAGTACTCTTGCCTGGAAAATCCTGTGGACAGAGGAGCCTGGTGGGCTGCCGTCCATGGGGTCTCGAAGAGTTGGACACGACTGAGCGACTTCACTTTCACGTTTCACTTTCATGCATTGGAGAAGGAAATGGCAACCCACTCCAGTGTTCTTGCCTGGAGAATCCCAGGGGCGGCGGAACCTGGTGGGCTGCCATCTCTGGGGTCGCACAGATTCGGACACGACTGAAGCGACTTAGCAGCAGCAGCAGCAGCAAACTTACAAATGATGACAACTAGCTCACTCAATTCATCCCTCCCCATCCTCTCTATGTGTCATTGCTGTTAATCATCACTATTAATTACTCTCCCTGCCACATCTGGAATTTTAAATATTTTAAAATCTGTATTCTTATTTTGTCAACATTTGACCTGACCTAGCAACTTCCCACTGTGACAGTGTTAAAGATATTAACCCCTTGCCCTTAACTTCACTTTTCCTTCTTCCTTATCTCTTCTAAGTCCTGTTATCTAAACTTTTAATTTTATAATTTATATTCAGTATTATGACCAATAATTGTCTTTAATGGTTTGCATATAGATTCTGAAAATTTTAAACCAATAAACAGTATGTCATTGTAATTATTTAAATATTTACTTTACATATATTTAGAAATATGCTTGTTTACCTTTACTTCTCAAGTACCACATCCCTGTGCTGGTTGGCCCCAAGAACAGCACTCCTGCATAACAGTCAAATGGATTCTTTTATCGTGTGGCCTCAATTATGCCAAATCCTGTCACATTTCTGTTTGCTCCATATTTGGACCATGACTTTCTTGTACTTTTTGAATTTGATCTGGTTTGGAAGACAGAGAGGTGGAGCTGTTTAATTATCTTTTTTATTTTTTTCTTTTAAAAAGAGGAAATATATGCTATCACTATATCCTGAAATTTACTCTCAATCATATAATAAAGTCTTGTTTTTCCAAGAGACATTTCCCCTGTAGTTCTAGGTCCTCCACCTCCCACACAGCTCTCCTCCTGGGCTTTCCCACACTGCATATCTGGCCGTAATACCGTGTCTTCTTTCTCAGTTCCCTTTCTCATTTGCTATCACTGAGAAATGTCTGCAAAAAGGATCCATGATTTTCTGAATCCTTGCACACCTGAAAATGCTTTTATTCTACCCTAATTGATTCATTGATTGGTTATGGAAATTTCGTGTCAAAATAACTTTTCCTCGGAGCTTTGAAAGCATAATTCTATTATATTCAAACACCCATGTGACTGATGAGACGTCTGACACCAGCCTGATCCTCCATCCTTTTAAGGAAATTTTTCTTTCTGAAAACTTCTTATCTGCATCTGAAATGATCCTAAATTTCATAGGAATGTATTGGGGGGGGTATTTTTAGTCATCTCTTACAGCATATGAAAATATTACATTCAGCTCTGGGAAATTTTCTTTCATTATTTTGTTCATCTCTTCTCTCTTCTCTTTGCTTTTCATTTCTGGGACTCCTGCTAGTATGATTTCTGAACTTTCAGATTTATCGTATCTTGTTTTTCATATTTTGGTGATTTTGTTTGTCTTTGCTTGATGTTATTGGAGTTTTCATTCTTTCTTCATAGCATCCTGCTTCTACTTTCTGGATATAATATTGTCTCACATCTTAATGCCAATACTAACAGGACAGAATTTTTTTAAAGTTATCTTCTGTTCCCTAGTGTGTGTGAATGCTAAGTCATTTCAGTAATGTTTGACTCTTTTCAGCCTCATGGATTATAGCCCGCCAGGCTCCTCTGTCCATGGGATTCTCTTGGCAAGAATACTGAAATGGCTTACCATGCCCTCTTCCAGGGGATCTTCGCAACCCAGGGATCAAACCCCGTGTCTTACGTCTCCTGCATTTGCAGGTGAGCTCTTTACCACAGAGACACTAGGGAAGCCCTAAATTTACCTCAAGTTCCTCCAGTGTCAATATATATTTTTATATATTTTAATGACATACTTTAATATATTTTCTTTCAGCACTACTATTTTTTTCAACAGTCTGGTATCTTGGATTCCATTTGTGTTTAAGAATGAAAATCTGGGTTTATCATTATAAATAATTGAGGTTTCCTCTGGACTGTTTTTACATATAACCCTTCCCCTGAGTGGGAAGAATGAATGACTTTATGCGTTCATGGCTGTGAGGCATAAGTGTTCAATGGGCCAGAGGCAAACTGATAATCACAGTGAGGAGCATAGTTCTCTAGAAGGTTTCATTTTCTTCAGACAGTTTAATTCAGGAGAATACTATTCGACAAACTCTTTCACACTAACAAGTATATCAGAAGGGATATTTTTACTAGAGCATTTGATCTACTTCCAGCCAGAGAAGATCCACCAGGAGTTCTTGCTGCCCCACACATCTCAGGCTTCCTGGCAGTGCTAGGCATAGAGGTAAGAAAGGGCACACCTATCACACTGCATTGGCCAACCTTCAGAGCATCACTTCGGTTTTCTTCATTCTACGTCTGCCAACTTGAGCCTAGTCATCTTCCACTCTATTTCCCATATGCCCACCAGTCGGCTACCTCCTCTGTAATCTGTCCCTCCTCATATTTCTCTGTGATCTATCTTCCAGAAATTAACTTTTCTCTCATTTTCTTATAACTTCTGCCTCCCTTTCTCCTGGGTTTTATGAATTTCTAGCCTATTTTACCATGACATCAATTGGACTGGAGATAGAGGGCAAGTCAATAAATATGCTTGGTCTGCCATCTTGTAATCTTGGCCCTGAATGCACAATATTGCAGGCAACCAAAATAACTCGTCTGTCTTTTCCACACTTTGTTTAATTTTAAGACAGATGTTGTCTTTTAGTTAACAAAGACTTAAATCATGAAACTATCCTTAATTCCTCCTTGACCGATTCCCACATCTAGTCAGTCATGGATACTATCCATTGAACCCTGGCAAAGGTTTAAAAAGCTGTTTCCTGTTTAACATTCCTATCTTCCATGCAGAAAGTGTAGACTGGTGAGAGATTCAGAACTTGGTAGTAGTAACTATGTGAGGCGACAGATAAGTTAACAAACTTACTGCAGTAATCATTTAGCAACATATACATGTATCAGATCATCTTAAACTTACATCACGTTATATGTCAACTATAGTACTCTTGCCTGGAAAATCCCATGGACGGAGGAACCTGGTAGGCTGCAGCCCATGGGGTCACTGAGGGTCAGACACGACTGAGCGACTTCACTTTCACCTTCCACTTTCATGCACTGGAGAAGGAAATGGCAGCCCACTCCAGTGTTCTTGCCTGGAGAATCCCGGGGATGGGGGAGCCTGGCGGGCTGCTGTCTGTGGGGTCACACGGTGTCGGACACGACTGAAGGGACTTAGCAGCAGCAGTGTGTGCTCAGTCACTCAGTCGTGTCTGACTCTCTGCAGCTCCGAGGACTGTAGGTTGCCAGGCTCCTCTGCCCAGGGGATTCTCCAGGCAAAAATCCTGGAGTGGGTTGCCATGCCCTCTTCAAGGGATCTTCCTGACCCAGGGATCAAACTCATGTCTCTTAAATCTCCTGCATTGGCAGGAGTTCTTTACCACTAGTGCCACCTGGGAAGCTCTCATTAAGATAGGGAAGGAAGAAAGAAAAAGAGCTTAGTAGTTCTAACCCTCATAGAGCCACCTGTACTATTGTGACAGCTCCTGAAACTTCTTCCTGCTTATAATTTCCCTTTTTAATTCATCCCACCCACTGTTTCTCTTCCCTAGCAATTTCCCCATAGTACAGATTTTACCATTCACCATATGTGTATCCATCTCCAGGCATGAACTCCTGGAGATGCTTATGAGAACTTCAGGGGAGGTATTTTTAAGATTCACCCTCTCCTCAGAAATAAAAGAGGAAAGAATAAATTGCAAGTGTCTAAGCTTGTCTGTAAATCCCCTCCACATCCAGGTCCCACTCTGCACTTCTGCCCTTACCTCTCATTCCTCCTCCTTATGCTCTTTGGATTCTAGCCAAGC
Source organism: Oryx dammah (assembly GCF_014754425.2). Taxonomy (NCBI): domain Eukaryota; kingdom Metazoa; phylum Chordata; class Mammalia; order Artiodactyla; family Bovidae; genus Oryx; species Oryx dammah. Next base: position 28,056,359 of record NW_024070189.1, read on the forward strand.
TAAACCACTTTGTAGGCCTTTAATTTGTTCTGCAATTTCCTACTCCTGTGCCCTTGGTTTTCCTATTTAAAATGCATGCTTCCCTCATGGAGAAAAGGTGTTGTCAAAATTTCCTCCATCTTTCAAGGACCGATTGAAATGCCTGCTCTTTTCTCAGGTATTCCTGAATCCTCCCAGCTGGAGTTAATTTCTCTTCCCCTCTTCTATCTTAACACTTGGTTTACTCTTCTCTTACTTCTTTTGTAACTCCTGTCATAATCTGACTTATTCAATAGTTGCTTGTGTACATCTATTTTCTCCTATGTAGTAGACTATCAGCTGCTTGAATGCAGAAGTCATCATTGCTAATTTTTTAACTTCCTATAATACTTAACACAGTGACTCTTACAAATGGCTGACGCTCAGTAAATAAGGTAGATAAACCTTCTGGTTAAAAATGACTGTAGTAACACTCAATAACTTACCACTGTTCAAATATATTACCCTGGCATTCAAAGTTCTTCATAATATAGCTCCAATTTACTTTTCTACTACAGGAATCTTAGTTCATGCTAAAAGATTCTGTTTACAGACCACCAGACTGGTCAGGATGCCGTGTCTATCCCCTCTAACTGACCACATTTATGTTCATTATGTATCGCTTCAAAGTGCTTCCTTATAACATTTTGACACCTTTCAACTTACAATGCTCTTTCTGTCTGCTGATTTCAATTAGCAATGTTTGCCTCAACTGTAATTTTTTCTTGTTATGCAAATTTAATTATTATTCAATTCCTTCCTTAACTAAATTGTTTCTTTTTATTTGCCACAGTACTTTACATATGATAAGACTCTGGACTTATTTGATTAATTGAAGATTTTATCATTCATTCAAATTAATCATCAGTAATGTTACTTTCGGAGAAGGCAATGGCACCGCACTCCAGTACTCTTGCCTGGAAAATCCCATTGATGGAGGAGCCTGAAAGGCTGCAATCCATGGGGTCGCTGAGGGTCAGACACGACTGAGCGACTTCACTTTCACTTTTCACTTTATTGCATTGGAGAAGGAAATGGCAACCCACTCCAGTGTTCTTGCCTGGAGAATCCCAGGGATGGGGGAGCCTGGTGGGCTGCCGTCTATGGGGTCACACAGAGTCGGACATGACTGAAGTGACTTAGCAGTAGCAATGTTACTTTAGAAGTCCAACAATATTAATTACATGATTTAAAAATATGATTTGGCATTTTTAACAATTAACATGAATATATTAATGAAAATAAATGTATATGCTAACTGATTATTTTAATGTATTTAAAATATCTTTAAAATAGATTAAATTGTACATCATCATGTTTATGATGGAGTCTGGTGGACTATAGTCCTTGAGGTTGCAGAGTCAGACACAACTGAGTAACTATGCCTGCACTCAGGTTTATGTTATACATGTGTTTCGTATATGTACCTAATTTATTCACGATACATCTAAATTATCATCAACCTGAAGTTACTAGGCTCTGATATAACAAAGCTTGTTTGTAAAATAAGTAATAGCCAACAATCCTTCTGTTTCCAGTGTGACTTCCCCAGTGGCTCAGTCAGGAAAGAATCTGCCTGCAATGTGGGAAACCTAGGTTCGCTCTCTGGGTTGGGAAGATCCTCTGGAGAAAGGAATGGCTACCCACACTGGTATTCTTGCCTGGAGAACTCCATGGACAGAGAAGCCTGGCAAGCTACACTCCATGGGGTCACAAAGAGTTGGACACAACTGAGTGACTAACACTTTTTCTCTTTTCCATACATTCTATAGATTTTTCTGTAGATAATTTTAAAGCTAATCTGAACTTATTCTAACAAAGATTTCATACAGCAAAACAAAACTTCACTACAAAATCAAGGTATGTTGTTGCATGTGTTTACTGTGCTCAGGAGTCTTGTCAGCACATCAAAAATATGCTTATTATTTATTTCCAGAATTTTCTTCCATCTTACAAATATATTTCTATCTTGTCTTAATTATCTGTTTTATAAGTTCATATCATATTTCATTTTCTGTTTATTTGTCATTTGACAACTTGCTTTGGGCTTATTCAGTATTTTAGTGAACTTTATTTCTGCCTCATCTGAATCTTAAACCTATTGAGTTGTCTCTCATCCACTTTTTGAATGGGGTACTGAATCTATGGTCTTCAAGTGGCTTAGGTCTGATGTAAAAATATATTCATACAATCACTTAAGTTATAATATTATAAACCACAATACCATTAAATACTAGTTGAGTATTATGATTAAAAAGAGAACATAATTAAGATCTCTGCTTTGGAATTATCAGAAAGAGATAGGTAGAAATAACAGAATTTGACCTTTAGTCATGTAGTACTTAACAAGGTAAAGAGGAAGCATGAAAAGTAGAAATACTCTGAATTTGATGCTGGACAAAACTAGGTTTCATCACACAGCTCTTCAGTCGCTTTGCTTTTCTGAACTGTGAAGCTAAGTCACTTCAGTAGGCCACGCCCTCCTCCGGGGGATCTTCCTGACCCAAGGATAGAACCTGCATCTCTTACATCTCCTGCACTGGCAGGTGGTTTCTTTACCACTGATGCCACCTGGGAGGCCCAGATGATAATAAAATAAAAGTACCAGTAGGAGTACTGATTCTTACCTCACAGAGTTGTTGGAAGGACAGAGAGAATGCAAAAAGAACTGAACACTACTTGGCAGAGTAAACATTCAATAAATTAGTTTAAAGGCTAGGGCAATACAGGTGGAGGCAAAAAGGCAGGGGGAAGGAATGCATTGCCATGATCAAGGAATGTTATAGTCTATACTTTAGCAGAGTAGCTGATTAGTGTTAAGTCTATGATGCTCAATGGAGCAAGTCTTAAAGGGTTTTCAGTTATTTTAGAATTAACTGTGTTGACCATGGTAAGCCATGGAGCCAAGGTAAGCCTGGTTCTGCAAAACAGAGCTAAGTTTGAATTTGGGCAGCAATGTTCAAGATGGGTTAAAATCAAGGAAACGACAGACAGAGAGAAAGGCACCCTGTTTTTAGTAAGAATACTATACTTAAAGGGACTTTCCTGGTAGCTCAGCTGATAAAGAATTCACATGCAATGCAGGATACTCCTGTTCAATTCCTGGGTTCGGACAATCCCCTGGAGAAAGGAATGGCTACCTCCAGTATTCTAGCCTGGAAATTCCATGGACAGAGGAGCCTGGCAGGCTACAGTCGATAAGATCACAAAGAGCTGGACCCAACTGAGTGACTTTCACTTTTCACTTCACTTAAAAGCACAGGGTCTGGCTTTAGGTTCCAACTCTGCACATAATCACACTTTAAAGAAGCGACTTTTGGATGTATAATCCAGATTACAGCTTTCCTTCCCAGAGAACTCCTACCCGCGAAAGTGGTACCCTGCAGGCATGCTTCTTCTATGTGACACTGTAGTAAACTGGACGACAAGTGAACACTCAACCCCAATTAGCCCAAGAAGTCTATAAGAATTTTGAGTTTGTATCCAATAAGTCTGTTCAAACTCTATTAATATTTCAACTGACAAAATAGAGCCCCTTAAAGCAGTCCTGTTATGCTCAACGGCATCAGAAAGCAGGGAGAAAAGGGTCCATGGACAGAGAAGTATAAAGGAGTTAGGAAAGACAATGGGTAGAGAAACCTGGGCAGATCCCCCTGCCCAGAAGAACTTGCTTCCCAGCTTCAAAGAATGTGAGTAGCTGATAGTCTCCAACTGTCAGAACCTCAGCGAGCCCTCAGTGTACCCCCTGAACCCACACACCTCCTAGGGTTTGGCCAGTGATTAGTGGTGGTAACCAAGATCACATTTCTTTTGAGATACCAACAAATGACCAAGCAAAGGGATGGAATAAGGGCCTACCCGGTCTTGCCCCGTGCAGGACTCTTCTAGCAGGCACACTTTAATCAACAATTCCTCCGATGCACTGGCCAGAGACATCATCCATGTCTGCATTGTGACCTGAGTGGTTCCTCCTGCCCAAACCCACTGCCCAAGTGTCAGTGGTTCTGAGGTTGAGAAACACTGCTCTGTGTGACTTTGTTGCCATGAAATGATCTCTAAGTCAGAAATCCTTTCAAAATTACTTGAGATGTATTATGATAAAAGAGAAATGTGCAAATGGATTATTAATATAAAGACAAAAAAGGTCACACAGTAAAGAGGCAGCTTTGTGGAGAACAAATGTACTAGAAAATCTATGCTAAGAATATGTCACCAGTAAGAATATAAACCCCAAAGATAGCTCTCAATGGCCAGGTCAGAAAGGAAAACATTGTATTGCATAGTTCTCATCATGTGATAGAAGATTTTCATAAAAGTATTAGGCTCTTCAGTGAGGCCTAGAAGAATAATGACATCATGCAAGAAAAACTCTGAAACAGAATTTTATTTTGAAGGTCAGTGGCAGGGTCATTTTAGATAAGTCAAGTGTGAATGAATGCCAAGCAGAAGCATATAGTATGCAAAATCTTTGGACATTATGAAATTTATAATATTTTAATTTTACTGCTTTTTTTTTTTTTTTTGGCTTGGTGTATATATGACTCTCAGACTTGCCTTCTTCTCAAGGAGAATATAAGATTCCAAATCTGGAAGACAGGGTCCCTGATGTTTCTGAGGTTGGAATTTCTAATTTTTGCTTGTTTGCTTTTAATGAACACATGTAGCCCAATTATGCTATAGAAATAGAGACTTGTCTGTTTTTTTCTGAATGAGGTAAAACCCCACATTCTCATCAAGTGGCACAGAAAAAACAGCAAGAATAGTCAGGGCCCATACATACCAAGCCAGACATTGTCCCAGCAATACTGAGAGAGGAACAACTATCTATGGTCCCTCTGGACAGTTGGGGACACTGCCTTTCAACCAGAATTCTATTCATTGTCTCCCATTCTCCTTTCCACTCTCAAACAGGAGAGTTTCCTTAGCCAATTATAAGTCCAGAATCTAATCCACAGATAATTTAGATAATTTGGCCAAATTTTTCCTTGGGACAAAAAAAAAAATAGGGAGGTAGAAGGAAAAATACAGCTCTGTTACTGCCTCAGACAACATTCTTAGGGAAAGAAACTGACTCACAGCCAGACAACTTCCTAAAAGAAAAATTTCCACAAGACAGCAGTGATGCCACTGAATAATACTGAAAAAGAAAAATGAAAAACGATAAAAAGTTATGACCTGGGATCCCATAACTACATCTCCACTGCCTAAGGTCTCTGTGAACCTAACGACTTATCATTTTACTGTCAGATCGTGTTTTAATCACTTCGTGAAGGAGAACACTGAGGGCGGAAACGTGCCTAAAATGACGACTTTCCAAAAAGCTTCATCCAAACACAGCCAGCATTCTCAAGGCCTTGTCTACCTCAGCCTGGCCAACATGAACTTGTCCACCCCACCTTGGGAAGAGGCGGACAACCCACAGAGGGAACACTACTGTGTTGGGTCCTCACGTCCAGTGCAGACAGCATCTCATGAATGTAACACTGAGTCACATTAATGTAGGCTGAGACAAAGCAAGAGGAAATAGCTAAAGATAACCCCCAAACAGAATACCTGATGAAAAAGGGCGATACTAAGATAACACCCGACAGGCACACAAGCGTGATTGGACAGCATCAATTAGGTTGAAAGGCTCCAGCTGGAAAAAGCCAGAGGTTAAGAGCCCTCAATTCAGTGAACGCTGGACGTGCGGGAGCAAAGGAATCTTCCAAGAGAAAGGGGTCAGCGCTCAGCTTGGCAGACCACAGGAACTTGGAGGAAACCATCAGGGAGAACAAGGAGGAGGAGTTCAGGGAGAGGAGGCCAGCCTGAGGGTGACCACACACTCAGAGTCAGGAGGGCAGAACAAGGCCTGGCCCAGAAACCCCAGGTGCAGCCAAAGTGAGGCAAAGTCTAGAGGATAACGTGGATGAGGTGATGAGAGGGGCTGCCATTGAATGAGAAAGAATTGGAAAGATAAATGTGGTCAGAGAGGCTGATAACTTTCATAAGAGCATTCCAGAATGAGCAGATGAGAAAGGCAGTTCGGGCAAGGAGGGAAATCTCTGTTTATTTTCATGGGCAATTGTAGGCTTAAAAGGCAATGTTGGAGAGATCTTTAGCCTTAAATAGACAAACACTACACTATTTTCTAGTCAACCACCAAATATAACCTGGTATCTGGAATACAATTTAACATGCAATTCCCAGAATAAATTATGTCAACCTTGCTATATATCTCCAGGCTCATGAAAGGCTGTTGTATATTTTCCTCTCCCAGAAGTGCACCAAAAGTTTTACTAACTCACAGCCTCCTGCTCTCCCTTGCTGCCCGGGGTCAGATGAAGACTCTGGCAGCCCCCAGCATGGATCCCAAAGCCCCAGCATTGGGCCTCATCGAACTCTGCTTGCTCCACAAGTCTGCCTTCCCACAGACAGGATTCTTTCAAGTCTGGCTCTCATCCTGCAGGGACTATGGTGCATGGCTAGTTTTCCTAGCACCTAATGGAAACTAAACCATCCCAAAAGACAAACACAAGTGAGTGGGACTCACATGTGCAGGCTTTACACACTTGACACATGGCAGACATAGAAAACATCTCCCAATTTCACAGTCTTCATTGAGTTTCATGCTATTTTACACCTCAATTCTATTAGAAGAAAGCATTTAATAAAAAAGTTCCTACTTCAAAAACTAACAAATTACTTTGATGCTGCTTCAAACTTTGTGTTTTCAGTTCTCCCACATTTTTACTTGATCCCCTGGATAAGAAACCAATATATCAAAGTGAATACCTTGTTTGTGTTTATCATTATCTTTATGAGATGGCATTAACCTTTGGCCTTTGAGATAGAGAATCAGTCGTCCTCAGATCAAACTGAACTAAGAAATGTCATACACAAGAAGTTCACTGCTGTGATGTCGGTTTTCAGTGCCCCGATCCAGCTCTGCAAAACGAACCCACCTCACGCCCCCAAGGCATTCAGAAATAATTTTATTTGCTCTTATTCATCAGCCAAGGAAAAGCAGCAAACTCCAGAGCCAATGACTATTCATCCCACTCTATGATAACCCTGACCCTACTAAAGCCAACATCTGTCTCGTGTTTGGACTGGCTGACAGCCAACTAGGGATCAGAAAACAACAATTTCCCTGGTCAGATGTAAACCTTGCCCAGCATGTTGACTTTATAAACCACCCCGTAAGCTCAGTAAATTTAATTGGTAGATAGGGTTGTCTTTCCTTGGCTCATTTCCCGCCGATTAATATCACCACCATGAGCCCCCGTATGGTCAGACATAGACTAACTAGGCTCTGTCTAGACAGCAGAGAAGGTTTTTACCCGCCTCCTATTTTTTTTTTCTAGAATTAGGCATTAATATGCTACTTTCCAATGGGACAAATTTTTACATAAATCATACTGGGAAAATAAATACTTCTCTCAAATACTTCCAGTGGAGACACTTTAGACAGGATTAGTTAGGTAGAGGCGCTACCACATTAGTTCATTCCCTGTGTGCTTCAAAGTGGTGTGAGCCCACAAGAGTGAGGGCAGTCGTTCTAAGAAATGTGAGCAGAACTACCCATAAATCAGTGCTTTTGATAGGTTGATCGATCTAGCTTCACTTCAGCCAACATTCTACCTTAATTTATGGTGGTGAGGAGGTATCAGGCATGGTTAATAGTGTTCAAAATGACACTGGCTGTTCCTACAATGTGATATGAAAAATTATGAAAGGCACTGTCAATAATGACTTTGAAAATCTCAAGTGAGGAATATCCTGAAGGGAAATCTGTTGTCCAAAATCTAAGATTCTTATTATTTTCCAAAAAGATTTTTTCAAAAGCACCACCTCAAAAATAATTTAAAAATAAACATAAACAACTTTAAATAAGGCCTACCATATAAATGGGCTCCCCTTGTAGCTCAGTCAGTAAAGAATCTGCCTGCAGTGCAGGAGACCCGGGTTCGACCTCTGGGTTGGGAAGATCCCCTGGAGAAGGAAATGGCAACCCACGCCAGTATCCTTGCCCAGAAAATCTCATGGACAGAGGAGCCTGGTGGGCTGCAGTCCATGGGGTCGCAAACAGTTGGGCACGACTGAGCGACTAACACTAATAACTAACTAACCATATAAATGAGACTGCTAATTTTCTCTAACTACCCAGCCTACTCACATCCTCACCCAGGCCCTTGTTAATATTTTCTTATACTGGGAAAATTATGAAACTAAATCTGCTAAAGAACAAATTCTAAGTTTTTCCATAAGTAACCCCAACATCATCATTGTGATTAATTTTATGAATCCATTTATTACCACAAGTGATCTAAACCGATGTTTTAGCATTTCAAAATTCTCCTGAACAAGAGCAGAGAATACAGAAGTTAATAAAATATAATCCCTGTCTTCAAGGAGTTTCTAATTGATTATCCATTCTAGTTTAATTCTTAAGATTTTACTATTCTAGAAACTAAAGTCCAACAGATAACTTTGAGAGTTTTCAGGTTGAAAAGACAGATTTAGATTTTCATCAGCTGAATGGACACTGGCAACATTCCCCTTTGAAGTCAGAACTTCTGCCTGACTCTAACATAATGCTGTAGTTGAAGCTGGGGCTGCCAAATCACAGCATTCGTTCCCTCCAGACCATAAACGGATTGGGGTAGGGGTCAATCACAGTCCTGCCCTTGGATGGTTTTTATATGGAAATTAAAGGGAGTTGCTTCTTCTCCAGTGGAAAGCTTTGGGAAGCACAAGACAGGAGCTTTGGGGAATTGTTGCTGCTCACAGAGAAAGCCAGTCTGAGAGGATAGAGTCAACATGCTGAGAGAAGCATAGAGAAGACAAAGAGCTGATAGCACTGCAGACTCTGCTTCCAGAGGCCTGAGGTCAGCCATACCCCTGCCTTTCCCAGAGCTGGGTTATACTTGCCAGGAAAGTCCCCTGTTGCTAAGTTAGGCAGAGTTGGGTTTCTGTCACTTGCAATCAATCAAAACATGTCTTATTTACTCCATGCATTGCTCTCCATCTCCAGAACACCTGAAAGAGAAATGGTCTTAGATTTCATCAAGAATTACACAATGAATGTGGCTATTATTTTATAGGTAAATTTGACTCTAAAGAGCTTGAACACTAAACTTGCTGCTGCTGCTGCTAAGTCGCTTCAGTCGTGTCCAACTCTGTGCGACCCCATAGATGGCAGCCCATTAGGCTCCGCTGTCCCTGGGATTCTCCAGGCAAGAACACTGGAGTGGGTTGCCATTTCCTTCTCCAATGCATTAAAGTGAAAAGTGAAAGTGAAGTCGCTCAGTTGTGCCTGACTCTTAGCGACCTCAAGGACTGTAGCCTACCAGGCTCCTTTGAATCCATGGGATTTTGCAGGCAAGAATACTGGAGTGGAAACTCGCTATAAAGTGTATAATACATCTTCAAATTATCTTGGATAACTGTCTTGAGTAACTTAACACACAGAAACAGGGCCTAGGCTGGAAGATGATTTCTCAAACTATTTCTACAAATCTGGAGCCTGTTGTGCTGATCCAAAGACCACCTATCCCTTTCAGCAGTTCGACTTCCTGTTCCTGCCTTCTCATTTCAAATGCCCTCCGTGCTCCTTCTGCACCTCCACACAGACAGACACACTGCCGTCTCACCTGCACATCCTCTGCCTTTTCACAGCAGCCCAAGTGAACCACCTCTTCGCTCCTGGCCCTCGGGCCGGACCACACCTCCAGCTCTTCCTTCTTAGGTTCCTCCCCACTGAGAGAATAGCTGGTGCTGCAACCAAGAGCATGTTTGAGAGTCACGAGACAAGAGGACTTCCAACATTCCTATCGGCACTGTTATCTCTGCATTATAGCACAGATATTCTCTTTTTCTGCATATTGTGTGTCTTTTTTGGCAATTAAAGGGGCATATTTTGGAAGTTGTCTCCCCATCCTATCCTTTACTTACATAAAAAGTGAGCAGTAATGAACATCAACCAAGAAAACTGTTTTCTCAGCTGCTTTTCCTTAACCTTGAGATGCCTGAATTGAAATGGGGAAGGGAGAATAATTAGATCTGATGCTTGAGAAATTGATTTCTAATAGTTTTGAGGTTGAGAGTATTCGTCATTTCACCCGCTGGTCAAGTATTTCTTCATGGTTTGCTCCACAAAGAAAAAGAGTTCTTGGGAGGCAAAGCTGTTTGAAATTATTCAGCTCAAAGACTGACACTGTAAAATGAGAAAAAAAAAACAGGTCAAATAACCTTATGGCAAAAGTGTCAGTGGATTTCCAGGGTAAAGTGTGCTGGTAGCATCATGCAGAGGTTTTAAGATGGCCACAGACACTGAAGAGACAAGAAAAGAACTTTAAAAAATAAACAAGGATTTTCCTTACAGTAGAAAAGATCCAAGTCACACCAATACCATTTTTTCTCTTTTTTTTTTTTTTGCCTTGACCCTCAGCTGCTAAAACAGCATCGAAATTACCTCAGACATAGTGGAGTTGGAATCTCCATTAATATTTACATAGCTTGCCACCCAAGCTAGGGCCCACCCTGCTGCTGGAGAATGATAAATTCCTTTGTCTTCACTGAGGCCTGAGAAGTCTTATTTCACTGGGGAGTAAGCATCATTTCTGCAGCACACGTGAAGTGATTATCATGTCTGGTTTATTAAGGCTGCTATCTCTTGAGGTTATTTCATGGTAAAAATGTACTCACTAAAACTTTGGAACAACCAGGATTATATATTTGGAACAACTAGCTTTCTCCACAAGTTTCCTTAGTAACTGTTAATATCACTAAAGTGCAAGTAGGCACAAGGCCAACAAGAGGTAACCATTCTGCAAATATGCCGTGAACATAGGACCCCCTTTAAAAAAAGAATGCAGCAGCTGCTAGATGCAGAAATGCTTTCCCTCCCTGCAGCTCTCCACGCCAATAAGTTTGTTTTGTCCTTTGTCGGGAAAAAATGAGTGGACAACATTGGTTGGTCTGATCATTTGGTTTAAAAATAAACAAGTTGGAATCCACCTGAGTTTTAAGAACCAAACTCTACAAGGAAGTTAAACCACATGATTTCTAAGGACTCTTCCAGATCTAAAATTCAAAGTAACATGCAATGAAATGACAAATCTTTATGTGCTATGTGGCTTAGTCTCTCAGTCGTGTCTGACTCTTGTGACCGCATGGACTGTAGCCTGCCAGGCTCCTCTGTCCATGGGATTCTCCAGGAAAGAATACTGGAGTGGGTTGTCATGCCCTCCTCCAGGGGATCTTCCTGATCCAGGGATCGAACACAGATCTCCTGCGTTGCAGGCAGCCTCCTTACCAACTGAACCACCAGGGAAGCTGCATCTATGTGCTATGCTGCTGCTGCTGCTGCTAAGTCGCTTCAGTCATGTCTCACTCTACGCGACCCCATAGACAGCAGCCCACCAGGCTCCCCTGTCCCTGGGATTCTCCAGGCAAGAGCACTGGAGTGGGTTGCCATTTCCTTCTCCAATGAATGAAAGTGAAAAGTGAAAATGAAGTCGCTCAGTCGTGTCTGACTCCTAGCGACCCCATGGACTGCAGCCTACCAGGCCCCTCCATCCATGGGATTTTTCAGGCAAGAGTACTGGAGTGGGTTGCCATTGCCTTCTCTGGCTATGTGCTATAGATGAGTGAAATTTGACAACACCTGGTCATACTTTTCCTGCCATTTCTGTTGTTGTTATTGTTGTTTTTTCCTTTGTAATGAGAACTTAAAAATTTATTTTCAGCAATTTCAAATGTATACTATACAATATTGTTAACTGTAGTTGCCATGCTGTACATTACATTCCCCTGATTTATTTATTTATTTTTTAACCGGAATCCTGTCACTTATTTCACAACTCTCTCCTCTAGCAACCACCAATATATTCTCTGTAACTATATACTTGGTCTTTTTGTTAATATTCTATGTATAACTGAAATCATACAGCATCTTTTTTTCTGTCTGACTTATTTATCTTAGAACAAGGCCCTCAAGCTTCATCCACATTGTCACAAATGGCAGGATTTCATTCTTTCTTATGACTCAGTTCAGTCACTCAGTTGTGTCCGACTCTTTGTGATCCCATGGACTGCAGCACACCAGGTTTCCCTATCCATCACCAACGCCCGGGGCTTACTCAAACTCATGTCCAACAAGTCAGTGATGCCATCCAGCCATCTCATCCTCTGTCGTCCCCTCCTCCTGCCACTTTCAATCTTTCCCAGCATCAGGGTCTTTTCAAATGAGTCAGTTCTTTGCATTAAGTGGCCAAAGTATTGGAGTTTCAACTTCAGCATCAGTCCTTCCAATGACTATTCAGGACTGATTTCCTTCAGGATTGATTGGTTGGATCTCCTTGCAATCCAAGGGACTCTCAAGAGTCTTCTCCAACACCACAGTTCAAAAACATCAATTCTTTGGTGCTCAGCTTTCTTTATAGTCCAACTTTCACATCCATACAGGACTACTGGAAAAACCATAGCTTTGATTAGATGGACCTTTGCTGGCAAAGTACTATCTCTGCTTTTTAGCATGCTGACTAGGTTTGTCATAGCTTTTCTTCCAAGGAGCAAGTGTCTTTTAATTTCATGGCTGCGATCACCATCTGCAGTGATTTTGGAACCCCCAAAAATAAAGTCTGCCAGTGTTTCCATTGTTCCCAATCTATTTGCCATGAAGTGATGGGACTGGATGCCATGATCTTAGTTTTCTGAATGCTGAGCTTTAAGCCAACTTTTTCACTCTCCTCTTTCACTTTCATCAAGAGTCTTTAGTTCCTCTTCACTTTCTGCCATAAGGGTAGTGTCATCTACATATTTGATGTTAATGATATTTCTCCTGGCAATCTTGATTCCAGCTTGTTATTCATCCAGCCTGACATTTCACATGGTGTACTCTGCATACAAGTTAAATAAGAAGGGTGACAATATACAGCCTTGACGTACTCCTTTCCCAATTTGGAACCAGTCTGTTGTTTCATGTCCAGTTCTAACTGTTGCTTCCTGACCTGCATACAGGTTTCTCAAGAGGCAGGTCAGGTGGTCTGGTATTTCCATCTCTTTCAGAATTTTCCACAGTTTCTTGTGATCCACACAGTCAAAGGCTTTGGCATAGTCAATAAAGCAGAAATAGATGTTTTTCTGGAACTCTTTTGATTATTCCATGATCCAGCGGATGTTGGCAATTTGATCTCTGGTTCCTCTGCCTTTTCTAAAACCAGCTTGAACATCTGGAATTTCATGGTTCACGTATTGTTGAAGCCTGGCTTGGAGAATTTTGAGCATTACTTCACTAGCGTGTGAGATGAGTGCAATTGTGTGGTAGTTTGAGCATTCTTTGGGATTGGAATGAAAACTGAACTTTTCCAGTCCTGTGGTCTTTTCCTTCTTAAGAGTGAATAATATTAATATCCCATTGTACATATACCCAGCACCTTCTTTACCCTGTCATTCATCAGTGGGCATTTACATTGTTTCCATGTCGTGGCTACTGTAAATAGTGATGTAATGAACACAGCGGTGCATATATTTTTTTCAAGTTGGTGTCTTCATTTTCTTCAGGTAAATACCCAGGAGAGGAATTGCTGGATCATATGGTAGTTCCATGTTTAATTTTTGGAGGAATCTACACACCATTTTCCATAATGACTGCTCCAATTTGCATTCCCAACAGTGAATGGGGGTTCCCCTGTCTTTACATCCTCTGCAATGCTTGGTATGTGTTATCTTTTTGATAATAGTCGTTCTGATGGCTCTGAGGTGGTATCTCATTGTGGTTTTTAATTTGCATTTTCGCTGATGATTAGAGATGTTGAGCATGAGTTTATGTGTCTGTTGGCCTTCTTTGGGAAAATGTCTAATCAGATCTCCTGCCCATTTGCTAATTGAACTGCTTGTTTTTTTTCCCTTGAGTTATATGAGTTCTTTGTATATTTTTAAATTGAAGTATAGTTGATCTACAATATTATGTAAGTTTCAGGTGTACAACCTAGTAATTCACAACTTTTAAAGGTTATATTCCTTTATGGTTAGAATCAAATATTGGCTACATTCCCTGTTTTGTACAAATATCCTTGTGGCTATTTATTTTATATATAGTAGTTAATACCTAGTAATGCCCTCCCCTTCCCCCTTCTTTCTCCCCACTGGTAACCACCAGTTTGCTCTGTGTCTGTAAGTCTGTTTCTTTTTTTGTTATATTCATTTGTTTGTTGCATTTTTTAGATTTCAGATATAAGTGATATCACACAGCACTTATCTTTCTATCTGACTTGTTTCACTTACCATCAGTTCAGTTCAGTCACTCAGTCATGTCCCATTCTTTGTGACCCCATGAACTGCAGCACACCAGGCCTCCCTGTCTATCACCAACTCCCGGAGTTCACTCAAACTCATGTCCATCGAGTCGGTGATGCCATCCAGCCATCTCATCCTCTGTCATCCCCTTCTCCTCCTGCCCCCAATCCCTCCCAGCATCAGGGTCTTTTTCAGTGAGTCAACTCTTCACATGAGGCAGCCAGTGTATTGGAGTTTCAGCTTTAGCATCAGTCCTTCCAATAAACACCCAGGATTGATCTCCTTTAGGATGGACTGGTTGGATCTTCTTGCAATCCAAGGGACTCTCAAGAGTCTTCTCCAACACCACAGTTCAAAAGCATCAATTCTTTGGCACTCAGCTTTCTTCACAGTCCAACTCTCACATCCATACATGACCACTGGGAAAATCACAGCCTTGACTAGATGGACCTTTGTTGGCAAAGTAATGTCTCTGCTTTTTAATATGCTATCTAGGTTGGCCCTAACTTTACCCTTCAAATCCATTCATGTAGTTGCAAATGGCAAAAATTCCATTTTATTTTAAGGGCTGAGTAGTATTCCATCATATATATATATATACACCACATCTTCTTATCCATTCATCTGTTGATGGATACTTACATTGCTTCTATATCTTGACAATTGCAAATAATGCTGCTATGAACATCAGGATCCATGTATCTTTTGAATTAGTTTTCATGTTTTTCTCAGATATATATCCAAAAGTGTAATTGCTGGGTCATATGAAAGCTCTATTTTTACTTTTTTGAGAAACTTACCTACTGTTTTCCACAGTAACCATGCCAACTTACATTCCCATTAACAGTGTAGGAGGGTTCCCTTTTTTCCACATCCTCACTAACATTTGTTATTGGTATTCTTATTGATGATAGCCATTCTTACAGGTGTGGGTGATATTTCACTGTGGTTTTAATTGATATTTCTCTGATAATGATGTTGAGCCTCTTTTCACATGCCTAATCTTTTCACATGATAATTAAAGATGTTGACCATCTTTATGTCTTTGAGGAGAATGTCTATTCAGATTTTCTGCCCATTTTTTAATCAAAACACTTGGTTTTATTATAATTGAATCCCACGAATTTTTTCTATATTTTGAATATTAACCCCCATTAGAAATATGATTTGTAAATATTTTCTCCAAGGTGATTCTGAAATACATTCAAGATTGAAAACTATTGGTCTAAACAGAATGGGTGAAAGTAGAATAAGAGTGGAGTGAATTCCTAGGATATAAAGAAGAAACCCAGAGCTTTTGCAATTTATTTCCATAAGTTTCAAATACATGAGATATAGTTTCCAGATAATTTCAACAAAGATACAAAATACACTTGTCCAGTTCAGTTCAGTTCAGTCGCTCAGTCACGTCCGACTTTTTGCGACTCCATGAACTGCAGCACTCCAGGTCTCCCCATCCATCACCAACTCCCAGAGTTTACCCAAAGTCATGTCCACTGAGTCATTGATACCATCCTACCATCTCATCCTCTGTCGTCCCCTTCTCCTCCTGCCCTCAATCTTTCCCAGCATCAGGGTATTTTCAAATGAGTCAGCTCTTTGCATCAGGTAGCCAAAGTATTAGAGTTTCAGCTTCATATACTTGTTAAAAATTCACAAAACCAAAAGAAAAAATATTACATGATGTTCAGTTAATAGCTTACAATGGTCATTTCTCTTTTACCACTTATGTTGTGTATTATAGATCATCAGATTTTTTAAAACCTTAATCTTTTTATTTCAAAATAAAAAGAAGGAAGTTCAAAGAAAGTTCACCACTAAATGAATGACTCAAATGTCAGTCTTTCAGTTTCACATGTCCATTTATTATTCACAGCACTAATAAAACTATTGCTAACAATACTTGTTAGGTCAGTTTTCATTCCAATCCCAAAGAAAGGCAATGCCAAAGAATGCTCAAACTACCACACAACTGCGCTCATCTCACACGCTAGTAAAGTAATGCTCAAAATTCTCCAAGCCAGACTTCAACAGTATGTGAACCATGAACTTCCAGATGGACAGGGTCACCTAGCGTGCTGCAGTCTATGGGGTCGCATAGAGTCGGACACGACTGAGCAGCTGAACTGAACTGACCTTAACAATATTAGGAGCTAATATTTATTGAGCACTTACTATGAGCTAGGCATTCTACTGATTAATTTATGATCATAACCTCACTGAGTTCACACAATAACTCTGTCAGATATTTACTATTATAATCCACATTCTTCAGAGGAGGAAACTGAAGCTCAGGGAGATGAAGTCAATTTACCAAGAATGTACAATATATCAAAGTAGATCGTGGAGAAGAACTCATGTGTTTCTGAGTCCAAACCTGACCATTTTGACTACTACACCAAACTAACTCACCAAAATTCTTTCAACCTTTTTACTCAACAACTAGAATAAAGAACCAGTTTTAATTTGAAGAAGGTATTTGATGGAGAATACAAGTCTGCTTATCAAGAAATTCTATTTCTTCATGGGAAATACATATCACATCCAAAGTATCACCATTGTTATAAAAACAATTTGCACAGAGGGAAAGAGAGATTTTCTCTCCCAACCCCCAATAGTGACAACAGAGTAATTCATTTAAGTTCACAACTAGCCCAACTCAGAGTCAGCTGTTGTTTCCTTAGTGTCACAGAAGTCAATTTATTGGCAATATTAATCAGTTCTTCTGCAATACAAAAGTAACTTCCAAATAGAAAATTTTACAGTCAAGTACTATTTAAATTTTTGGAATATTTGGAATTAAATAAAATTTGAAATTTTTTGATTCAGTGTGACTAACATCTTTGGGAAGTGAAGTGAAGTCACTCAGTCATGTCCAACTCTTTGCTACCCCATGGACTGTAGCCTACCAGACTCTTCCATCCACGGGAGGAGGAGGCAAGAATACTCGAGTGGGTTGCCACTTCCTTCTCCAAGAGATCATCCTGAGCCAGGGATTGAACCTGGGTCTCCCACACTGTAGGCAGATACTTTACCATCTGAGCCACCAGGGAAGTCCAACATCTTTACCGGTAAACTGCTAAACACCTCATATTAAAAGAGTACTTGATAAACTATAACATATATATCCTATATGCCTATAGAGAGGTATACTTCTTGACTGACTGATAAAGCTTGCAAGAAATCAGAATGTTGCCAATAATCTTGCTGTGCCTAATTCCAAAGAGAAACCCAAATTGATATGCCAGTAAAAATCATATTCCCACTTGCAAGGACTGAATAGGCAAAGCAGTGAATAACATAGGACCAGAAGATGAGTGAGAATATTCACAGACAAATCAGTGATGGTGCTAGTTCACTTTAAACCCTCCACAGGCCTCCACCAAATTTTATTCAATATGTGTATAACCCATAAAATCCAAGTGACCTATGTGGTCCGAGAATGGAGTAATACTACATTCAAAAAAACAAAGCCCAAATACTAACAGTAATTTTAAAAGTAATCCAAATAATTTACTTTTATTTCTGGAAGACTCTACTCATAATCTGTAACAATAAATTTTATTTCTTCTCTTTCTCAATTCTCTAGGACCTAGGACTACTCTGAGACTAAGAATCATTAAATTTTCCAAAATTCTCTATGGGAACTCAGCCATGAATGGTTAAGTTGCATTGTTGATACACTTTCTTTTTTCTGACTCTTCCTCTGTGGGGAAAGCATACTTCCTTCCAATCCCATTCACCTTGGCCTTAGCCAAATGACTTGCCTATCGGAAAGAGAGCAGACATAATGTAACCAACATGCCAAAACACAGTAGAAGCTTTAAATATACTTGTTTGGTTTGACTCAGTTTCTTGCGTTCAGTTCTGCTGGTCTTCTTCCATGAGAAATGAAAGCTCAAATAGTTCTGACATGAGAGGTACATGGCAAAGAGAGGAACTTGACTCAGAGCCTGGAACAAAGTCACCAGAGCTGACCACAAGCCTGTGAGTGAGAAATTACCATTTTGATTTTTGTAAGACACTGAGCTTTGGTATTGTTTGTTACACAGCATATTGCAACAAAAGCTAATACATAATATGACTTTTCTCCTTTGCTTCAGTTTTCCCTGGAAGTAAGAACTCTGCCTCTTTAGGAAGGAATAGCATAGAGAAATTTGCATAAGTAATACAAGATTAATTCAACTGAGAGAAAGAAAAGGTATTACTAAGGTAATAATTGGGAAAATGACATCATATACCATCTAAGAGTGCAGCCTCTAAGACATAAAATTAACATGGCCATCAGTAAGTCTTCCAGTCAGCAAAGAAAGAATCAGAGCCAATATCACCCAATGTTTAACTGGAGGACTATCAGTTCAGTTTAGTTCAGTCACTCAGTCATGTCTGACTCTTTGTGACCCCATGGACTGCAGCACGCCAGGCCTCCCTGTCTATCACCAACTCCTGGAGTTTACCCAAACTCATGTCCATTAAGTAGGTGATGCCATCCAACCATCTCATCCTCTGTCACCCACTTCTGCCATCTTCAATCTTTCCCAGCATCAGGGTCCTTTCAAATGAGTCAGCTCTTCGCATCAGGTGGCCAAAGTATTGGAGTTTCAGCTTCAACATCAGTCCTTCCAATGAACACCCAGGACTGATCTCCTTTAGGATGGACTGGTTGGAGCTCCTTGCAGTCCAAGGGACTCTCAAGAGTCTTCTCCAACACCACAGTTCAAAAGCATCAATTCTTCGGTGCTCAGCCTTCTTCACAGTCCAACTCTCACATCCATACATGACTACTGGAAAAACCATAGTCTTGACTAGATGGACCTTTGGTGGCAAAGTAATGTCTCTGTTTTTTAATATGCTGTCTAGGTTGGTCATAACTTTCCTTCCAAGGAGTAAGCGTCTTTTAATTTCATGGCTGCAGTCACCATCTGCAGTGATTTTGGAGCCCCCAAAAATAAAGTCTGACACTGCTTCCAGTGTTTCCCCATCTATTTGCCATGAAGTGATGGGATCAGATGCCATGATCTTAGTTTTCTGAATGTTGAGCTTAAGCCAACTTTTTCACTCTCTTCTTTCACTTTCATCAAGAAGCTTTTTAGCTCCTCTTCACTTTCTGCCGTAAGGGTGGTGTCATCTGCATATCTGAGGTTATTGATATTTCTCCTGGCAATCTTAATTCCAGCTTGTGCTTCTTCCACTCCAGCATTTATTATGATGTATTATGATGTATTATTATGAAGTTAAATAAGCAGGGTGACAATATACGCCCTTGACATACTCCTTTTCCTATTTGGAACCAGTCTGTTGTTCCATGTCCATTTCTAACTGTTGCTTCCTAACCTGCATACAGATTTCTCAAGAGGCAGGTCAGGTGGTCTGGTATTCCCATCTCTTTCAGAATTTTCCACAGTTTATTGTGATCCACTCAGTCAAAGGCTATGGCACAGTCAATGAAGCAGAAGTAGATGCTTTTCTGGAACTCTCTTGCTTTTTTGATGATCCAGCAGATGTTGGCAATTTGATCTCTTTTTCCTCTGCCTTTTCTAAGACCATCTGAACATCTGGAATTTCACAGTTCATGTATTGTTGAAGCCTGCCTTGGAGAATTTTGAGCATTACTTTACTAGCGTGTGAGATGAGTAGTTTGAGCATTCTTTGGCATTGCCTTTCTTAGGGATTGGAATGAAAATTGACCTTTTCCAGTCCTGTGGCCACTGCTGAGTTTTCCAAAATGGAGGACTATAATAATATCAAATAAAAATATAAACCACTTTACCTTACTTGCTTGCAAGGAAGAAGGGGAATATAGGAACCAGTACAAGGAATTACAATGGTAGGAATATAAACCAGACATACTTTGACTACCGTCATATCTACTTGATTGTTATCTAGTCTGTAGTGGCCTAAATTGCTAGTTGTTATGGTCTTAAACCCATACAACATTATAAAGCAATTATACTCCAATTAAAAAAAAAAGTTTAAATATCCAAAAAGTAAATAGAGAAATATACAATAAAAGAAGAAATATTGATACTATCTCTTGTATGAAACTAAATACATAATTTAGAGATCATTCTCTATTAATTAAGCCAATACATTTGTCATCCCAATTGCCTTTGTACTTCCATCCTGCTGTGTGGCAGACCAAGGACTTGGGTATTAATGTTGACTTTGTCCCATGAGCAGTCTAACCCTCAACATTTAGTATGGGATAGTGTGTTGGTAATTATACCTTTAACTGAATTATCAGTTGGTATGTTCTTAGAAATGACCAGGAGCTGAACATCTCTGCCTCCAGACAGACAGAGGATCATAAATCTTGATGAATCAAGTAGGCACCTGAAGGGCCACAGCATCCTCACTGATTGCACTCAACATGAGTTCTAAGAAAAGACTGACTTTTGACCAGATAAAATGTGCGTAAACCTGAATTTCTCTCAGGTTCCTACAGGTTGAAGTCAATATGGGCCCAAGGTAAAGAAGCCTTCACTGTTGTTTCGTAAACTGATGTGTCTCAAAAAAAGCCATAAACTCCTTGCAAGGCTTTTCTTTGCTAATATTTACCAAGTTAATGCCACCAAAGAACTCAAAGCCATAATGAAATTAAACCAAGTGCCATTTTCCAAGCGCCATATCCCCCTGCTGCTTTCTCAAGAAGCCCTGTGTAAGTGCTTTTTTAAAAAACTCCTTTCTTCTTTAAAACACCATATTTTTCTAACAAATTAATACGGCAAGTCATTTTTCACCCACTTAAAATTACCAGTATATGACAGCGTTTTGTACAGAGCTGATGAGGCAATTGTAAGGGATGAGGAATGAATTCTAACATTTATGCCCTGCCCAAATGACTAAGATTTATAACTGTAAACCTATAAATCTCTGGCTTATATATGCAAATGTGAGACCAATTAGTGATTCACCTGCAGCTGCTAATTAAAAGGCTTGAGGTGATGGATCACCACTAAGCAGTGGAGACTGGGGCCTGGCGGTCCAGCATCATCTATTTCCACACAAAGGACACCCCAAGGAGAGAATATCTGAAGATTAGCTCCCTAAAGAGCCATCAGAATTTTATATCTACTAATTTGGAAGAAAAAAAAATGAGTTGTGTGGGAAAACGTAATTATAATGTAGCTAGAAAATAAAAACAGGCAGAGCAAACCAAGTATTGTTGCATCATTAAAAGAGAAAATAACCCTTCTGGGTAATTTTCCCATGGAATTCAGGACAACAACAACAGAAAAAAAAATTGGAAAAAGGTTTGGAAGAAACCACATGCGATTCTTTCCCCTCCAATTACAACAAATTTCCACAGTTTTCAACTCAGCAAAATGCCTGAACCAAAGCTTGGCAAATAGCAGAGAATAAAATTGTTAATAAAATAAAAAATTTGAGTCCAAGCCTTTCAGACGGCTAGGTTGAATAGGTTCTCATGTTACTTCAACTAAGTTTGGAGTTATTTATTCAGTATCTGACTTCCAGTTTCAGCTGAAATAATCTAATTAAAATGCAGATTTAGAAAACCCAGCCTGCTTCTCAGAGTCCGCAAACAGCTGTGTCTATAGACCTCCAGTTCCCTCCAGGATCAAGTGCTCGGATATCTCTTCCTTTGTCAGCCCTCTGGCTCAGTCACAGACATATGTTACCAAACCATTGCTGTGGCCAGAGTGCCTTATGATCTACCACCCCTCAAACCCACACCTCTTCATGATTCTCATGCCTTAATCCAAAGTGCCACCACAGGATCAGCTACTTGAACCGAGGGCCAGGTTTGTGGCCTCAGAAACCTCGCCTTCAAAGGACTGCTGGATGCAGGATCTTGTTTGGTCAGGAGCATCTCTCCCACGCCGCCCTTGTGAAGTCGAGAAGTACCAGTATCAGTGTTCCTGCTGAATGGCTTCCCGCATATGGCATCCTGGAGGTTTGGGACACCTAATAAGATGTCATAGAAAAATCAGTCCTTAATGAAGTGACCTCAGAGGAGAAGCCGCAGGTGGGCAATGCCAGTGAGCTACTGGCAGAAAAATCTAGTAGATTTGGGTTTACCTCATCAGTAAATATCACTGCCTTGGAGAATGAAGAAATAAATAACTCGTTGCCAAGGTATGTTGAAATCCCAGACTTCTAGCCTCACAGCTACACCACTCTGCGTCTCCTGTTTGCTCCACTTTGTTAATTGTCCCTTATGTTCAACTTGTATGCTATTTAGTTTCACCCTCATAAGCACCTGTATTTATGGTTTAAAAAAAAGATAATGTATTTAAATATTTGCTGAGTGCCTACCATGGGTCAGGTTTTTCTTGCTGCCAGGCATGAATCTTTCCACCAATCCAATGAGGCTGTGACTTGCTCTAAGCCATGCAACGATCAGGAAGCTGAGCAGGCATTCAAGCGCTAGACTTAACTCTTCCCTGCCATGCAGATGCCACCCACTATATTCTTTTTGGAATCATCTTCTTATGGCTTTTACCGATTTATCCCTGATTTCCTCACACTTCCGTTTTCTCAGTCCTCTACACTTCTTTCTTTATACTCTCTTTACCTTCCAATTCCAATTGCTTTCTTCTTGACACTTATCCCTCACCTTATCAATAATATCAGGTAAAGACACCTGACTGCCCACACTGTCTATGATCCCCGCCTGTACTTAAAGAAACTGAGTATGGAATAAGTTAGGAAACAAATTCAAGGACCCACTGCTGGTAGGGAGTAAGATTCAATCTAGAAACTAATCTTCCTTCTTGTGAGTGAGTGAAGTTGCTCAGTCGTGTCCAACTCTGCAACCCCACAGACTGTAGCCTACCAGGCTCCTCCGTCCATGGGATTTTCCAGGGAAGAATACTGGAGTGGGGTGCCATTGCCTTCTCCAAGAGATCTTCCCAACCCAGGGATTGAACCCAGGTCTCCTGCATTGTAGGTAGACGCCTTACCATCTACTGATGCTGAGCAGGGCACTATGAGGTTCCTGGGCATGGAGGACTTTCTGTCCCCCGTTTCTTTTAGGCAAGACTCCGGGTTCCATGACTTTCTCTAAGTTCCAAAGGGCACAACAGTTGCTAATCAAGAGAGGAGCAGCCATGGAACCATCCGAGGCAAGATTAAAGAGACCGGAGATGCTCATCAAGCTTAGTGAACGTGAAGTCACTCAGTCGTGTCCGACTCTTTGCGACCCCATGGACTGTAGCCTACCAGCCTCCTCGCTCCATGGGATATTCCAGGCATGAATACAGGAGTGGGGTGCCATTTCCTTCTCCAGCAGATTTTTCTGACCCAGGGATCGAACCCAGGTCTCCCGCATTGTAGGCAGACACTTTATTGTCTGAGCTACTAGGGAAGCTTAGGAGACCACCTAAGACACTGCATACACTCTAATCTTGTCAGCAACCCCACTCTTTAGAAAATTTGCAGAAGAAAGAAGAATACAAGACTGTTGCTGCCTTGATCCTTATGCCATATCCCTGCCTGACTACATAACCACTCCCTACTCACCAGGGAGGGGGGCACAGTTCTTGAGGCACTAATCTACTATGTTCCCTCTTTGCCTGGCAAAGGAATAAAGCCACTCTTTTCTTTTCCTTCTTCTCCATCACTCTGCCTCCATATTTCTTTGGCATTGGTGCACAGAGAGCCAAGATTTTGGCAACACTCCCTCTGAACTTTCTTCTCATGCTCTTTGATCATAATCACATAGTTCAAGTTCACTTTTCATCACTGACTAGTTTTCCCGTATTTCTCCAGTCCCACCTCCTCCACAGCTGTCCAACACTTTTCAACACAAGTACTCCAGATTTCAGTCCCTGAGGTCAGAGATCTTGGTTTATTAATAAGTCTCTGACACTGAATGGAGCCCCATAAGTGATTATTGGATGAATGAATAGATACTGTCTGTTCTAGATTTCTTCACAGATCTCTGCACAGATCTCTGCACACACCTTCCCCATTCCAACCTACATTATCTGAAGTCCTCCCGACTGGAATGCTTCTCCCTGTCAACCACAAACTGGCGCGTTCCAAGGGCATTTGCCAGTGTCTGATCAACAACAAGGGCATTTGCCATCTGCCTCTGCAGGGATTGAACTCTGTGCAGCTACAGCTGTTGACCTTTGACACGCCCTGAAGGGAGTTCAGGGTGGAGAATAAGGCACTTTGTACTCCAGGAAAACTGGTGGAACAGGTCTTTTGTTAGATATTTTCAGGAACTGATTTCATGATCCCAATCCTTGCATTTCCTCATATCTAGAAAAGCACTAAATCCTTTCATGATGACATCAGCCCCTCTTGACTAACAGAAAAACTTTTGTGAAATAAGTGCTTGATTGCATGAACTTCCCCTTTACCAAAATCACATATATTGACCTTCCTCCACTACCTTTTTGGAACAGTTTCTCAGAGCTATCTGAGGGGTTGTCTCCCAGACTACAGACATTATTTTGCCCCCAAATAAAACCTAACTTGCAACTCTCACACTGTGCATCTTTTTTTCAGTCAACATTCCTAAACCCACAATTCTCATGGTGTATTTCAGTTCAGTTCAGTTCACTTCAATCACTCAGTTGTGTTCGACTCTTTGAGATCCCATGGACTGCACACCAGGCTTCTCTGTCCATCACCAACTCCCAGAGCTCGCTCAAATTCATGTCCATCGACTCAGTGATGCCATCCAACCATCTCATCCTCTGTCGTCCCCTTATCCTCCTGCCTTCAATCTTTCCCAGCATCAGGGTCTTTTCCAATGAGTTACTACTTGGCATCAGGTGGCCAAATTATTGGAGCTTCAGCTTCAACATCAGTCCTTCCAATGAGTATTCAGGACTGATTTCTTTTAGGATGATTGACTGCTTTGATCTCCTTGCAGTCCAAGGAACTCTCAAGAGTCTTCTTCAACACCAAAGTTCAAAAGGAACAATTCTTCGGTGCTCAGCTTTCTTTATAGTCCAACTCTCACATCCCTACATGACTACTGGAAAAACTATAGCTTTGACTAGATGGACCCTTGTTGGCAAAGTACTGTCTCTTGTCTCTGCTTATTAACATGTTGTCTTGGTTTGTCATACCTTTTCTTCCAAGGAGCCAGCATCTTTTAATTTCATGGCTGCAATCACCATCTGCAGTGATTTTGGAGCCTGAGAAAATAAAGTCAGCCACTGTTTCCACTGTTTCCCCATCTATTTCTCATGAAGTGATGGGACTGGATGCCATGATCTTAGTTTTCTGAATGTTGAGTTTTAAGCCAGCTTTTTCACTCTTCACTTTCATCAAGAGGCTCTTTAGTTCTTCTTTACTTTCTTCCATAACGGTGGTGTCATCTGCATATCTGAGATTACTGATATTTCTCCTGGCAATCTTGATTCCAGCTTGTGCTTCATCCAGCCTGGAATTTCACATGATGTACACCGCAAGTAAGTTAAACAAGCAGAGTGACAATATACAGCCTTGACGTACTCCTTTCCTGATTTGGAATCAGTCGTGTCCAACTCTGTGCGACCCCAGAGACAGCAGCCCACCAGGCTCCCCCGTCCCTGGGATTCTCCAGGCAAGAACACTGGAGTGGGTTGCCATTTCCTTCTCCAATGCATGAAAGTGAAAAGTGAAAGTGAAAGTGAAGTCGTGTCCAACTCTTCGAAACCCCACAGACTGCAGCCTACCAGGCTGCTCCATCCATGGGATTTTCCAGGCAAGAGTACTGGAGTGGGGTGCTATCTCTAGTCTTTCCCATTCTATTATTTTCCTCTATTTCTTTGCATTGATCCCTGAGGAAGGCTGTCTTATCTCTCCTTGCTATTTTTTGGAACTCTGCATTCAAAAGGGGATATCACCTGCAGTTAAAGGACAAGCTCCAGTCTGCTCTCTTCCATGGAGCACTGACTAAGCACTTCAAAATATTTGGATTTTTCTCATGCCTGGTCTCCTATAGTAATTACCATCTCTATATAAACCAGTTTAGAATTTGATTACATGTCATGTTGCTTCATTCATGTTAGTTTTGTCACAAGATCTTTGGGAATAAGTGCCAATTCTTATGTTAAACTATGCTTGTAACTAGAGCTTTGTAGCTCAGGAAGTACTTTTCTCACACAGTATTATCTCCTTTAATCCTCTCAGCAACCCCAGGGAGTAGGTACATCTGCTTCTGCCTAGCTTTGTGAGCCACAGAGCCAAACTCTTCTTTCATCTTGCTGCCACTCTGCCCTTCGGTGATGAGTACTGATACACATGTTCAAGGACAAGAACTGACATGTACATTTGGTAGCAGTTCACATTTTCTCTTTAACCACATGCTTTTTGAAGGGTAGCAGAACATTCCACCCCTAAATATTCCTCTTTGGCATAAGGATTATTTTGAGCTGAAGACACAAGAGATGCTCTGAAAACAGTAGATGTCACCCTTTCCTAAGAAAATTTACCTTAGAGAGGAAACCTATACCAGGAAGAGAACTATTACCAGAGATTACTTTTTTACCTACAGAGCAAGGCAACCACTGTTTTGTTTTTGTTAGATACAAAAGACAAATACATTGTATTAGTTTCAGACGTACCACATAATGATTCAATATCTACATGTACATGCTAAGTTGCTTCTGTTATGTCTGACTCTTTGCAACCCCATGGACAGTAGCCTGCCAGTCTCATGGACTGTACTCTGTCCATGGGTTTCTCCAGGCAAGAATACTGGAGTGGGTTGCTATGCTCTCTCCAGGGAATCTTCCCAACCGAGAGATCAAACCCCTGTTTCTTACATCCCCTGCATTGGCAGATGGGAAGCCCTGTGAGTCCCCTCCTGTGAGTCTGTCTCTTTTACAGGGGCTTTTAGCAAAGAACAATGAAGGTCTTCGGGGGGTGGGGGTGGGGCAGGGAATCATTTTTCCTCCCATATACTTTTGACATTTAAGTCCCACTATTTTCCTAATCTACATTTTTTAATCCTTCATTTAATCTTAATCCTCTATATCCTTTTATTCCTGTCACAACAAAGTGTATAATAAGGACTCTAAATTTCTTTAACTTAGCCTTTAGGTCATATATTCACTACACATTTAGAATTTTAAGGTGTCTAAAGTGATTACCATGTATCTACTGTCAAGAGGACTTAGCACTTGGTCACTTAGGTTGCCTTAGGACCATGTGAGATAATTAAAGGTCCTGATGCTTATTCTACCATAAAGATAAACTAGTATGAATCAGGTGAGTGTGTTTTCTGCATTTTGAAAGAACTTGGGTAATAGAAGTTCAAAAGAAATTCAAAGGATATTCTTGTAAAAGAGTTTTTGAAGACCTGTTGTCTTTTGGCCTCTAACCAGAATCAATGCCTCACAATGATGTTGAATTTAAGAAGTCTTCTTCTTGGGCTGACTAGATATACACCCACATCTTCATTCTGTCAGGGAATTATTGTTTGGGATAACCCCTTTACAGTTCAAAATTCTTACCCTCTTATTCATTATGTATATGCCTTGACAAAAACTTTGGTTTAATTGTACTTTTTGTAACATACTGTTATGCATACGGTACCGTGCTATCACCGTGAATAATGCTTGTTCTGGGGATGGGTTGGAGCAGCCAAAAGAACAAAAGTTATGTAAGAATTTAGGTTGTGGTTTGTTGGGTTTTTTTTTAATCCTGAAACTGCTCTGAATAATACTATAGTAGTGAACATATGTCATTATACATTTGTCAAAACTCATGAAAAGTACACCAGTCATTGGAAGGACTGATGCTGAAGCTGAAACTCCAATACTTTGGCTACCTGATGCGAAGAGCTGACTCACTTGAAAAGACCCTGATGTTGGGAAAGATTGAGGGCAAGAGGAGAAGAGGATGACAGAGGATGAGATGGTTGGATGGCATCACCGACTCAATGCACAATGGTTTGGGTGGACTCCGGGAGTTGGTGGTGGACAGGGAGGGCTGGCGTGCTGCAGTTCATGGGGTTGCAAAGAGTTGGACACAACTAAGTGACTGAACTGAACTGAAAAAAATCAATCTTCATGTAAACTATGAACTTTGAGTGGTAATGATGTATTATCATATCACTGATACTGATGTATCAACATAAGTTCATCAATTGTAACAAATGTATCACTGTGATGCAAAATGTTGATAGTTGAGGAAGTTGTATGCATAGGCAGGTAGGGGTTATACAGGAAATCTTTTACCATTCAATTTTTCTGTGAATCCAAAACTGCTGTAAAATAAGTAGAGTCTACTAAAAAATGAAATCCAATTTCTCTTACTATACATATATACCTGTACATGTTCTAGAAAACTTTTTTTGGTTTGACGGGATGTCAGAAATATTCATGCACCTTGACTGAAAATTGTTTTTACTTTGACATTATGACATTTCAGTAAAAAGAAAACAATGAAAAAAAGTAGGTTCCAAGAAAAATACCAAGAAATCCACCAAAGGAATTAAGTCTGATTCCCAAAAATTGTGGGAAACCTCAGCAGAAATTCAGCCAGTGTATTGTCAATTTTTAATTTAACAAATATATCTTCAAGATTCACTAGCTAGAATAGAGTGGTAGGAATTGACACTTGCACAGCCTTTTTCAATCTTCAGCTGTAACCATCCTACAGGAAAGAATGTTTTCTTTTATTTTCTGCCTTTGATCCATATAGGCCCAGGCTTACAACCTGTCAACAATCTCTTCCAAGGAACCAGCAAGTGAAAAACTTCTGTCGATAGACAGCTCACACACTTGTCTACAACATCAGAGTAGCTTCTTTCTTATTCTCTGCCAGCACAAAGGACCAGGCTTCATCATGTGCAGTTCCAATAAAGTAACTGCAACCAATTTATTAAAAAATAGCAAGATAGTAATCTAGACAGAGCCATTTCTCTGCTTTTATTATATCTACTTCTTCCTCAGCACTGGCTTTCTGACACTCCCAAATGTCTCATTTTTCAAGTCATTTGTCTACTTCCAACTAACCTTGGTAAAAGATGCTAGTGATAAATACGTAATGACTGAAATGAGTCTTTCCTAACTCATTCATGCATACTGAATTAATTATTAATTTTCCAAACATGCTCTTCCTGGGGTCCCATTACTTATTCTTTCAACTCCAGCTGGTCAAGGGCTGAAATCTGCATTATCTTCAGAATTACAACCAGTGAGAATGAAAGTAGAATGGTCAGAAAGCAGAGAGAAGGAAATCTGGTATTTTTAGAAAAGGGTCAGAGGCCATCTCGTATCCCAAATCCCCAAAGACAATGAAAGGAAAAAAAGAAAAAAGAAAAGAGGCTATAACCCATTCCTGTAAGTATAGTAAAGCTTATAAGAAAGTCCAATCTGTTTCTATTTTTATGGAAATTTGTTTGCCTATCAAATAAGAGTCAAGATTCTTACTCTGGTGGTAACAAGCCTTGCTCTTAGGTTGGAAAAATAATTTAGAATTTGTCCTCAGATTCGTCCTAATATTTTGCTCCTATGTATCTGAACAGAAAGAAAAAGCCCAAGGGTAAGAAATATTTAGACGGGTAAGAAATATTTAGACCGCAAAGAGTGTTAACTCCTTTAATAGAAGCCCTGTAAGTTTTCTCTTTTCTCTCCATTACCAGCTCTTCATTTTAGGAAGAACTGAAGACAAAAAATCTTGAGATTAATCAGAATACAAGTCCCATTTAATGCATTTCATGTGTCTTCTAACGATTCGTACCAAATTCTAATATGTTAGGAAAAGTGGTCATAGCTACCGGGCCTTCATTCTGTCCAAAACCTTCCCCTGTCCCTAGACAACCTGGTTTTTTCTAGACCACATTCAACATTTATTCAATTAACTAAGTCTTCAAAACATCCCATACCCCCAGGGGAAAGTGAATGGGGGTATAGATTAAACAAGATTGGCCATAAGTTAATAATTGTTGAATCTGAGTATATGAAAGTTTATTACACTATTTTGTCTACTTTTGTATACTTGAAATTTTTCCTAATAAATTTTCCATAATAATAAGTTTCACCCTCCATCATCTCAGGAAAGTGCAGTATTTTAAATAAGCTCTGCTCTGAAAAATATCTCCCAGAAAATACTATAGTGCCATAATTATTCTAAATTCTGTCCCTAAGCATGACAGCAGAGTCCTTCCTTGTCCTTTAGTGCACATAATTCAGTTTACATGCTCTTTCCTCACCTCTACTTTACCCTTCTCTTGCACTTAAAAAACATAATCAGCTATTCTGACCAGCCTTTTGTGAATTATTAGTTCTGTGCCCCCTCCCCCTGCCAAGTACCATACACATTTTAAAAGAGGCTCAGAAAAGCAAACCCTGAAAGAATTTCTAGCTAACTGACAGACCAGTTGGGGAAACCATTTGTGGGCAGGTCTTCTGTAACCACTATGTAACCTAGATGCCCTTCCCCAGCCAGGGTACCATCTCTTCCTTGTTGCGAGGGTTGGCCAGGGGTGTGCCCGTTTAACAACGGGCTGTTGGTGGGGGTGTAAGAGCTCTTGATTTGTAGCTTCTGTTGGTTTTCATGATGCAAATGCTCTCATCATGGCTGATTCCAAACTCGCAGGATGATGTGACTGAATGGGGAGTTGGGAAGCAATGCACACAGCTTTAATGAGCTATATGGACTCCGACACACCACTGGCTGAGACAGCTACACATAGCTGTTCCTTTCTCTGAGGAATGGCCCCCAGCTGTCCTTCCCACTCCCAATGAAGAGAGTCACCTCTCAGGCTTCATGCAAGGATAGCCTGCAGACAATGACTAAGTGATATGGAGATACAAAATCTCAGCCCCTTCGCCTCAAGGGCAGTGAATTCAATGATGTGGTTTATTCCTCACCTCCATAAATCAGATTATGATCCTTAAAACCACATCATTGTTCAGCTCTTTCCTCTTTCCTATCCAGTTTCTCTCACTTTATTAGCAGGCTTTTTTCTTTAAAGACCATGATCTTAGTAAATTACATGTAGCAGAATGCCTACCTGCTTCTAGGAAAGGTAACCTAAGGTACTTTCATAACATACTCCAAGGGTTAAGCTTTCCCAAACTCTCCCTCTGAAAAAACTTCTAATGAAATGAAGAAATAATTTAATTCCAGGAAATCCAGAAGTATAACCCAAAGCATTCAACTACAAACCCCACACTTTTGAAATCTTCTATTTCACAATAAAAATACGTGTAAGAATTTACTCTATATTTCATAACATATGTGTTTAACATAAAACACGTCTTCTTTTTCCCCAGAGTTCTTAAGTAAAATCAATGCTCCAAGGCCCTGGACCGTAATGGTCCCTGAAGACATGCATGCCCCAGTCTGGGAATCCTGAACAAAGGGGTGGGGAGGGGTTCTACATGCAGAACTTGGATGCCCAGCCTCCAACTTTAGAATGTCCAGTGTGTTTTGCCAGTCCTTTAGAAACTGTCACTTCAGGACTACAAGCTCATAATAGACTTGCCCCAACAAACTGTCAATAGATCCCAGTTTCTCCTTTAATCAGGAAGGAAAGGAGGAAGGGAGGAGAAAGGAAGGAATTTAGTTGTTGACTGTTAGAATTCAGAGTGATCTTCAAGCATCCGTTCTAGTCTTCTGTTTCACAGATGAGAAAACTAAGAACTGAGGCATAAAAGTCATTTGCTGAAGGTCAAGAATTCAGTCAAAGCTGGCAGCCAATTTGTCTTGTCTCTGCTAGCCCATGAGGACTGTCCAGATTTTGAAAACAGCCTTGGTTAGGATCAGTGCAGGAAGAGAAAGATGTGAAGTCTGTGGTGACTCAGTAAAATATCCCTGCTGATAGATACCCCAGGGTGGAGTGCTGGTTTATTTAGCAAGGCAGCCTTCAGACTCCAAGTGAGAATTTGAAACTGCCTCTTCATCTGAAAGGAGACCTAAGCGAGAAATGCCTGGTACTTCTCAGCTGGAGTCCCTTGATAATAGATGGTCTGAGAATGCCCTCTGGTGACTTTCTGCTGCGTGTTCAGGCAATTTAGAGACAAGTGGTGGCTGCAGAGGAAAAGGACAAAGAGAAGCTGGACTCCTGGAAATGGTTTCCCCTCCAACAAATGTGGTGTGGGTGTTCTGTCAGCAAACTATGGAAGGATCCAACCAGGAAGTACGGTAAATACATAATACATGGTTATCCCTCTGCAGCATTTGTCTTCTGTTCTCTTAACAATGACTATAATTCTTTTTAATTACACAATTATTTCAATACTTACTGAACTCATATTATATTAATACAAGGCATAGAAACAATAACAAATTGGTAGGCATAAAATTCTCTAACATAATTTTAATTTAGGCATATCCTTCTCCAATTTACTGTACAATGTGATCACCATTTCCCAAGAAAATTAACAAAAGCATACCCTTAGGTCTTCAGATTGGAACTCATCTTCTCAAGGTCACTGCCACTTCATTTTTAGTGACTCATATTTGAGAAAAAGAACATTGATGCTTATGCTCCAGGATACACCCTTGAATAAGTTGAAAGGAACATTCCAGTGAAGCAATGGGTAAAGGGAGACTCCAAGGCAATGAAAGGTTTTTCTAGGACTATGACCTTTTAAACCTTATATCGATCCAAAATATAAAATGTTAGATTTGGAAATGTGAAAGTGAAAGTGAAGTCACTCAGTTGTGTCTGACTCTTTGTGACCCCATGGACTGTAGCCCACCAGACTCCTCCAACCATGGGATTTTCCAGGCAAAAATACTGGAGTGGGTTGCCATTTCCTTCTCCAGGAGATCTTCCCGACCCAGGGATTCAACCCAGGTCTCCCATATTGTAGGCAGACGCTTTACCGTAGGAGACCATCTATTTCAACATTCCCTCACACCAGGACCAGTAATAGTAATAACTGTCATGTGTCAGGTATTTGCTAGATGTCAGGTAATGTGCTAAGCACTTCACAGGGATTAATTTAAGTCTTCAAAACAACCATAGGAGAAAGAAACTGTTATTATCCAGGTTCACACAGCCACTAGTGAAACTAGAACTCAAACATCAATAAATTCACCAAGCCCCAAGGCCACGCTTTTTTGCCATTCTGACATATAGTCTTCACAACTCTCCTAAACAGCTATCCTGTCCCCTCTCCTTAAATTTATCCAATAGTGAGCAAATTCTGCTACTATCTGACAGCTCTTATTGCTTAAAGAAAGCCAGTTGCCCCATGTTTTGTACCCTTTGGTCCTATTCTGTCTTTCAGAACTACCTAGGAAGCTAATCCCTATTCTGCTTGACATGCCTTTAAATATTTGAAACCAAGTATCAGGTCATCAGTCCCATTTCCCAGCCTTCTTTGCTCCAACCTCATTATCCCCAAGTCCTTCAACTTTTTCAAGTACAATTAGTTTCTAGGCTTTTCACTATTAGGGTTCACTCCAGCTTGTTATCACCTCTCTCTACAAAACAAAAATGTAACAGCTAGTGCAGAACAACACTCTAAATGTAGCATTACTATTACTTCATTAAGACCATATTTTTAACTAAAAGGCAGCAGAAGATGACCTTGGTTCTCACAGCAGCCCACATCCAATTGATATTCAGACAGAGCCCACAGTCAGCAAGCATTCTCAGCCTTTCTCATCAAGAAAGTGAGGCTACCTCCAGCCCATAAGCGCACAGCACATGTCTAACCAAAATGAAGAAGCTTTTACTTTAAACTTTATATTCTTCCTTATTCTCATTTCTTAATGTTTCTTCTTTATTAATATCAGCCAAATCTCATGTCAAGATGATCAAAAGGTGGTGTCCGCAAATACAGCCCTGCAGCCTCCCTCCCAAATGCCCCCTGCATATCACCATCCACTGGCCATGGGTTCTTTCAGTTTAACTATCGCCCAGTTCATATATCTTCATCATTCCCACAAGGACATCATAAGAGACTCTATCAAAGGTCTTCCTGAAATCCAGACACATTTTGTCTGTGGCATTTCCCCTCCCTACCAGTCTCCCCAGTCTATCAAAAAAGGAAATGAGGTTAGTTGGGCATATCTTATGTTTAAGCAAACCCACATTTAGTGAATCCATATTCATATGTGCCAACAGGCTCAATGGGATTTTTTTCAGAAAATGGAAAATTCCTCCAAGAGACTGAATTTTGAACAGATTTGAACAAAGAATTGACATTTTAGCTAAATTTTCTTCACTTTTAAAAGCGCTTAGCAAAACTACACTTTCTGGACCATCAGTGTCAACATGGAGTTCAGCATTGATAAAAATATAAATCCACTTAATCCTACACTTCCAAACTACAAATAAATTTAAAAGTTATATTAACTGGGATTGGAATGTTTTCTGAATCACACTCTCACCAGAGGAATAAATCTCACCGAAACAATTTGATACCTGGATTGAGTTCTAAAGTCAGTGCACGTAAGTTTTACTTTCTAGAACGTCTAGTGCTGTCATTCTGGGCAATGAAAGCTGAACTGACACTGAAAGATTTCTAGATCATAGACAAAGATTCCACTGTGAAAGCATTCCATACAGCCAAAATTTAGAAACCGAATGAAAACATTTTTCAAAGATACTAATTATTAACAGTAATCTATCACTTAGAATATATCAGGCATGTTCTCAGAGTTTCCCAAATATGATCTCATTAATCTTCATAACAACCACTTGTGATAGTGCTTTTGTTTCTTCATTTCAATGAAGAGAAAATGAAGGCACAGAGAGTTTAGGTGACTTGGCCAAGGACACACAGCCAGGAAATGGCGTGGAGCTCCCATACTGAAAATTTAGTTTTATCCATAAAACTCAAGCAAAATAATTTATAGACATTCCATTACCTCTCTAGGCATTCTCTAAAATGTCCTAAATACTTCTATATTTCCCCTCATATCAATTGGCAATGTTATGTTCATCTTCATAGAAGAATAAGATAGAAATGTAGACAATAAGAAAAATTAAGCAATATTCAGGGCCATGCATGGACTGGTTTTAGTTTAAAATTCTTAAAATATTTAGTTTCAATTCACTGACTGCATTTTAACTCCTGATCCTTATGCAGCCCCAGGTCTGCTACACTGTCTGATCTTTAGTAGGTATTGAATAAGTCTTTATTGAATTCAATTAAATTGATTTGTTTTTGAGGCATTTCAAAGTTGCCATATATAAAAGTAATAATAACAGTTCCAACAATGACTTCAAAATTCTTTCCAAGTCCTGTTAGTCTATCTTCTTTCTTATAAAAGGTTTAGATCTGTATTTCTAGATAAGCAAGAGTTTGGATACTTGGCCCCATAAAGGAGAGTAAGTTACCAGATATAAATCCTCAAAGAATACCCTAGAATGGTTACATTTCAAGCAAATTTGAACTAGTATAATATTTTAAGATTAATACAAATTTCATGTACAAAATTTGAAGTAAAAAGACCCTGATTCTGGGAAGGATAGAAGGCAAAGGAGAAGAGGAGGGCAGAGGATAAGATGGTTAGATAGCATCACCAACACAACAGACATGAATTTGAGCAAACTCTGGGAGATAGTGAAAGACAGGGAAGCCTGGCATGCTGCAGTCCATGGGGTTGCAAAGAGTTGGACATGACTGAATGGCTGAACACACAAATCCCCCAAATTTAAGTTCTTTTCAAGGATCACATAATTTCAAAGCTGGCAGGCCCTATGAATTGTAAAACTGAGTTGAAGCTATTGCCTAAATTATGCAAGTTTTAAATTACACAGTCTTCAGGGCCACATCCTTTTCATAAAATGCCACTAGCCTTTACACATAACCATGGGACAACACAAATGAAGCACTAATTTATAGCTTGGTAGCTAAAGCTTGGAGGCCAAACAGATTCAGAAGCCTCAAGCCAAAAAGCTGTCCTGCACTTCTCAAAAATCTATGCCACTACAAAGAACAATGCCAGGGCATGGAATGAAAAGATGAAAACTAAACTGACCCATGACCGATTTGTACCCATACATCCAAATGTTCATGGTGATGGCCCTGAGACAGCAAGCTCCTGGGAGCTCAGAGAACCAGGCTCGGTTATCCACCAAGCTCTCCAGCCCTAATAGAATCATAAACTCTCAGACTTCATCTGGATGAGAAACCACAGCTCTCATAAGCCACATCATTTGAGGGTGAGAAATGTTGACAGATAGACAAGTTACAAAATGACAAAGTGAGTTTTGCCTGTTAGGCACTTGAGCAATGGCTAGAAATGTTTCCAACCAGTTCCACAGAGCCAGGCAAAAACACTCACATTCAGAGAGTGTGAGGGAGGGAGCAGAAAGACTAAGAGTTTATCATTTCCCCTCCTCCATCACATGCTCACTGAAACTGTCCTTGGTCCCTGTTCCCTGGAGTCATTAGAACTGAACAAAAATCTAAAATCAGAAGGAATTTGGGCAAAGATTGGGGGTAACAATGAAGTGAATGGGGCTAGAAGTCTTTTACAAGCATGTATGAATCTGCAATAATACATTGCTTCTTTTCTTGGGTTTTACCCTTCTGTGGCCTTCCTAATTAGGAAAAAACTAAAGCCAGTCACTTTTGGTGTCTGTATCAACCTTGTAAGACACACTAAATTCTCCCTGTAATGCATAACTGTCAGCCTCCCTCACTCATCTGGAGTGATTTTTCCAATTAACCACGA
This sequence comes from Oryx dammah, assembly GCF_014754425.2. NCBI lineage: Eukaryota > Metazoa > Chordata > Mammalia > Artiodactyla > Bovidae > Oryx > Oryx dammah. The sequence goes on from NW_024070189.1 coordinate 28,093,220, forward strand.
CAGGCATTTCACTCAAAGCCCCCTATTTTAACTCAGAGGCCGGGTCCTGAAGAATGAGACTTCAGGCGGCTGCTGACACTTCTTTTGTCTTACAAGCTGTTCTAGACAAACAATATTGACTACAAATTTGTCAGGACTTTCTATGGCCATCAATCATTCCTGCCCTTTGCCTTCTTAGGTGCCCCTGAATTTCCTCTCCTATCTTTAAATAAATAAATAAAGCAAAAAATTAAAATCCCTCAAAGTCTGAGTCAGTACATGTCCTGAGGTATCTGGAATTTGAAGGTTCATTTGCTACAAATAATGTATCCCTTACACAGGAAATTAAAAGCTATAAATGATACACTGCCTCAATAAGGTGAATCCCATAGCTTCATGTCACAATGCTGTGGGGTCTGCTTTGTTGTTCTTGTTGTTTTTGTTCTTATACAAAATCTCAGAAAGTACAAGACAGGAAAAGATTTAATCCACAGGTCCCAAACCCCACCACCTTCGGCAGCCAGAATTATAAATGATAAGAGCCCTGGCTGTAAGAAAATCGAGAAACCTATGGAAACTGGAGTGTGCATCCCCACTCAGGTTGTTTAAAGCATATCTGAGGGCCACATTCACAGCGTGTGTAACCACCGGTCTAGGGTTACCATACACACACACACACACACACACACACACACACACACAGTATGTGTACTGGGTATTATAACTCTTCCTTTCTCTCCTATGGTCCTATGTGTGTATTTTTTTTTTTTTTTTCAGACTGAAAGTGAAAGACTAAAAAACAAAAAAGAATATAGACTCAGTTTATACATAGTTCAGACAGGCAGCATTCAGAGGACTCAGCTTCTGTTAAAAGAAAAAGAGGTCCTGTACCCATATTCCTTGATAATCAAAATTATCAGTGGCCAACACTTTGAACTCTGCCCCCATCTCCACTCTGTGAGCACTAAAACAACCGCAGCATCCAGAACTGTAACTCTCCCAAGTTCATATTCAAGCAACCAGAGAGGTACTTTTCCTGCTCAGAAAAGGCTCTGACCTATGACGGTTCCCAAGAGCTCCTCTGCTGAGCTCAAATTAGGTCAAGGGCCCACACTATGGCAAGCTCTGAGACAGGCTGGTCTGGGTCTTCTGAAAATATGTCTGATACTAGCTCCAGAACCTCCAAAGTTACGGTTGACTTGAATGAGAAGAAATTCGTTTTTTCAATTAAAGTTTAAACTTTTCTTTTCTCTCCAAAGTTTTCTCAGCCAACATGCTGGCAGTCCGTCAGCTCGGAAACAGAGACGAAGAGGAGTAGGGCCTAGGCGTCCCTTTCCTCACTGCTCTCCTCCTGCACTTCTATCACTTGAAGGTATAAACTGTCCTCATATATGAAATATAGGCTGCTTCCTCAGCATGTGCGGGAGGTACATATATAATTACAATGCTGTTCACAGGTCTGGCTCATAATAAAAGCGAAAGTCAACACAATTAAATATAAAGCAGACATTTCAAAGCACATCTAGCTAACACAGAAGCTAATTTCGTTTTTTTTTTTCTTTTTCCTGATTTATGAGGACTAGTCACAAACTTATGTAGATTCAAAGCAAGAGACAGGGGTGGGGAATGGGTCTCAGGATCTGACCCTTTTGGAGCCAGTGCCTGAACCACAAGAGAAAGTATCTGGCCTGAAGCCAGTGGTAGAATCATCACAACAGACAATGCAACCAATTTAAGGGGGAAAGGAGTTAGGCAACCTACTAAAAACCACAGGCTTGATCTACAGTTTTTAAACTTATGACCATGTCTGGAAAAGGGGCTTAACTCTTCTGTGCCCTGTGTTCCAACTCTCGAGCTCTATGAGACTCAACTGCTGCTCCTGCTCTATGCTAGGTATGAGTGAGGGTGCCCAAACCTGCACAATTCTCAGAATATCCTAGAAAGAAAATCTTTTTTCAAAAATGAAGGTTCTCTGCCCTCACCCAAGGTGTCACTCTTGACCTACTAAATCAGAAATCTGCAGCCTGAGGCAGTTTGAAGAAAGTATCTAGACGAATCTAATGATCACTCAGATTTAGGAATCACTGGCCCAGAGCAAAAAGACAAACATATGGCATCTGAGTCACTTCTACTCCTTTATCCGTGGCAGACATTAATAATCAACATCAGCACTCTTTTCCATTGAGCCCAGCTAATGGCTCATAATTCTTTTCTGTGTGGAACTCAAGGCAGCCACCACCAGTCAGTGACAGCTGGCTCATAAACTGAAAACTATCCACCATCCTGAGTGAGAATCAACTGGCCCAACAACATTTTGTGCTCAGTTGCACTTTAGCCCAGCGCCTGTTAATAGAATAGCTCTACTGAACAGTAGTTCCCCCTTACCTATGATTTCCTGGGTCTCAGTTACCCATGGTCAATGGAAGCCCAAAAATATTAATTGGAAAGTTCTAGAAGTAAACAATTCATACATTTTAAGTTGTATGCCACTCAGAGTAGTGTGATGAAATCTCGCCATGTCCTGCTACATCCTGCCCTGGTGTGAATCATCCCTTGGTCTAGAGTACCCCTCCCATTAGTCATTTAGCAGCCACCTAGGTTATCAGACCCACCACCATGGTAGGTTACCACACAAACACTTGTCTTACTTAAATTAACCTTTATGTAGGTTAATACATAACAGCCCCAAAGTGCAAGATGCTGGCTATTCAGATATGCCAAAGAGAAGCTATAAAGTGCTTCCTAAGTTTAAAGGTGAAAGTTCTCAACTTACTGAGAAAAGAAAAAAAGTCAGATGTTGAGGTTGCCAAGGTCCACAGTAGGAACAAACCGTCGATCCGTGAAATTGTAAAGAAGGAAAAGAAATTTGTGCTAGCTTTGCTGTCACACCTCAAAAAGCAAAAGTTATGGACACAGTGCCTGATAAGTGCTTAGTTAAGATGGAAAAGGCATTAAATATGTAAGCTATTTTGAGAGAAAGAGACCACATTCACATAACTTTTACTATAGTATTTGTGATAATTGCTCTATTTTGTTATTAGTTATTGTTGTTAATCTCTCACTGTGCCTAATTTGTAGATCAAACCTTATCATCAGTTCAGTCACTTAGTCGTGTTTGACTCTTTGCAACCCCATGGACTGCAGCACGCTAGACTTCCCTGTCCATCACCAAATCCGGGAGCTTGCTCAAACTCATATCCATCCAGTTGGTGATGCCATCCAACCATCTTATCCTCTGTCATCCCCTTCTCCTCCTGCTTTCAATCTTTCCCAGCATTAAGGTCTTTTCCAATGAATTAATTCTTTGCATCAGGTGGCCGAAGTATTGGAGCATCGGCTTCAGTATCAGTCCTTCCAATGAATACTCAGGGTTGATTTCCCTTAGGATTGACTGGTTTGATCTCCTGGCAGTCCAAGAGACTCTCAAGAGTCTTCTCCAACTCCACAGTTCAAGAATATCAATTCTTCTGCACTCAGCTTTCTTTATGGTCCAACTCTCACATCCATACACAACTACTGGAAAGACCATAGCTTTGACTATAGGAACATTTGTCGGCTAAGTAATGCCTGCAGAGAAGAAAAAAAAAAAAACCTTTTCATAGGTATGCGTATAAGACAAAACATAGTATATATAGGATTCAGCACCCACTGGGAATCTTGGAACATATCCTTCAGAGATAATGGGGGTTTATTGCAAAATCCTTTCAGGTTTACAAAATCTTTTCAAATACCTGATCTTTTATGAGCCTCTCAAAAACTTTGTGAGAGGAGAAGGGCACATACACTACAGATCTGATAGGTGAGGACACTGGAAGTCACCGCAGCTTTGTCCTGCCCAGAGTCAGAGAGCTGGTGAGGAGTAAAGACAGAATATCTGTCCTGATTCCCTGCCTCCCAGATAAGCATTGTTCCTTCTAGACTGAGCTGGGCATGGAGTGTTAGGGCAGCATACCACCTGAGCCTAGCAAGAAACTGAGACAACACACAGAGAAGGAGAAATATCCTATGACGTCCCTTCTAAGTAGAATCTAAAAAAAAAAAGAACTTACTTACAAAAGAGAAAGAGACTCACAGACTTAGAGACTTATGGTTGCCAGGGGGAAGGATGTGGGAAAGTGATAGTTAAGGAGTTTAGGATCAACATGTACACATTGCTATATTTAAAATGGATAACCAACAAGGACCTACTGTATAGCACATAAAACTCTGCTCAACATTATGTGGCAGCCTGGTTGGGAGAAGAGTTTGGCAAAGAATGGATACATGTATGTATATGGCTGAGTCCCTTTGCTGTTCAACATTGTTGAACAGTCACAACTGAAGCTATCACAACATTGTTTATTGGCTATACCCCAATTCAAAATAAAAAGGTTTTTTTTTTTTTTAAAAAAAAAGAAAGAAACAAAGACAACAGAGCAAACAGTGTAGAAAAGGATACTCGGGCTCAAGAGGTTTAGTAAGTGGACCAAGGTCACAAAGCTGGAGGGCCAGACCTCTAACCAGTCTGTCTGATAGGGTTCTGTGTTCTTTCTGTCTGGATAGCAGCCTCACACAGCACAGACTAGCAAAAGGCCTTTCCTTTCCTCTCCCCTGACCACCCCTCATCCACCCTCATTCCCTGCTCCTCCTCTCCCTCCTTTCAGCCTAGTACCCTTCCTTCCACTACTATCATCCTATTAGCCACGCATACCTCTCCACAGCCTGCCCCCTTCTTGCCCTGGCTACTGCCTTCCAAAAGCAGAAGGAGACCGCCCAGCTTACTCAGAGCAGCGGCAGCCAACTGACTTAAGATAAGACAAGCACCTTGGCAGTGAGATGTGAATATAAAATTGCAAACAGCTTTTGAAGTTGCAGATCCATAATCTTCTAAGCCAAAGAAGAGGAGTTTGCGTCTAGTCCTCCTTGTCTAAATCAACACTCCAAAGGTCTGAAATGAGTCCAGCCAGCCTTCGGATGTGATCTCACAAGCCTGCCTGCCACACACATGCATTTCCAGCCTGTCGCCTGGGCACAGCCCCCATGGGGCATGTCATCACTTGATACAGGGGACGTGTTTCTGCTGAAATCAAAGGGAAGGGATATGTTTTGCTGCCCTTTCATGTGCTCAAAACGTCCCGACTGACGTGATTGGGCCCTTATCTCTTTAAGAAACTAAGCACTTTCAAGTTTAGGAGGATGCTGAGGCTTTTAGAACACAGAGGCTGGTCAGAATCCCACCCGCCACTTACTAGTGAGAGACCTCGATCAAGATACTTAATATCTCTCATCTCAACTTTTCCATCTGTAAAATGGAAATCTAACAATAGCTCCTTGGTTATAAAGTTGTTGTAGGTATTAAAATTGTTGATCTATGTAAAGAATGTAGTCCAGTGGCAGGAACAGAGGAAGTAATAGGTATTAACCCCACTGTGGATTTTAAAACAGCAACAGAAGGTTAAGGACACATAACATATAATCTCTGGATGTTAGATGGCATCTGAACAGGTCCTCATAGTATTCTACGGTTGCAGTAAATAGGTTTAGATGGTCAGCATAAAGCTCTAATGTTTATGCTATCATTATTTTCAATGAAATGATTGCATGCATTGGAAGTTACAAGAATAAATCTTTTTAGAATTGTCAGCTTAAAATAACAACACTTGCTGAGAATATGCATGATTTTTAGATCTTTATAATTAACATTTCCAAATTTTCTGCAAAAAGCATGCATCATTTTATGGTCAGAAAAATTAAAACAAAAATACAAATATAATAGATTTAAGCAAAATATGCTTTATATTATATAAACACAGTATCTTCAGGAAACTGCAATCAAACAGTAAATAAGTACACTGTGATTGCATCATGGCTTCCCCTACTGGCCCAACTGGACATTTCTTTTGCAAAGTTTTAGAGCCTTAAGTACCCAAATCCACATAGAAATGGGCCCTAGATAAAGCTCAGACAGGATCAGCAGTACTTTCAGCCCAGAGAAAAACAAAATAATGTTTTACAGTTGGAGGCCACCACCTGAGTTAGATCCATTTCTGTATGCATGAAACCTCAGCCACACACATACACACACACGTTCATACACACAACCTGAATACTGGGTTTCATTTCCCTGCTTTATTCCTGTGAAGTACCAGACAGATATTGGCAGCCCCTATGTCACTTTTTGGTGCGCTCTGGAAATTTCAGCATTTTTTTCCACTTTAAATAGAAATATCCTCAATTAGGGCATTATTTCAATTGGTAAAATATAAGTTTAATATTAAAGCTCTATAAGTATGAAATGTTAAAAAACTGATGTCTGAGACCCACTTTGAAGTACTCACATAAGAAAAAGTAGGAGCTGGAGTGAATCTAATCTGTTCTTTGGATCTATAAGCAGAGGAACCAACTGGGTCACTTGGCATGGGAAAGAAGCCCATTGGACCTCAATGTTGGCTGCTGTTTGGTGGTAAATTAGGGGTCTCTCAGAGGCTGGGAGAGGTCTGAACCAATTCCAAATTTGGAGATTTAATGAATATATTTTAAAATGAATACATGTTTAAACACTATGACAAAATTATATTTAATATGTTTACACTTAGCAAATGAATGCTTTTGATCCAAGAATAATTTTAATAATCACATATATTCCTTCTTTGGAAGGGAGCTTCAGAAGTCAAATTTTGAGTGAAGCTCCTCAGTTATGTGAGGCTAAAGCCCGGTGGCTCTCTACCGTGCCCCTGTAATGGATCTGAGAAAATTCAAGTAGAGGACAGCGTGAGGAGGGCATTCTCTCCAATGCTGATGTAAACTTGTCTCCCTCACCCTTGGTCCTGGTGATATCAGAGGCATGGGAAACAAAAGTCTGGATGAAAGACCACATTGAGAGCTGTCCAGGTCTCAGGCGACCCTTGAGCTCCTTTTTCTAAAACTGGGACATATGACATCCAAGCAAGAAAACCTATCCTGAAATTACTGTCTCTGCTCTTCGGTAATCAAGCTGTTAATGGCCTCATTCCCTTCTCCCATCCCTCTCTAGACTTTGTCATTTTCACACAAGATAGATTCATTCTAAGACCACAGCATTCAATAATATCAAAAAGGAAAAACTGGTTCAAAGTTACCAAAGAGGAAAATTGGCTCCTCGAAGACGGTGATAAGCAGTCTTAGCTCCAAAGCCCCTGGGGGTTAGGGAAGGGGAATAAGATGATGATAGCAACCTATGTAAATATACATCTATGGGATGAAGAGATAATTACACACTCTGGGCTTTATTGGGCATCCATGTGATGACTGCCTGACACAGGTCCCCTGAAGCACAGAAGCAGAAAGACGAAGAAAAAGCCTCTGGGATTCCTAAGTCATGTTAGTTGCAAAAGGAAGACAGGGAGAATGATTCACAAGCCTTCCCCAAATTATCTCATGACAACCTCATCCCTTCCTCTGTTCAGGGACATAAAGATGTTAGCTCGGCAACTGTTCATCTCAAGTTCCCACATTCTCCATAATCCGTTCTCAAAGGCCTGGTAAAAAGTACATGTGGTAAATGTCAACCGACCTACATTAGTACTCTACAAATAAGTTAGGGCTTAGATTCAGAAATCCTTAATTCCTTGTTGGTAAGCCTCCCACTTAGATATTCATATATATTCAGTTATTCAACAGCTTGTTCTACATGACATCAGAACACACCAGTTACGATTATTCACTGCTCACCTCTCCTCCTCTCCCCTGCCCACACACACCCCTTCCCAGTTGTAAGAACACTGTTTCACTTTGTGGCTTGGCAGTTTGAAAAATAATACTTTTTTTTTTTCCTAGGAAGAGTATCAAAGGAAAGAAAATACAGAATGATGGATCTATTTAATTTAAGGAAAAACAAAAGTGATTTTCCAAGGAAAAAGGATGGTCTGGCATTAACAGAAGTTCATACCACCTTAAAGTAAGAAGCTAAATGGATTAGTTCATTATAAATAAGTGTGTATTTTACACAAGACAAAAAAAAAAAAAGAGAGAGAGAGAGACAAATTAAATTTTTTCTTCATGAACAGAACTAAGTACAAATGCTCCTTGGGTCAGAAACAAAACATGTTAACACCAGACTGCAGGAAACCATCCTCAGCAGAAGAGAAGTCCTGCTGAGGATACTGGACCCAGGCCAGTGGTGAGCTTCACTCTACCTCTCTGCTTAGAAGACAGAGCTTATTCTCCCTTCTGTACACACACACTGCCAAATCTCAGACACTCACCTACTTGTCTGTTTTGTAAGCAAGTTTCCAAAAGAAGATTAGGTCATGAGAAATGGGTGGCCACATTTCTTTAAAATCTATAGCATGAAGAATGAATGCACTTTGTAACATCCCCCTCAGTAAAGAACTGTTCGTGTGTCTGCACTATTGACCCAGGATTTGCAAGACATCCATTGTATAAACATGGGCAGCCCCATTGGTCACTGGTCCCCCTCAAATTAGATGAGAGGTTGCTCCTACAAAATGAGTTTTACTAGTAGAATGTGGCCAGATTGCTTTTCAAACACTCTCCCCTACAAGCCTGTGGTCAGTGCCTTTTAAAGCATCTGAGAGTAATGAAAAATGTATCAAAGGCATCAAGGTGGTTTATCAGAAAGACTAGTGTTTCCTGATAATAATAGCAATAATAACAACAACAGCAGCAACTGATCGCTGCTTTCAAAGAAGCTGAGAAAAAGAACTTTACTTCAAAAAAAACTGAGGGGGAAAAAAGTCTTTTTTTTCTCTTGGTTTCAAAGGACTGAGTACCTTCATACTCACTATGCACTCTGTAATTGCCTTTACACATTTGTCTCTCCCATTGGTTGGTGGATTTCATAAAATTCTGCCCTATTCTTATTCATCTTTTTATGCATAGAGACTTCAGGGTAAGTAGAAAGGAACAGACTCTCACTAGGTGTCTGATGGATAGATGAACGTATGAGGGAATCCTGTGCACCAGAGTACATCAGGAAATAATATCCAAAATTCTTGAGATAAAAGTGAGAGACCATCAGAGTAAAATTTCCCACATGAATCATCCAAACACCGAGAGGACTTCATTACAGTTCATCAGTGATTCATTACAAATAATTACATGAGTATTCTAGATAAGGGAATGTTGAAATGTGCGCTTACCATCACTGACACTATCGGAAACGTTGGTCGTACCCAAAATAGCTACAGCTTGTGCAACCTGGAAAAGAGACACACTGAGGAGTCTAGAGGTGATAGTGTCAGTGTCTCTGGGAAGTCTGGAAGTTGTCGTCTCAAACAGGAGGATTTAAGGAAGCTGAGGGCAGTTTGTTCTCTTGACCTCAGGGTTAGCACTTAGCAAGGGGCAGGAAGTTGGAAAAGGACCCAGGGTCAGATCTCTACAATGGTGTGAAGTAGATGAAATTTGTCTCCACCTCCTCTTTTACTGACCTCCTCATTGTCTCTTCACTGACCCTCATTTGTCTGTCCTTAGTAATCACACTGAGGAAGTTCCAGCAGAGAAATTCAGACTAAGGTATAAATTACTTATAATGATTGTACAAGTTAGTTCCCTGTGGACATGGCCTTTCTAATAAGAAGCAGTGTTGTTACTCCAAGAAATAATAATGAAATAGTGGAATTTCTATCATGAATATACAAGGAATATGTTTGTCTATGTCAGCTTGGAGTTGACTAGGTAGCTACCCTCTGAATTAACTATTGACTATCAACAATAGAAACATTTTTTTAATCTTTGGGAATTTAAGATTCAGGCCCTGCATTTCCTGTGACTATATGACTATTTCTGTTTAGAAAACACTTCCACCTCCTAGAGTGGTTGATAAAAACCAAGAGGATAGTGGGTTCAGACACTGATCAGTGATTCTCTGGAGACCCCAAGTGGTCAGAATAGGAACTCATTTTTGTATTCAATAATAAATAGAATGAAGGAAGATATGGGAATATTAATAGGGCAAAATAAAGACCTACAATTTGGTGATCTCTATTAAGGAACAGGGCTTTCCTGGTAGCTAGTGATAAAGAATCCGCTTGCCAATGCAGGAGATTCAGGTTCAATCCCTGGGTTGGGAAGATCTCCTAGAGGAGGAAATGGCAACCCACTCCAGTATATCTTGCCTGGGAAATCCCATGGACAGAGGAGCCTGGCAGGTTACAGTGCATGGTCGCAAAAGAGACAGATATGACTTAGCAACTAAACAACAACAATTAAGGAAACATTTGGAACTTTCAATGATGACAGTTTCAGCCATTTACTCTTCCTCTACTTTTGTTTCTCTATCCTTTTTCTTTATAATCTGTGTTATAATTCCATTTGCCTGAAGTGCCTTTGAGGGCACTTAGCCTTACTAGGTCCTTGCTGTCCATTTTCATTGTTTTACCTGGCTTGTCCACAAAACAAAAACCAACTTGCCCCTCAAAGTATCCAACTGAGAGTTTCTTTCATATATTCAAAGGACTCCTACATCTTGTTTCACTCTGACATTCACGTGGTCTTTTGTTACTTGATTCTCACAAATACAGACATGCACTCTCAGATAAATACAAGAATATGCTATTGCTGCCTTCGATTTTTCACCCTTCTTCTGCCAGGAGACTGTTTCTTCAGGGGCATCAAATGGACTATCCCAGCGTATTCAGTTATAAGTGCTGAGGGATCAAAAAACTAGATTCCTCAGTTCATTGTGAAGCTCAGGAAATAGAAATGGCCAAGTTTTCTTTCTGAGATGATCCTTCCCAACAAATAAAAATAATCTCCATAGATTTGTGGTAAAAGAAATATAAATATCTATGTTAACCTGATGCTTTATTTGCTATACTTTTTATGCATAAATTTTATTTTACTCTACCAAATTTTCTTATCTAACTACTAAAATTATATAGATATATGCCATATATTAAAATACATACTGGCCAATATTGTACTAGAAGAACATTCCTCTAGAATTAGACTGTAATTCCTCCTAGCTTTGAACTAATCATATCTCATAATGGAAAGAGGTGAACTGCATCAAAAGGAATGGGGAGTATGATCTGCAAACACATCATCTATAAATCTTACTGAGCTCCTGCTTTGCCTTGAAGTTCTGGTCCAAGATCATAAACAGTTTTCTCTAATTCATTTTTGAAAATCACTATGTCAGATGAAGCCCTTCTCACTTAATTCTGAGAGGTCTGGATTTAAGACTGAGAGTAGGTCAGGCCAATGATAGCAGCAGCAGAATCATCACTCCTTTCATCCTTCCAATTCTCCCTTTTGGAATAGGAATGTCTATCCTATGCCTGCCCTACCACTGTATTTTGGAAGGAATTGTATTTTGTCTGGTTTCACAGATTCACAGCTGGAGAGCAATTTTGCCACAGGAATGAATCATACCTCAAGTCTCACGGATATCTGATTTAGATACTTAGATGAGACTTTGGACTTTCAGCTTTCAGAATGGATGCTGGATTAAGACTTTTGGAGCTGCTGGGATGAACTGAATGTATTTTGCATGCTTCCTGTTGTTATTTAGTCGCTAAGTCATGACCAACTCCTTTGTGACCCCATGGGCTATAGCCTGTCAGGCTTCTCTGTACATGGGATTTCCTAGGCAAGAATTTTGGGGTAGGTTGCCATTTCCTCCTCCAGGGGATCTTCCTGACCCAATGATCAAAGCCCTGTCTCCTGCATTGGCAGGCAGATTCTTTTCCACTAGTCCATCAGGGAAGCCATTTTGCATGTTAGAAATTTGAGGGACCAGAGGCAGAATGCTATGGACTAAAACATATCCCCCAAACTTCATATGTTGAAGCTCTAACCTCCAGTACGACAGCCTTGGAGATGAGGTATTTGAGGGGTAACGTAGGTTTAGATTAAGTCATAACGGTGGGCCCTCATGACGGAACTAGTGCCACTATAGGAAGAGACACCAGAGTGTGGGTATTCTCCCTCCCCATCCGTGTGAGGACACAGCAAGAAGCTGACTGTCTACAAGTCAGGAAAAGAATTTCCACCAGAAACTGGCCATGCTGACACCTTGATCTCAGACTTTCAGTTTCCAGAACTTCTATGATGCAAACCAGTTTATGTTATTTTGTTATGGCAGCCCAAGCAGACTAGGATTTTATACACAATGCCAGTTTCATACATGACGCATATGTGAATACCACCAGTCGAGAAGTTAACCCCACCAAGACCTGATTCCCACTGACAAGAGGCACTGACCTAGATCCCTTCTTCACATAAGTCTGTTCTCCCCTGGGCCACTGTGCCTTTGCTCTTAAAACTTAAGTAAGTAATTTCTTCAAATCTCCTTCATATATATATATATATACATACACACACATATATACATATGCATTTTATTAAACTTTAAGATATGATTTTTATTGAACGATATGTAAGATTCACCTTTATATTACTCAAATATTTTAAAAGATTAGTTTTGGTAAAAAAAGAAAAAGGAAAACATTTCCTAGATTACTAGTTAGACAGTTTAAGCAAAGAAGTATAAATATGAAGGTCATTTTCCACAAGTTAGAGATTAGAATACTAATGGATTCACGTCAATAAAATTTTTTTCATAAGCATTTACATGATTACCCACAACTGTATCAACTTGCAGAGGACCAAGTAAATGTATAAAGGAAGATGATCCCCCAAATAAGATGTATTTAAAAAAAGAACCAAACTGAATATATCCTAAATGTCTTCCTGTACATGGGATTTTGTCAGTCAGTAAGAGAATTCTTTGTTATATACATATGCATTTTAATTGTGCAATATAAGAACTGCTGTGTGGAGTTCTCACCTTTCATCCAAAGACCCTATAGCCCAAGACTACCCAACTCCAGCTGCCACACTTGAGGATTCTGAGGAGCCAGGGGAGATTCTGGACAAAATCCTCATTTCCTAGCAAGAGCTTCTGTGTCAGGCCCCTAATCTGACTCCCAATCTGCTGCACTTAGTTCTCTCTTCTTTATCTAAGATCTAGGGGAAAGCCAAGTGAAGCCATCTGCTGTGAAAGTCCAGCTCCTGGACCCTTAAAACCCTACAGCTTCAGAAGGAAGTGAGTAGAGAGTGATTACATTATTTCATTACAAAATCCAACCATTTGCTAATTCCTAAAATAAGTATTGAGTACCTAATATATAAACGTTATCACATAGAATATGCCAAATTTTGGTTTTATTTTCCAAAATTGTAAGAGTGTAGTTATGTGTAGAAAAATGTTTTCAATTTTAGGCACAATGATTGCTTTTAGGGAAGAAGCTGTTTTTCTTTTGGACTGTCTATTATGGTAGAAGATGGACTATGAAGGTACGAGGGTCAGAGGAACAAAAACAATAAAGGAGATAGCTAAACTGTCCTGCTAGTGCTCCACGGGAGAAAATGAGAGGGACTGGTGTTGCTCCAGATTGAGGGGGAAGAGGAGACACCCAGAGCCAAATGAATGGCATGATAGGAGGAGCAGAAAAGTGTAAGGCAAAGTAGCCAGTGAAGAGTCTACCCTGGTGAGCTAACTTTCAAAAATAAGAAAGGTAAAAACTAAGAACTGGTTTAAAAACAACTCAGTAGTTGTCAGAAATGCTTTGTATTTCACCAATGAATCCTCATCTAACTCCCTACCTATATACCCAGTGCACATGGCCTGCAGGTCAGGGGTGCCCCCTGGAGCACCCTGTGCACTGCCTGCCTGCAGGGCGGTTTGCAGACACCATTGTTTCCAACTCCCCAGAGCCCTTTCAGGCCCTGCCAATCCAGCCCATGCCTGTTGCTCAAGTCTTTATAAATGCATAAAAGTAATTTGGTAAATTAGTAAATTCGGTAAATTCAGCAAATTGATCATTCAACAATTGGCAAACTGGACTAACTGTCTTAGTGCTGGGGAAGAAAATCATTTCCAGGTTTTGGCAAGCCTGCCCATCATTATATTCAATACAGTGCTTTGATGTTCACTGCCTCCATTCCCCCACTTTCCCCATAAACACCAAAGTGTCTGAAATTCAAGAATCAGCCTTCATTCTCTGAGAGGATCAGTGGCTTCCTCCTTAGCCCTGGAGAGATCATCTGACCAAAGTTCATCTCTATAGGCCCCCTTTAATCCAAAAACTAAGAGAAAATGATTAACCAGATTTACCCATTAGAAGATTTATCTTTAAATGAGACAAGCTACTATCAACCTCGGCAAATAGATTATGTCAGAAGCAGGGCATAGACCAGTGGTTAGAATGCATGGCTACAGGTCATGATTACAAAGTGAACAAGGAGGGCCTGCCCTTCAGCTCCACATCCCATCTTAGGTATACTTTCTGGAGAGTGAAGGGGAGGCCTATGGCACTACAGAAAAATCAGGTTCATGTATGTCTCTCTTTTCCCCCTGTAATTCACTCATTGCATCATTCAGGAATTTAGCTCCAGATTCCATGAAAGGGCAGGGTTCAGGCCCCTTTCTGGTGAAGGCAATTCTTTGCCCTTCAGAGAGACCATCGTCTGCCACTGTGGCGGGGGGAGGTCACATTGCTCCCCTGAGGGATGCTCTTCTCAAGTGGCACAGGACTAAACTCTCATGTAGATCCTGGGTGTGCCCAATTTTCAGGGTGGGACCACCCAGAGCAGAGCTGGGTCCTGTCAGGAAAAAACAGGGCAGAAGGAATGTGGATGGTGGGCAAGAAAATGAGAACATCTAGTCTTCTTACCTTAAAACTATCTCTCTCCATCACCAAGACAGATAAAACAGAGCTAAACACACGCTGAAGAGAAGTCCTATTGCAATGAGCAGGAAAACCCCAGATGGAAACGTTAAAATCAGAGAAAAACACAGAGCACGTGACGCCCCTACTGGGAGCCCCCAGCACCGGGCCAGCCAACACTCTGCATCTTGAAAGCCAAGATACATCTGCAGAATTGCACACCATGCAGCAGCCACAGCAGAGTCCCATGCTGGGAACAGGGCAAAGGTGAGGCTGTGAGTCTCCCCCATCACGCCATCCCCAGGTCCCAAGGACTCATCTGGCACCAAGCCAAGGAGGGGACTATCGGCCTGTGTCCTTCCAAGTGGGGGAACAGCAGGATGATCAGTGTACCCAACCTCAAACCAGGGATCCTCCTGCTATAGGCCAGTGGGGCGGTGGGGATAGCTACCTATGACAGGCCTCCAAACACAGAGTGGGAATTATGTGAATGAGGGCATAGCATCTCTATGCTCAAGTTTAAAAAGTTGTGTAATTGTGAAGAAACAAAAGCTCTCTGGGGCCCTCTAATCAGATTTGGGGAGGGGCTAGATTTGTGCAACTGAACAAATATGGAACTTAAAGCAAAATCTAGAAGACTAGTGCATGGCTCCCTCTCCTCAGCAGAACTTAAACAGACACCACCTATTATTAATAACACTCTTCCATTTGCTTGGGAACCAGGCCAGCACACAGGACTGAATGCTCAGCATGTAGCTGGGATAGATCCCCCCGGCACCATCTGCAGCTGCATGAACACTCTTCAGAAACCACCAAATTCAATACCCCACACAACCAAGGTTGGATCCTTGGGGAGAGGCCAATTCGGCCTGCGGTCATTCCTGTTTGATGAGTTGTTCTGATTCTGAAAGGAGGTCTGACATTCCTGACACTGAGGGGCGGGGGTTGGGGGTCAGCCTGACAGAGGTCAGCAGAAAACGTCCTGTGGTCCTGTGGGAAGCCAGCACAAGCCTTCCAGAAACAGCTTGCGCCACTGTCTCCCCAGCCCTCAGCCCATTCCACTTCCTGGGCTTAGATGAGAACAAGGCGAAAAAACAGAGATGGGTCATATTTCATCCTCCAGCCCCTGAGCTACAAAAGCCCTCAGTCCTGTAGCTTCCTCCTGAAGTCCACAGAGCAGAGCGGCTGCAGATGGGCATGAATCGCCCTCTGTCATCCCTGGCCTGCCCGGGTGTGGAGTGCCGTGGGGGTTCACACTGTCACCCTTGTTATGCCGACAGCCTCTCACAGAGTGCTTCTGTCTGGATGGCACATTCAGGTTCAGTGGTTTCAAGCCAAGTCACAGAAGCTGACATGACCTCTCCCCCAGGAAATAAAGAGTGTGAGTTTGAGAGGAGATCTGGCTCTCCACTGGGGCCTTATCGCTCTGCACTGGAAGAGACTTTTAAACCAGCAAATTTTTCTTGGAGATTCCCACTTTGACCACCAGGGTCCCACACATTCTTGCTGTTCATCTGTAGCTCCAGGAGGCTGGGGACACAGCCGTTGGCTTATTGCTGCACAGATAACCCATCCTGTGCTCAGTACAGTACCTGGCACGTAATAGGTGCTCAGCGGAAGTCATAGGCTGAATGAAGCATCACATCCCACATCCATGTTTAACCATCACATATATATACAGATATATTTTGAGGTCTGGATTTATGTGTGGCATATTATAAAAGGGAAACCTTTTTATATTAGAAAAAATGCTCAGAGTATGAATATATAATGTGGATTGCTTGGAAATGTGGCCAATTTTTTGGCAAAACATGACAAAAATTAATTCTGAATCTAAAATCATGATATATAATGACAAAATGAATATTTTCCTATGAGAATATGATGATCATATTTCTAAAAAATGTAAGAGTTATGCTTGAATGAGTCAGATGAAATTTCTCTGATGTGACCAAAATACATTCCCTTGTACAAATACATGATTTCACAAAGGTGCCACATTATATAACTTTAAAAACTATCAAACTGACTTATTCAAAAATATTTCAACTTTAAAAAATATCTATGTTGACTATGTATTGAATAATAAACTGATTACATAAATAATTTCATTTTATAAAGGATTATTTCAATCTTCCATTTACAATAAGCACATTAAAAATAACAGATGCTTGAGATCATTTCGAATATTGTTTGATGTTAAGGTAAAAGAACCATATAAAACTTTCTAACCTGGGCTCAAAAAATTATTTTAGTTTGACATTTTAGTCTTTTATGTATGTATAAAAGGAGCCTAATCACACCTTTATTGGTGGGATCATAAAGATTATCAGTTCTCAATGTTGTGTTACAGTGTCTAATTTATTCTAAAATACTTGTCCTCCCAAACAGGGTACTTGTAAGTGAAACTTAACTAATGTGAACTCCCTAGGGGCAGTTAAGTTAGAATTTGAAAGACCCTAATCAGTCATTCTCTGAGAAGCCTATTGTAAGAAGCTGTTAATATGGCTTTCCAAATCTGCACTAGAAGATTAATTTATATAAAGATATGAGATAAATTTTCATTGTTGAAATAAGAGATATTATAGATATGTAGTCAAATGAAAATTTTATGCAGGCACCTCAACCTTTGCATGAAAAAATATAAAAATTTGCCATATTCACCTTCAATGTGAGACCCTAGAATCTGGTCCAGTCTTCCATATTGCTTGTTCACAGTAAAAGGTTTTTTATTAAAAAAAAAAAAAAACTTAGAATTAAAACACTGAAAGTCTTAAAATAAAGCTCATGCAAATTGTTCAGCCCAAGTGCCTGAAAGCCAAATCGCATGACTGCCTGTTAATAAATGTTGGATTACAATACAATTCTTCCCAAGACTTGCTTTCACGATTCCTAACACCTGTTGGCTAGGGTATGAGGGAAGGAGCTTTCCAGTTACTATTTACCTCTGACTGTTGGAGGCTACCAGTAACATCTCAGAAGCTGATGCTGTCCTTGGCTGAACCGGCTCACATGAGTTCATAAAGCTACAGTAGAGAGACCAGCAGGGATAGCCAGAAATACTGGCCATGTCCCTCTCCCAAATAACCTGAAGCCAAATCCTTTCTAAAGTCTAAGTTTGCTCAGAAAAAAAGTGCCACACAAAATGAAAGGTAGGCACAGGAAAAGACACTGGAAAGCACAAATCAAAACTACAACATCACCCCACACCTGTCAGAATGGCTATCATCAACAAGAACACAACAGTGTTGGTAAGGCCGTGGAGAAGAGGGAAACACTTGTACATTCTTGGTGGGAATGTAAATTGGTGCAGCTATCATGGAAAACAGTATGGAGATTTCTCAAAAAACTAAAAATATAACTACCACATGACCCAGCAATTCCACTCCTGGATATATATCTGAAAAAAAAACAAAAACTAATTTGAAAAGATATATGCATCTCTATGTTCATAGCAGCATTATTTAAAATTGCTAAGATATGGAACCAACCTCTGTGTCCATCAACAGAAGATGCAGTATACACATATAATTGGAATATTACTCAATCATAAAGATTAAAATTTTGCATTTGTAACTACAAGAATGGACTTGGAGGGTATTATGCTAAGTGAAATGAATCAGACAGTAGAATACAAATACAGTATAATATCACTTATAGTGAAATCCAAAAAATACTATATTGAAGAACTAGTGAATATAACAAAAAAAAGAAGCAAATTCACAGATACAGAGAACAAGCTAGTGGCTACTAGTAGGGAGAACGAAGGAGAGAGGGGCAAGAGATGGGTTTAAGGGGATTAAGAGGTATGAACTATTATGTATAAATGATTTACAAGTATATATTATACAACACAGGGAAAATAGCCAATATTTCATGGTAACTATGAATGGAGCATGTGCATGCATGCTAAGTTGCTTCAGTCATGTCTGATTCTTTGTGTCCCTATGGACTATGGCCCACCAGGGTCCTCTGTCCATGCTATTCTCCAGGCAAGAATGCTGGAGTGGGTTGCCATGCCATCCTCCAGGGGATCTTCCTGACTGAGGGATCAAACCTGTGTCTCTTATGTCTCCTGCATTGGCAGACAGGTTCTTTACCACTAGCACCACTTGGGAAGCCCATGAATGGAATATTACCTTTAAAAATTGTGAATCACTATGCTATACACCTGTAAGTTGTATAACATTGTACATCGACTATACAATAAAAAAAATTTTAAGTTGTTTTAAGTGAAAGGTAGAGAAATATTGAATGAGCCTAACTACAGAGGTGAAAATTTCAACCCACAAAGAAGAGCCCAGAATCTCCCAGAAAGCAAGTGAGGGCCCCACACACTACACATGAGGGGAAACCAATTGGCTGAGAAGGGTCAGCCTCATTCTGTCCTGAGCGTAAGACACTTTCTACACTTCCTGGGGTGATTAGAGGGTAGTGGAAAGACTTCAACTCAAAAGCATTGCCCCATGGACTGCCATTAGTTGGTGCAAAAAGATTTAAATGGGTGAAACCACTAGGCAAAATATAGAATGACAAGGATGTTAGTTGAGATTAGGTCAACAGCTGAAATTTCATGGTCAGGAGCTCAGTCTTTTAAATTTAGCTTGATTGTCTCATGTGCTGCTGCTGCTGCTGCTGCTGCTGCTGCTAAGTCACTTTAGTCGTGTCCGACTCTGTGTTACCCCATAAATAGCAGCCTACCAGGCTCCCCCGTCCCTGAGATTCTCCAGACAAAAACACTGGAGTGGGTTGCCATTTCCTTCTCCAATGCAACAAAGTGAAAAGTGAAAGTGAAGACCCTCAGCGACCCCATGGACTGCAGCCTACCAGGTTCCTCTGTCCATAGGATTTTCCAGGCAAGAGTACTGGAGTGGGGTGCCATTGACTTCTCCGGTCTCATGTACTAAGGTAGCATATTTATTCACCAAGCATGAATAGAGTACTAATTGTATGCCAGGCACTTTCTAGACACCAGGGACATAGAAATGAAAGGCACATAATCCTTGCCTCAATCTGTCACCAGTCCTAGGAGAGTAGCATGTTCCAGAAACAACTTCATAGAACTTAATTTATCTATATTTTCCTAGATGACTAGAAGGACTTGGGACAGTCTCAAAGCAGAAATGAGGAAGGGGAAGAGTTAAAGGAAAATGCCAAAAGGCAAAAAGAAGGAAGAGATACTAAAAGAGGTTCCTTTTGGTGGCAGCCCTCCCTGCACGGCCACATCATCCTAGGATCAGCCCTAACCTGACCAAAATGACTGAAGGTATTAGCAAAGTGAGGGTTGCAAGACTGCTAGCAAAACACAGATCCACAGCATCAGCATTCCTTTAGTCTTGAAGAGAATGGAAATACAATCCTTTTTCTCTGAGCATTCCCGCTCTTTAATATGTTTGCCCCAAATCCTTGCAGTAAAGAAGGAATTCTTCCTTTCTGTTTCCATCAACCACGAGAACACAGAATCACCTGGTGTTTGTGTCGCACTATGTATTGAATGAAGCAGAGGTAGATGAAAGTCAAATACATCCTGTACTTCCTGCCAAGTTAGAAAATGGGCCCCAGATCACAGCCAGATGTGTAAATCAAGCCATATCACATCTTGCCCTTCCAGAGCTCCACTGCTCTGAGACACTTAGAAACAGGAGCAGGTAGGAATGTACTTCTTAACTTAGAAAACTAAGGACGTTTTTCCCAAGATGGAAGTAAAGATTTAGACTCAGGGAGAAAAATCTGAATTTTCTGGTGCCGGACATTAGGTTTACTCTTGGCAAAGCATTTAGAACTGCTTGGAATAAGTCGAAAGACTTCTTAGACATCAAAAACTCGGAACAATGCTTTAATGATATAAGTGTAAATGAATCTTTGACACATATGGATTAAATTTCCCTTACAAAGCACATATTAAAACACTGAAGAAAAGTGTTTCTGAAAAGTCACATGTCCAGTTTACCAAATGAGTGCAGACCCCGTGATAGATCATCTATGAGGCCCACGTTTGTACACCCCGCAGGACACACACTACCCACAGGTGGACACATCTCAGGTAGATACATCCTGTCTCAGGCAAAACTTAATATCCACTTTCAAAGGATGTAATGGGAACTTTATCTTACACCATACACAAATACACAAAAATCAGCTCAAAATGGATTAAAAATTAAAATACAAGACCTAAAGCCTAAAAACTCCTAGAAGAAAGCATAGGAGAAAAGCTCCTTGACATATGTTTTGGTGATGATTTTTTGGATTTGACACCAAAAGCACAAACAACAAAAGCAAAAATAAATACGAGGGACTACATCAAACTAAAAGCTTCTGGACAGTAAAAGAAACAACAAAATGAAAAGAAAATCTATGCAATAGGAGAATATTCATAAATAATATATCTGACATGGGGCTAGTGGTAAATAACCCACCTGCCAATGGAGGAGACATAAGAGACCCAGTTTGATCCCTGGGTTGGGAAGATCTCCTGGAGGAGAGCAATCCACTCCAGTATTCCTGCCTGGAAAGCCCCACGGACAGAGGAGCCAGGAGGGCTACAGTTCACAGGGTCGCAAAGAGTCAGACACAACTGAAGCAACTGAGCATGTATGAGTACCTATCTGATAAGGGGTCAATATCCAAAATATATAAGGCATGCACACAACACAATTGCAGAGAAGCAAATAACCAGATTTTTTTAATGGGCAAAGGATGTGAATAGGTGTTTTTCCAAAGAAGACATACAAATGCAAACAGGTGTATGAAAAGGTATTCAACATCAAATGCAAAACCACAGTAAGGTGTCACCCCACACCTGTTAGGATGGATGGTTATTATAAAAAAGTCAAAAGATAAGTTTTGGCTAAGATGTAGGCAAAGGGAATAATTTTACACTGTTGGTGAGAATGTAAATTCATACAGCCTTTATGAAAAATGTGGAAGTTCCTTTAAAAATTAAGAATAGAACTACCATATGATCTAGAAATTCCACTTTTGGACATACCATCAGAGAGATAGCTGAACTCTCCTGTTCAGCATCATTATAGTCAAGATATGAAAACAGCCTGAGTGTCTGTCAACAGATGAACGGATGAAGAAAATATGTAAAATCTATTATTTAATGAAATATTACTTAGCCTTAATAAAAAAGAAACGCTGCTATTTGCAGCATCATAAATAAACTGGAGGACGCTGTGCTAAGTGAAACAAGCCAGAGAAAGACAACTACAGCATGGTGTCAGCTTATATAAGTGGAATCTAAAACAGCTGAACGGAACTTTTTTACAGAAGCAGAATAGTAGTTATCACAGGCGAGGGGTGTGGGGGAAATGGGGAGATGTCTGATATCTGTCAAAGGGTACAAAGGTTCAGTTATAAAATGAAAAACTTTGGTGACCTAATGTACAGTATGTGACAATATTAATAATCATTGTATACTTGAAAGTTGCTAAAAGTATAGATCTAAGTATTCTCACCACCACCACCACCAACAAAAAAAGGGTAGCTATATAGGACATAGGCTTCCCAGGTGGCCCCAAAGAATCCACCTGCCAGTGCAGGAGACGTGAATTCAATCCCTGGGTTGGGAAGATTCCCTGGAGAAGGAAATGGCAATTCACTCCAGTGTCTTGTCTGGAGAATCCCATGGACAGAGAAGTCTGGTGGTCTACCGTCCAGGGGGTCGCAAAGAGTCGGACACAACTTAGTGACTGAGCACATATGAGGAGATGGATAAGCTAACTTGACTGTGGTAATCATTTCACATCATATGTGTATAAACAACCATCACCCTATACTATCTACACAATTTTACTTGTCAATAAGACTCCAATATAGCGAGAAAAAAACAAAACAAAATATTGTAGGAGTCTAATAAGGTAAAAATGAGATGAAATAAATTGGAATGAAATGAAAAAACAACCTATGAGCTATGAACCATAAACTTGTTAGTCCTTTTTATTTATTTAATTCTTATATTTTGGTTCAGTGGGTCCTGGTATGACTCCAGAAACTCAGGAGAACATTTTGAAAGCTGATCAGTCTATGTTCAGCCTGGGACAAAAGATAAGACTGTCTTATTGAAAAAATATAGATACACCCTAAGGGCTGCCATATATTGGGTTGGCCAAAAAGTTTCTTCATTTTTTATGAAAAAATAGACACATTTTCACTTAGAACTTTATTGAACAACATATTCACAATTTTGTCCCACTATCTTCTGCCATTTTTCAGGCAACTTCATAATTTCATCTTCCCAAAACTTAATCTTTTTGAGCAAAGAACTGTTTCAGGTGCCTTCTACAGTCTTCCAGGGAATTGAAATTTTTTCCATTAAGAGAATTTTGTAAAGACCAAAATAAATGGACATCTGAAGGCACAATGTCTGGTGAACATGGTGGATGAATCAGAACTTCCCACCAAGCTGTAACATTTTTTGCCTGATCATCAAAGTAACATATGGTCTTGTGTTATCCTGATGGAAGATTATGCATTTTCTGTTGACTAATTCTGGATGCTTTTTGTCAAGTGCTGCTTTCAGTTCATCTAACTGGCAGAAGTACTTGGAACTAACTGTTTGTTTTCCGGAAGAAACTCACAAGAGAAGACTCCATTCCAATCCCACCATATACACAGCATCACTTTTTGGATGAAGACCAGCCTTTGGTGTGGCTGGTGGTGGCTCATTTCACTTGCTGCACTATCTCCTCCATTTCACATTATTGTACAGTATTCACTTTTCATCTCCTGTCACAATTTATTTTAATAATGGAATGTTTTCATTATCTTTAAGTAGAGAGTTCCATGCAGAAATATAGTCAAGAAGGTTTTTTTCACTTAATTTATGTGGAATCCAAACATCATAGTAATTAACATAACCAAGCTGGTACAAATGATTTTCAACAGCTTGATTTGGATGTTTTGAGTATGTCAACTATCTCCTACATGGTATAATGTTGATTATTCTCAATTAATGTTTCTATTTGACTGCTATCAACAACTGGTCTACCAGACTGTGGCACATCGTCCAGAGAGAACTCTTCAACACAAAATTCCACAAACCACCTTTGACACATTCAGTCAGTCACAGGACCTTTTTCCATACACTGCACAAACCTTTTTTTTTTTTTTTTTGAGTTTCAGTTATGTTTTTATCTTTCTTGAAATAATAAAGCTTAATATGCCAAAAATGTTGCTTTTTTGTCCATCTTCAACATTAAAATGGCTACACAAATATTCACCAATTTTAATAATTATTTTTCAAATGCCCCCTGATATGACACCTGTTACAATACAATCTAACAAAATTGTTTCAAATGAAGTTAAAGACAACTAAGCACCACTACAGCCATCTTACAGAAAGAAACAAATGAAACTTTTGTTCAACCCAATAAATTTAAAAGCAATAGCTCTGTGACATTATAACTTATGCATACAGGAGAATGTTCACCAGAAATATCTGAGTTCAAAAGATCAATAGGGAACAAAATTATTCTGGGAAAAAAATAATTAAGTTTTAGGTTTGTATCAATCCACAGTAATCAACAGTAGACAAAACAGTAAACTTTAGAAAGCAACAAAGTTTTCTCAGAAAGTAGCAATAAGGCTGACACATTACAAACCTGCATGAGTGACTAACGCATTAATCTAAAGCAAAACCTGGGCAAAGGTATGAGAAGATGTAGTGCCGTGAGGTTTATAGACTATTGAGGAACAAGAACAGGTGCAGAATTGTCCTGTTATTCTCCAGATTTAATGTTCCTAACACTTCTCCAAACACATATAAAAGCTGTGAAGATGCAGTATGAAAAAAAGTCAAGAATCATTACATATTAAATGGGTTTACTGTCTCACCTTTGGAACCAGCCTGATTTTTATTTATGTCTTCTAGAAAAGGGAATCATAACTATTACTAACACCTAACAACCTACCCTAAGAATTTCTATGATAGTTTGTGTGAAGGAAGGAAGGAAGGGAGGGAAGGAAAAGAAAGGAGGAAAGATAGGTTAGTAACACACCAGATATGGAGCATTTAAGGACTTATAAGTGACTAGACTGAATTTACAGCTTTATCATTAGACTGTGTGCTTCAAAATTAGAAGGAAGATGAAAAATGTAGGGAAAATCTGAATAAAGCATATAAAAGCAAATAAGAATGATTTCCTTTAGAATATAATCATTCTTATAGAACAAACTAGAAGGGAGTTTTAGATGGAAGAAAAAGTAGGGAAATCCCAGCCAACTAATTTTGATTTGGGGCAGGGGGTAAATTTTATAGTTTCCAATATAAATTTCTAAAAAATTTAAAACTGCCCACAGGATTGCCAAACTATTTGATTTCAAGTGTCATCATTTGGTGAGTTTAATCAGTTCCATAAAGGAAACAATAAATGATGGCCAAACAAAAATATAAACTTTAAGAGCTTAAGAATCATTAGTGAGAAGCCATGCTTTTTCCCAGGAAGGCTGATCAGCTATGGGCTCTAGACAGAAGGAGCGTCTCCTCAAACTTACATAATCTTACATTAAAGAATGAAATGTGGCTAAGTAGGAGAAACACAGATTAAAAAGGACAAGTTCTCATTAATTACTCAAAGTTTTTATAGGAAGTAGCAATAAAGGTTTCATATGTTTCCCACTTCTCCCTAGAATAGGTTTTACCAAATTTTAATAAAGACACGGGTGGAAATATTTCTGTCAGAGTATTAACTTAAATTTCACTTTCAATTCTCATTTTCAGACACTGAGTCCTGTGGTTGGCATTACATTAGTGTTTCTGGAGGGTGGTCATGTTGCCAATGATTTTTAATGGATGCCAAAGTAGAAAAAAACATTCTAACTTGGAATAAATAATTCAGGCCAGAGAAGAAAGCACAAGACATTGTGATGCAAACCATCTATGTCAAACAAATGCAGCCATGCTGAAACAATACAGTTTGTGCTTCAGACAAAAAAATACTGTGATATTCTTATGGGTTACAGAAAATCATACAACAAATATAGAAATGATCCTCTTTTGTACTGGGGAAATTAGAGAACACTGTGCTATGGGCAAAGACCCATTCCTAGTCCCAAAGCCTTTTCTCTTCGCCAAACTAAAGCAGACACATGAGCTGCAGCAAGTGAAGGACTAGGCCTTGGACACTTGGGCGTGTGAGCAGAGATTGAATAAAGTAATGAGAACGTCTTTGACTGTGTGGATCACAACAAACTGTGGGAAAGTCTTAAAGAGATAGGCATACCAGACCACCTTACTGCCTCCTGAGAAATCTGTATGCAGGTCAAGCAGCAAGTTAGAACTGGACATGGAACAACGGGACTGTTTCTAAATTGGGAAAGGAGTACGTCAAAGCTGTATATTGTCGCCCTGTTTATTCAACTTACGTTAGAGTACATCATGTGAAATGCCGGGCTGGATGAAGTGCAAGCTGGAATCAAGATTGCCGGGAGAAATATCAACAGCCTCAGATACGCAGATGATACCACTCTAATGGCAGAAAGTGAACTAAAGAGCCTCTTGATAAAGGTAGAAAAGGAGAATGAAAAAGCTGGCTTAAAACTCAACATTCAAAAAATTAAGATCATGGCATCTGGTCTCATACTTTATGGTAAATAGATGGGGAAAAAGTGGAAACAGTGACAGATTTTATTTTCTTGGGCTCCAAAATCACTGTGGATGGTGACTACAGCCACAAAATTAAAAGAGGCTTGCTCCTTAGGAAAAAAGCTATGATAAACCCAGACAGTGTATTAAAAAGCAGACACACCTTTGCCAACAAAGGTCCATGTAGTCACAGCTATGGCTTTTCCAGTAGTCATCTATAGATGTGAGAGTTGGACCATAAGGAAGGCTTAGTGCCAAAGAACTGATGTTTTCGAACTGCGAGACTGGAGAAGACTCTTGAGAGTCCCTTGGACAGCAAGGAGATTAAATCAATCAATACTAATGGAAATCAACCCCGAATATTCATTAGAAGGACTGATGCTGAAGCTAAAGCTCCAATACTTTGGCCACCTGATGTGAAGAGCCAATTCATTAGAAAAGGCCCTGATGGTGGGAAAGATTAAAAGCAGGAAGATAAAGGGGTGACAGAGATTGAGATGGTTGGACGCTATCACCGACTCAAGGGACATGAGTTTGAGCAAACTGAGGGAGATAGTGAAAGACAAGGAAGCCTGGCGTGCTGCAGTCCATGGGGTTGTAAAGAGTCAGACATGACTTAGCAACTGAGGAACAACAACAGTGAGAATATCACACAAGAAAAGTCCAAAGACCTGGGATCTAGTTCCATATCTGCCATTTGCTAAGCATGAATCATGAGTAGGTACCTATCAGAGCCTCTGTTCCTCATTAATAAAAAGGAAATGATAACTCTTGCTCTCTCAAAGTCCTCAGGAGGATTAAGGAACATATCAATTATAAGGTGATAGTAATTTGGAGGTCTAATAATAATCCCCCTCATGACTCAACCCTGTCACTAAGTCATGTCTGACTCTTTGTGACCCCATGGACTATAGCCCCCCAGGCCCCTCTGTCCATGGGATTTTCCAGGCAAGAATATTGTAGTGGGTTGCCATTTTCTTCTCCAGGGGAAATTCCCAGCCCAGGGATGAAACCCCTGTCACCTATGTTTTATGCATTTCAGACAGATTCACTGAGCCATCAGTGTAGCCCCCATAAGTACCCAAACCTCTTTAAAAAGAAATACGTTTTCCTCACTTAAAAATGCAAGACAGAGCTTCAGCTTTCCAACAGATTGTAGCAGAACAAGTTGGAAAGGCGCCAAAGAGTACCAACTAAGCTTAAGAGTGAACTTTTAATTTGATCATTAGGCAGAGTTAATGAATATTTCTTTGGTACCCAAGGCATGGACAAGTAGTTGATTTAGCATTTAGGCAGACTCAAGGGCACTTTTAGCCCCATATAGCATCACTCAATGCCATGTCACAGATGATAGAGGGAGTTTTACTAGACTCAGTCAACCTGAGTATTTCTCAGACTCCATCCTTCTGTCTCACTTGGACAACGCTCTCAAAAAAAAAAAAAAAAAAAGGTCAGCTTATCTGAGTCCAACAAGGTGTTGAGTTCCTTGTGTCAGAGCTCTAGAAATAAGGTACTATTCTTAGCTGGGTTTACTCGGGAAATGTTTAGCAATGGCTGTTAGCTATTCTAGGAATGACACTGAATTTGGATGGGATCAGGTTGGCACCTCCACTAGAGGAATGTCTTTTCTGGTGAGGAAGAGGGCATGGGGATTGTAACTTCAGTGTGAACATTTTAAATCACCTTGCGGGTAAATAGAAGTTCCTGCAACCCAATTCCTCCACACAGTTTACCTGTAGCTCTGAGCTTTTTCATGAAAGGTAAGGGGTACTTCCAGTCAGCATGAGTATAACTACCACATGAACTGGTTAAATTCACTACATTGCCCACTGATGGAAGACAAAAACGTTAGATACAAGGAAGGCCAGCGGAAACTTCCCAAAGCACACTTCACATAGCTCGTAAACAGCATAATTCCTGGCACCCAACACTGGCATCAGTGTGAAGAGCTGCTCCAACGTTTTAGACATCACAGGTAGATAAATACAGTCAGGAAACCAGAGGGACTTTATGAAGAAACAAACAACCTTGGGGCTTAGTGTGGACATCTGAAGGCAGAGTAACACCCAGCAAATTTTGCCTACTTGACAGATTTACAGAGTGCATTCTGGGCATGAAAAACAGTAGATCACAGTCCATTTCTAGGCTTTCACAAGTCCATTGTACATATCTAACATCTTGTATTTCTCTGTTCAAAAGACTCACCTATAAAAGTCCTACATAAATCCACTTCAATAAAGGATCATTTAATCTAGACGAATATAGGAATTAATATCTACAAGGCACCTAGAAAAATCTCTAGCACATATTCTTTATATATACAAATATTTGGTAAATAAAAAAATTAAGAATTTATTACATCTATTTCTAAACAAGTCAACATAATTATAAACTCCTTGGAGCTTTTTAAAGATTTTCCTACAGTTTCATCAGATCTCTAGAAACATGTTAGACATATAATAAATACTGTTTTCTAACTGATTTATTTAAAATATTTATTGAATACCTGTATGGTTAATCAAAAGTAATTGAACATTTCTGAAGTTTATTTTCAGTGTCTATGTTTTATGTGAGCATTCAGTTAAACCAACTTATAAAGAAGCCTTCACAGTTATTTCCTTACTCTTGCAGATGTTCATCATGCGTTCTGCATGTCACCTGACAGGCCTCGGTCCTGCATCTAATTTACCCCAGTCTGTATGGCATCATACCATCAGTGCCATGTGGAAATGGCAGCCTTGATGTGGATAATCTCCGATCTGAGAGGATGAAACAGAAGACAAGGATCAGGACACAGTCTCAAAAGAAGTCACACTGTACAGTCTAGGGGCCAGGGTGGGGATCACTGCTCCTGAGATAGGCAGGGGCAAAGCTCTATACTCTACACAAGCTAAATTCCTGCATCCCTGGCAGCATTGCCTATTATATGGTCTAAAAGAGCCCTCTTATGTGGGCTTCCCAGGTGGCTCTAGTGGTAAAGAACCCACCTGCCAATGCAAAAGATGTAAGAGACTCAGGTTCAATCCCTGGGTCAGGAAGATCTTCTACAGGAGGACACTGCAACCCACTCCAGTACACTTTCCTAGAGTATCCTGGTGGGCTACGGCCCATAGGATCGCAAAGAGTTGGACACAGCTGAAGCAACTTAGCACATGCACGTGGCACACACACACACACACACACACACACACACATATAGGAGTTAATATCTATAAGATATTAACTTATATCACTGCAGATGGTGACTGCTGCCATGAAATTAAAAGACATTTGCTCCTTGGAAGAAAAGCTATGACCAACCTAGACAGCATATTAAAAAGCAGAGATATTACTTTATCAACAAAGGTCTGTCTAGTCAAAGCTATGATTTTTCCAGTGGTCATGTATGGATGTGAGAGTTGGACTATAAAGAAAGCTGGGCACTGAAGAATCGATGCTTTTGAACTGTGGTGTTGGAGAAGGCTCTTGAGAGTCCCTTCAAGGAGCTCCAACCAGTCCATCCTGAAGGAAATGAGTCCTGAATGTTCATTAGAAGGACTGATGCTAAAGTTGAAACTCCAATACTTTGGCCACCTGATGTGAAGAAGTGACTTATTGGAAAAGACCCTGATGCAGGGCAAGACTGAAGGTGGGAGGAGAAGGGGATGACAGAGAATAAGATGGTTGGATGGTATCACTGACATGATGGACATGAGTTTGAGTAGGCTCCGGGAGTTGGTGATGGACAGGGAAGCCTGGCGTGCTGCAGTCCATAGGGTCACAAAGAGTCAGACATGACTGAGAGACTGAACTGAACTGAACTGAATATCTATCGTAAAAGTTGCTAACATGAAGTCATTCAGTCGTGTCCAACTCTTTGCAACCCCATGGACTGCAGCCTACCAGGCTCCTCCATCCATGGGATTTTCCAGGCAAGAGTACTGGAGTGGGTTGCCATTGCCTTCTCCGTTAAACTTGACTAGCTGGATTCAAAGGCTGCTTATAAAACCTGTCTTCCATGTAACAAAGTGCTGCTCTAGCACAACCTGAGAACTACCCTGGCCACATTCCACCTCGAAACAAACTTACGGGACTTTATTCTAGTACTGACATTTTACAGTTACACCTTCACTTGAAAAAAACTTTTTTAGAATAATATCAAATCTGAGTATAAATCATTGATTGCACTGAGAAATGCAAAACTTGTATGTGTATTATGAATGACAGGAACCACTACTTCATTCATTCTACGCTACAATTTTAAAAGAGTCATTTCCCCAGTATATACAGTTTGTCATTCATCGGTGTCCACAGGAGCATCAGCTTTGTGTCCAGTTCATCAAATTTTAGCTTCTCTGTTCTCTTTTTCAAATGAGCTACACTTTCCAAATATCATCTTCCAAGCTTCAGACTTTTCTGGCTCCCTCTGCTTACTGCCATTGGGAGGCTCTCCTTATATGCCTCTTGACATTCACGGTCAGTTATGTGTTATTAACTTCTTTCCAGCAAAACATTTCTAAAGATGGTCAATAAGCCCACATTTCACAACCTCTTCAAACGCCTAGGACATCTCTCTCTCCAAAATGTGATAGATATCTATAAAATCTTAGCCCTGAGACTATATAGACATAGATATCTATGTGATTCTCATGGTCTATTTCCACTCATAGGTCAAAAAAACCCATACAGTCCAGTACATCCATAATTCGCTCCATAGGTCACATTTCATCAAATCCTGAAAAGAACACTGCACTAAAATCTAGTCAATCTATTGTCACTGTCTTCAGTCCACTAACAAATCTATTGTACCAAGAACGGCACTCTGCACGTCCACAGAATTGTTCATTTAGAAACACAACTACGGACAAGATTATTGCTTCCGCTCCATTAGTGGCAAGCCAAAGAAATTCAAAAGACTAGAGAGGGGTTAACACTAAATTCCTTTCAGAAAAGAGACTTCCTTTATTTCACCAGCCTCAAGGCAACTCTTTTACTCCTCATTCCATACAAAAAAAGATCTCAGAGGAAACACAAATTTTAGACAAGAGAAGAAATGGAAAGAGCTCAAAACAAAACAAGACCTCAGAGGTGTTTTTCTGGAGTGTATATTTCCCAGGCTGGTGCTGACATTCCTTCCAATCACTAAAATATAAGGAGATTTGAAGTTTGCTTTTCCTTCATCTGAACACAATCATCACTTTCATAGTATACCACGAACTCACAGCTTTACCCTCACCCTCCAACAAAAATAAACCCATTCCTGCCATGCACTTCCCAAGGGTAACTACCTACTCTTCCACTCACATTCCCACCAGGTCACCTTTCCCAGCACTATGCTCTCTAGGCTTAAGGGTGTGAACAAGGAATAGGCAGCCCCTCACTTTCATCACCCTGACTTCCACCAGGATTAAAGATTCCATAATATAACTGAATGGTTCTTAGGTTTGTGGAATGTCCAAATTCTAAAGATAACTGGAGATTAGACATTCAATAAATGTGGCCCATTATTCCACTAAACTCTAAGCAAGGCCTGAATCTGAATTTTCTCATCAGTGTGTCTCAGCACCCAGCAGAGTATCTGGCACAAAGTAGGTACTCAATATCTATTTGCTGAATTAATGAACATATAAATGAGTAAATGAATAAATGAAAGATCACTTATTCCAAATGTCTATTTTAAGGATGACAAATGCTATGTAGCCTTAATAGCAGACACTTCATATTTGTTTTCTGTCTTACCTGCAGTCTACTCAAAGTCTTAAATAATATAAAAAATTAATTTAAATGACTTACCCAGTTTCTCACAGTTCTAATACCAACATTTCAGTGCTCCTAAACTAAAACAAAACAAACAAACAAAAAAACCATGGTTGGAAAATCAGTTCCAGTAAAAAGCTGTGAATCTATTTGAGCTTGTAAGTATAGAACCTATGATCAAAAGTATGTATATTAACAAAATATATGAAAAGTGAATGTGGAAGTGAAAGTCGCTCAGTTGTGTCCGACTCTTTGTGACCCCATGCTCTATACAGTCCATGGAATTCTCTAGGCCAGAATACTGGAGTGGTAGCCTTTCCCTTCTCCAGGGGATCTTCTCAACCCAGGGATCAAACCCAGGTCTCCCACATTGCAGGTAGATTCTTTACCAGCTGAAAGGTGTAGTATAATTTA
Source organism: Oryx dammah (assembly GCF_014754425.2). NCBI lineage: Eukaryota > Metazoa > Chordata > Mammalia > Artiodactyla > Bovidae > Oryx > Oryx dammah. Next base: position 28,125,587 of record NW_024070189.1, read on the forward strand.
ATTTAACATAAGCACTAAATTTAGATGGACTTAGCAGCAGCAGCAGCATGATGTTCAAGCACTTGATAATCTTTGAATGCATAATCAATATCATCTTGATATTAACATGAGAATGTTAAGCTGATGACAATTTTTCTGGTTAGCCAGTGTTTGCATATTGATCATTTGTTTCAAACTGTCTATGAAAGCAAGATCTCCTTAAGGAAAAATATAAATAATGGGGTAATTAAAACCAAATAAGGTGTTTTTATATCAGTAACTGAAACATATATCTCTATTTTAAAAGTGAAATATTCAATTATTCAAAGCAGTGAATTCAATGCAGAATTCAACATACTCACTAAAGAGAAAAGTGGAGAATTTCAGCAACTATCCACCTATTGCAAAAGGGGAAATATATTTTACTTATCCCATTAGATATCTCATACAAAACTGAGGGATGGTTTCGTTTCACCTAATTGGAGAAATAGTCTCAATTTTCTCCTGAAAAGCTGGTATTTACATGTATGAATAATCTCTATTCCATAGGAAAACTGAATTTTAGTGCAATTCACTGGTCACCTATATGTCACATATATTTACAAAATGTATTACTTTCATAATATTATTAATGCTAATTAAAAATAAAAGCTTATAAAATGAATATGTTAATCTAGAGAGAGGGAGGAAATACCACTGTTTATTCACCCAAATATTACATATTAAATACCATTTTGTGACTCTATGTACTAATGAATTTGACTAAACACAAAATGTCTTACTCCACTCTTTTCTGACTGTCAAATAGACTCTAAGAAGTCCACTATTTACATTGTAAAAGTTAAGGTTTACTACATTCTGTTGTGAATCAAATACCAACTGATAGAAAAGAGTAGATAGAAATCATTCATTAGCTTAGTCTTCTCTGAGTGAGGAAGAACCAGATTGCCTGTGTTAATCAATCTACTTAAAAGGGAAATATTTTGAAGATTTTCAAAAGGAACATTGAATCCCCCAAACAAATACATGCAGTTCTGGGAGAATCATTTATCATAAAAGTTTGGGTGTGTCTACATTTTCCTTACTGATAACTGCAACTGATTAATTGGCAAAACTTGTTAGTAGGACAAAACTGGAAATAAATTTATTTATTCTGACAAGTTTTCTACTAGAGGTATCAAGGAACAACTGATGTCTCTTGGAAATAACTAAAAACAACACTCTCTTTGGCATCAGCTATGTGTTTTCTTTGGTTTGATTTTCCCTGGTTTTCTGTGGCAAACAGAATTTGCTTAAAGACACCTCTCCTTGCTCTGCCTGCCTATTCTCCATGGGAATCAAGAGTTCCCTATCTGATGATATGTCTGCCTTCCTACAGCAGATGGAGTTGATATCCTGCAGCCCATGAGGCGTGTTCCCCCAGGAAGGTGAGCCTACTGAATGTGTGAACCATAGAAAGAGAAAATGTTTTCCATTACCAAAAGCAAACATAAAACCTGAAGGAAAGAGAAACCTTTGGTTCTGAGATTGTAAAAGGTGGTCCAGAGAACATCTGCTGCCTTCTAAAGAATATATTATGGAGGATACAATCTTTGTCTAAATGGATATCTCCCAAAGTCTATGCAGCAAAACCCCCCGAGAGTTGTGAATGTGAGGACACAGGGCAGGGATCTAATTCAGTTTCTATTTTGACATTCAAACAAAGAAATGTGGCTGTTTGGGAGAACTCTCCTGACTATAAAGGAACCATCTGGTACTAATTATGATATCCAGCCTTATTTAAAACCATCATTTCATTTGTATTTCAAGTTTCTAATGTAGTTAAGGTTTCCCCTGTTCCTACCATCCCATAATTATATATATATATCAAGCTTTTCCAAAATTGTGTAAGGATTACTTCTAAGAATAGCAGAGAGTTAAAAAATTCTCCAGGACTTTTTAAAACTGGAAGTCATTTTCGGTCTTCTTCAACAGATAACAGTAATAGTTCCAGAACACTTTAGTGGCTTACATCATTGGAGCATTACATCTGGACACCACGAGTGTAGTACACTCTTGTCCCTACAAGCGCGTGAGGTTTTGCATTCAAGAAACATTCCAGATTCAGAATTAGTGAGACCCTGCCTCTCTGGTCTATTGAAAACCCTTGTGAGAGCCATGAGGCCATAAAGAGTTTATAAATCAATTTCCTTCTCTCAAATGGTCAGAGATTAAACCAGATAAAATAAATCCTTTCTCTTGTAGGCTACTGGCTAGATGTAGAAGGCTTGGTGGTGACATGCTTCCTTCCAATTCAGCTGTATTTTAAATCTTTCCTTTTTGAGAGAACAGCTTCAAAGAGGCTTCAGAATTCCCTAAAATCCTTTTACTTCTTTTTTTTTTCTTTTAGTTACAAACTGAAAACTGAATTTATAAAGGAGGTAACATGAGTTTTAGTGGAAGATTCTCCATTAAGTCACAAGGAAAGACAAGACACTTTATTAAAGGAACAGGAAGAGTGTCACCCTCTTTTACTATAGAGTAGTTCCCTTTTCCCACAAAAGAGCTATAATCAACATGTTGAGAAAAATCTAATGACCATGAGATTTGTGAATAAGTCTTTTGATTCTACCCTTCTTTCCTGCTGGCTATTTCTCTACCCCAGGGTCTGGCTGAACCAGGAATAAGAGGAAAAAGAATGACTTGACTACTTGTGGATCTCTGGCAAAAGGTTTAGTGTAGGACAAGGTTCAACCTAATCTCTAAAATAAATTTTTCAAATATTATTGGTACAAACTCAGTCTGTTCCCCATTACTACAGATACCAGGAATTAACTGTAATTTTGCTTCCATTTGATTCCCCGTAGGGACAAAACCACAGTTTTAATGCCAACACATGCACATTCTAACATTACAGTAAACGTTTTTCTGACGCATTTACAGATTCACAAAAAAAAAAAAAAAAAAGAGAGAGAGAGATAAACTGAAACATTTGGCTAAGGTTTAGTTACTTCTCTGAGAATCAATAATATTTCAGAAAGTGGAACAATGTAGAAATTACTAAATCCATTCTTTTAAAACCCTCAGGTTAGAGTTTGAATTACTAGAAAAAGAAAGAAATGCAAATTGTTTATTGTTTTCACATGTACAGTAAATTCAGAAAGTTGTACTTCTTTCAAGAACCATATGGGAGAGAGACTTTCTTTTCATCAGGAGTGGTTTTGCTTATTGTGCCAAGAGCTAAAAAGATGTTTTTAATAACCAAAGCCAGTTTGTTATACAATCTGTCTGGATCTTTCTTGTAAGAGAGATGAAGGTCCCTTGGGTAGGAAACAGAGGGCGATGGGGGAGTTGACTGAGATGACAGAAAAGTTGTGCAAGAAACACAATCCAAAGGGAAGTATCTTTAACTCATGGTTGATAGACAAACTGTTTTGCATATTTCATTGAGGAACCATGGGAGGTTATTGAGGCTCCTTTTGTAAATATAACCATGTTCTTTATGAGGGGAATGTGAATTGAGTGCTGAAAATATGTCCCCTAAATATCCAAGTTTGGTGCAAGTGAAGGATTCACTCAACGATGGCCTGAGAGGGCCTCAGAGAGAAGATGACTGCTCTTTGAAAATGACGTGAATCAACGGAAGGCCAGAGCCCTGCCTCACAGGCTAGGGGAAAAGCATTCTTAGGAATGAGAGTGATCCTGAGAGGATCACACAGCTGTGTTTCCCTAAACCTGTGTTTAAAGAGAACACATCAAAAACTAGTGCCAGACCTTTATAAAGTGTTCATGGTTCATGATGAAATAAGAAAATTAAGGAAAATATAGTGCATTTTTCATAAAGTTAAATAAAGCCATTGTAAAGGTCAGTTCTTTATTATAAGAGTATATCCTTCCTATAGTTCTCAAGTTAAAATATGCTTCAATATATTACATTGAACCACAGGAAATTGCCAATATTCAACTGTTTTTGACCTACAAAAATGGCAATTTCCTTGGTTTCAAGCTAACATTACAGGATGACGATTAGATATGGTAGCTTGTAATGACTCTATATGGCAAAATACAGACCTGGTAACCATATGTCAGTACCCAGATTTATTTTTGAAAATTTTCTATTCCATAAAATCCACATAACTGTAAATTGCTATTAGAGAGCACTCAATTAGCAGGCTTCTAAATTTGACTATTGTAAAATAAAACAAAACAATTTTTTTTTAAAAGGACAGGGGGAAAAAAAAGACGACTCAGCTGCTGAATAGAATATTATGGACACTGAAAGCTAGCTTCATAGGAAGGAGGGGCTGGAATCCCTGAGTCTTGGGACATAAGGAGTATCATAAAGACATATGAGACTCTGGGCTGAGAGAGATTGTCCAATCCCTGCCCCAGCCTGATCAGGAAAGGAAATTGCTGATTATTGTCATTCATATTTCTCCAGTGGAAGGACGCAGAAGTTGATCCTCCATTGTTAAATAAAGGTAAAAAATCTATTTGGTAACTTAGTTTAAAAAAAAAAAAAAAAGTTCCAGAAAGTAAGGTGTGGTTCCTGCCAACAGAGATTAAGAATAGTAATGCAGTCCTCTGGTTCTTACAAAAGATATCTGTCAAAAAAAAGGGTTCCTTTATTTGACCTTACCAACCACCACTCTAGCACAATTAACTGGCAAACAGTGGACCAAATAGGATTCTCTCTGAATGAGAATTTGAATTTATGGAAGTTGAGCTAAAAGGTCCTGAGGAGTGAAATCTGAGCCTGCTATTTTGAAATGGGCACAATGATACAATGTATAAGCAGAGAACCAAGAGAGAAGAAGTGAAACAAACATACAGAAATGATGAGAGATCTTGAGAAAGAGGTGGAACAACAGCAAGGCAGAGAAAGTAGCTTGCTTGTTTGCAGACTATACTCCAGTTCCAGGGCCAGTCTCTCAAGACTTAGCTGGATATTGGGGTCCAGACCCCTTGAGTTACATGAGACTAATTTTCCTTTACTTAAGCCAGTGTGGGGGAGTTTCTGAGTCTTACAAACAAAAGATTCCAGTTGAATTACAAAGTGATCTATTTAGTAGGAGAAGAAACTGGATTACCATCAGAACTCGCCAAGAGTAGTAGCAACCTGACTATGTATTCTTCCTTTTATCTCTTCCATATACGTACGGTTCATCCTTAGCCCTTTCTTTCCTCTTATGTGGCAGGTGTGATAACTCAGCAGTGGATGTAACCTGTAATTTGGAAATGCTTCTAACCTTAATGACAAATCAGTAAACTTTGGCTGCATAGCAAACCACTCCAAGCCATAGTGGCTAAAAACAACCAAGTTTTAGCCACAATTCTGCAGGTGGGCAGTTAGGCTGACTTTGGCTTGGCAGTTCTTCAGGTCTCAGCAAGGTTTACTAGAACACCTGTGATCAGCTGCTGGGTCAGCTGGGTGCTGGCTAGTCTGGGGTGGCCCTCTGTTCAGATGGCTTATCTCTCTTCCAGATGGTCTCTCATCCTCCAGCAGGTACTTCCTCTGTGATTGTTTACTTGACAGCTGAGCAATGTTCCAGGAGAACTAGTGGATTCTTAGGCTGAGAACCAACCCAGCATCACTTCTGCTGCATTCCATTGACCAAAAACAATCATCAAGCTAGCCCAGATTCAAATGCTGGGGAAATACACCATTTCTTAAGGTAAGCAACTGCACAGTTACAGCACAAGGGATGCAGATAAAGAGAGGGCAATAACTGTGGCCATTCTGGAAAACGTTCACCACAGGTGGCCTCCCACAGGGTCTATTAACAAAAGAGATTTTGCACGGTGCTCAGTCCACCTCTGCTCGAAGACCCTGGAATAAAGGCTACTTTCCATTTTCCTACTGGCTTCCTTCTGTCATATATAGAGTCATAGGACATGGAGTATCAAATTCGAGGCATGGGCTCACAAAGCTAAACTATGGACTTGGATGGTTGCAAGACATGAAGCCTAGAATCTGGAAAGCCAGAGACAGCTGGTTTTAATAGTCTAAGAGAAGATTCTAGCCAAAGATTTGCAAACTCTGTCAGACGCAGATGTTGCATTATGACATGGCAATTTAAAAGTATCTCTTTTAACTATAAACTTCCAGTTATAAGATTAATAAGTGCTGGGGATCTAATGTACCTGTTTATTATAATTAGTAATACTATATTATATACTTGAAAGTTGCTGATTGCATCTTAAATTATCTCACCATACACACACACAAAAATACGGTAATTATGTTACATGACAGAGGTTTAGCTAACACTATGGTGGTAATAATTTTGCTCTGAGTATATCAAATCAATAGGTTGTACACTTTAAACTTATAAAATATGTCAATTATATATCAATAAAGCTGGGATTGAAAAAGAAAAACAGAGTACAAAAAAAAAGTATCTCTTTGGTGTGCTATCTTAACTCACACTACTTGGCTACAAAGATGGAAGATGGCATCTTCCTTAAGAGCCTCTCCCACTCTTGCATGGACTCACAGTCTTTCCAGAGCCACTAACACAAGCTGTACTTATCCAGGCTACCAGTACCAAGGAGACTAGCAACAATGATCTGAGTGACATGGAGCATATAGCAGCAGAAAACGTCTTACTGTCACATCTAACAGAACCTGAGAGCAAAACAAACTAGACAAGATAAGAGAACTTTGTTACTTCAGTGAGCTGTCTGCTGTGTTTAGTGACTCAATTGTGTCCCACTCTTTGCAACCTCATGGACTATAGCATGCCAGGCTCCTCTGTCCATGGGGATTCTCCAGGCAAGAATATTGGAGTGGGTTGCATGCTCTCCTCCAGGGGATCTTCCCAACCCAGGGATCAAACCCAGGTCTCCTGCATTGCAGGAGGATTCTTTACTGTCTGAGCTACCAGGGAAACCTGAGAATACTGCAGTGGGTAGCCTATCCTTTCTCCATGGGAACTTCCTGACTGAGGAATCGAACTGGGGTCTCCTGCATTGTTGGTCCTAAATAACATCCCAAGCCCACGTTTGTAAGTGAACAACAAAAACCCTTGAGAAGTCATGATTTTCCAGACACAAAACAGGAAATATTAATGGACACTTGGGGATAATCAATAAGGGGTCAGAAAATGCCCTGCATGTAGATTGGCATTTACCTGATATAATTCAAAAGACATAAAATTTCCCAGAATTAGTTGGGGAAAACTAAAAAAAACAAAGCCAAAACCCTGAAATTTTCACTATTAAAGTAACTCTTTCTGTGACTTAAGAGTCTGCAAGAAATCGCTTATAAAAATATAAATGTTTCAAATATAATTTAAAAGAGAAGTCACTGCTTCATTAACAGTTTATCATGTTTCTATTAGAGTTCAAGTCTTGAGGAAAAGAAAAATAAAAAAGGAAGTCTTGATGAAAAAAGCAGATGGGACAAAGGGAGAATCAGTAGGAACCTCGAGTAGACAGGGGTTTCCATAGGGACACAGAGAACAGAAAGAGTAGAAGGAAGTTTTGTGATGACTTTATGTCCTTCAGTGGTTTGCCTGGAGCCAGTAGGGTAGAGAATGATGGAGACTGGTACAGAGAGGAGGAGTACACAGAAGGAGAGGACACTGCCCAGACACTTGGAATTTCCTTTTGGGTCCAGTTTCACATCTAGATTTCCTATTGTCACATCTAGATTTCCTATTGTCACAGTGACAAATCACCACAAACTTAGTGGCTTAAAGCAACACAAATTCATTATCTTATAGTTCTGGAGGTCACAAGTCCTAAAATCAAGATGACAATGAGTCCCCAGAATGTCAGCATTCTCCAGGCGTGTTCTCACTGGATCAGTACTTACCACAGGCATGGATTTCTATCCCTTGCCCACAACGCTTCTGCCACTGTCCACGGACTTCCAGAATGTCTTACCATGTTATTTTACAGCACTGCTTCCAACCAAGCATTTCACAACAAATGAAATGCAGCCAATGGGCCCATCCCCATGGAATTCACTGGTTTTCCCATGATGCCATCTTGAAGTAGCCAACTTGACAGAACGACAGAATGGCTTTTTGAACACTCAGTTATAGTGCGCGGACAGTGACAGTACTTTTCAAAGCTGGGGTATTATGGACCGGGAGGTAGTATATAACTTGACAACAAACATATAGTTCTGTTTCTCCCATTAGCAAAATTCATGAATCTAAGATTCCAGGAATAGAAGTAGGATTAACAGCTCTCCCTAATACCCCTAATGATTCACTAATGAAGTGTTTGCTATTCCTCCCTGAAACTTTAGGCTCAGCTTATTTGGACTCAATAGTTCCCCAAAAGAGGAATGCTTTCAGCAAGAGACAAAACAGTGATTCCAGTTAACTGGAAATTGAGATGATCACATAGCCACTTTGGGGTCCTTATGTCTATGAATCAACAGCCAAAAGAAAAAGGTTACTGGCGGCAATTTTATCCAGAGGACATTTGCAATGTCTGGAGACATTTTTGTTGCCACAAATGTCATAACAGGAGAGTGAACTAGTACCTCACGGTGAGAGGGCAAGGATGTTGCTAACCAACATATGATGCACAGCCACTACAACAAAGAATGATCTAGTTCAAGATGCCAAAATTATGGGAATCCTGCATTGCTCAGATGATCCTGGTGAATGACCCACTATCAAGGGGCAATTGGGTTGTTCCTGCACAATGGGGGTAGAGAGGAACTCGGGAGCCCATTGGCATTGCTGTTATGTGATTGAAGTCCATGGAAAAGTAAAACAAGTCAATTCATGCAAGATTACTAATGGTCCAGAAACTTCAAGAATAAATGTTTAGGTTACCTCACCAGGAAAGGAATTCCAATTGCAGAAGAAGGCAGTTATAAACACCAGCTAGACCATGTAACTAACTGCAAAAATGAGAAATATTCCTGCATTTCTTTCTTATTTTGACATGAACATCTGTGTACACACTAAATAACTTTTATGTTCCTTGCTTCTCCCATTTCCTGAGCAACTAACATAAGATATATGGATAGTTGTTAACCTTATATCTCTGTATTTAAGGTACAGGATAAGAAAGCAGGACTTTGAACAACTTAAGAGAAGAATGAACATGATCAAAAACACAAAAGGGAATTAGTATACACTTAGGAGGAAAGGGTTAGCATATTTTCAGTTGTACACAGGATAGTTGTATCAGGTTAGGCAGAAGTATGATTTTGCTAACTTATTTTTAAAATAAGCATGGTTTACAGAGATGTATATGGGTGCCAAGTTGCCAATGGGCAGATTATGGTGGCTTTGTAATACATCCTGGAGAAGGGAATGGCAATCCACTCCAGTATTCTTGCCTGGAGAATCCCATGGACAGAGGAGCCTGGCGGGCTACAGTTCGTGAGGTCGCAAAGAGTTGGACACAACTGAGCGACTAACACTTGTAATACATCAGTATACCTCGGCTGAACTGTGTTTCCTAGCGTTCACTTCCCTGTGTGTCTCTGGTTAAGGTGAACCATATCTGAGAGACCTATTTGCAGGAGATTTACAAAGCAGAAGTGTAGCAGCAGCCATATTATATTTAACCTTCAAAAGGTAGAGTTGGGTGCATTTGTAGCTCAAGCATATTATCATTTATCTTCTGGTTTACCTTGTTGGCACAGGGCAGCACCCAGGGCCTGCAGGTGCTCCACCTTTTCCTGGGATCTTCCTTCCACACCTTCCTGAGACATTTGTCTAGCTCTGTAACGAAAGGCACTATTTAATAAAGAATGGAGACAGTGAAAACTGACACAGGTCCCAGTTCATTCTCATGATCCTGACTCCTCTTCATGGATTCTAGCTTGTTCTTGCTCTCCCCTTTACATCCATCTTCCCTTCCCAACTGTTTGCAATGTAGACTTCAAGTTTTAGCATCCAACATGAACACAATAGGCCCAAAGAGTCTATTTAACCACACCCACAGTTGTGTATAATGTCAGATCTCTGTAAAAATCCTCCCCCCCACACACATACCACATTTTATACAGGCCCTATCCAGGGCCTACCACATTTTCCATGGCCTAGAAGGATCTAGAGCATTATGTTCTCATGAAAGTTTTTTTTTGAAAAACTTGTAAAAATAAACTGTTTCAAACTCAGTCAACTTAAAAATTTTTCGCGTTATTATCTGTTTTCTCTTTATAGATAGATAATCACCTTCATGCCTAATTTAAATTTATAACTTTATATTCATTTCCCCAAAGAGGGTCTTCTAAATAGTGCTTCAAAATCGGCAAAAGCCCCTGCAGAGGTCTCCCTGCACTCAAGGTCAGTTCAGAGTCGATCTCTCTGAAAACAAATCAGAAAACCTTTTGCAGCTGCAGGATGAAATAGATGGAAACTGCAAACAAATGGAGAAGCCTGGCAAGTCCTGAGTTCTGACCACAAGGCATTTACACATGAAGTAAATTCATTTCAGCTCACATTAAGGAAAATATCACTGTAAGAAGGAGGGTTGTACTGGAAAATCAGGCTCAGTCTTGGAACATGCATATCCTCAACAAGAAGAGGGATGGACTGAGAGCCCGGGAGCTCCAGAAACGGGAGAAAGACTAATTAAGAGCACAGGAGGGGCAGAAACCAGAGAAAGACTAATTTAGAACATTTATCCAAATCTCCACAAGCCAAATCTCCTGGACCCTGGATCCTTCCGAAGAACAGAACATTCGTAACACAAAAAGATACTTTCAGATCTCATTGGAATGATTCATTGAAGTAGGAACAAGAATATGCCTTGTTTAAGGAGAATTTGAGACTATGGAGTAGGTTTCTAAATCCAGTGCCTCACATAAATGTGACAACAAACTCTTTAGGCCAGAGATGAGTTTTGCTCAGAATGCCATTGCTTGATACAGATGAACACTTTATCACTGTAATTGGGTTGGAAGTAAAATTTAGCTTCTTAAAAACTGTGATAATGTTCATTTTACAGTTAAGTGTTTTATTAAGAACACAAAAAATTTGTTCCATATTTCTAAGGTTTTCTGTGATAAATTTTGAAAAGCTACTATGCATCTTTTATAGCCTAAACATATAGACTTTTAAAACATCTTTTAAAATGAACCACATTCATTTTATATATGTACCAGGCTAGATGGATAAAGGAAAGAGAGAGACGCATCAATAGATGAAGAGCTGTTACTTTAAACTTGACTGTAGTTTGGCCTGGGTAGGTTGAAAAGAAAGAATTCTGAAGAGGGAGAAAGACTCTTTAAGAGCTACACCATATTCCCTAACTTTCAGTACAAGTCTGTGACATTCATGTCAGTGTCAGACAGCAGCTCCAGGAACTGAGAGCCATGGGAGAAGGTGAGGTCGCCAAGGAGTCTGAGAATCAACAGAGGCAAGAACTTGAAGGAACAAGAAGAATATAAGTCACTACTGCTCATGCCACCAATCCACCCTCCTGCAGAACTGTCAGCTATCTTAGGGAACAGACGTTTCTCCCATTAAAGCAACTCATACCACATTTAAGGAGAAAAAACTAAAGGGTGACTCCAGAGGATTTGGGGACAGGCAGGTGGCCACCCTCAAGGTTACAGATGTGACAAAATAATAACCATTACAACAACTAAATTTTACTTACCAACATGTATCCTATTTTCCCCTCATAAAATGTCAGAATGTCCAAACCACATTTTAAGTTCCATTTATTTGGAACTTGAAGTTTTACTCGAGTATCATTTGGTCCTTATAAAATGTTGTTGATCCCATCGCAGTAACTGAAAGCGTCATATAGCAAACATTACAAGTTCTATCATAAAAAGAGAAATTTGAAATAAAGACAGATTGTCCCAAAGAGTTACAGAAAACTGGATCTGTTCATTTCATTACCTGCTGACTCTTAAGGTATGAGGGGATGAAAAGCAAGAGCAGGGACAGAGTCAGAGGGGCAACTCTTCAGTATTCTCCCTGGAAGGTTGTGTTCCTTCTCCGTGTCTCCACTGAGGAAGGGCAAGTAGCTTCTCCAACTGGTTTCCCAGAAGAAAATCTATAACATTGAGGAACTTGATACAGTTTTCTCACCTCTCTGGGGTATATGTTTTTAACCTTTCTCTATAGTCTGGCTCCTTACTTCCAGTCCAGGCACTCCTAGCTAGTGGCATTCGACTTGACAGGATATTCATACAACTTGTTGGTGATGGTTGTTTGTAAATGGATGTTCATATGCATAAATTAGAGAACAGTCAAAGGCTGTACTACAATAACACCACTCTTATACTCCAATATGCCTTTTTAATGAAAAAGTCTCAGTTTGTTACCTGGGAACTCTCTGTGGCCTGTAACTATCTATTTCACCTACCAATGGACCTTTATGCAGCAGGGATCTCAAACAATCACCAGGCTGTAGGGTCCTGAAAAATGGGGCACAGAGTAACAATATGTGGGCACGTCTATGGAAGAGTGTTACGCGTGTGAACATCATTGTTCATAAAGTCACAGTGGGCAAAAAATATCCACCACAACCTCAGAAATGCTGACTTACCCTACAACATACTCAAGTTTCTTCTATCTGATTAAAATATCTGTTTTAAATTCTTTCTGAGAAACCATTAACTATAAAAAAATTGCAACAAATAAATTTTAATTTTTCTAAATCTCTGTATAAGTCTAATTCCCAACAGGAAGCAGGCACCCTCAAAATAGCATAATTTAAGGAGAGTTTATTCACAAAGGGACCATGGACCATTTACACAAATCCCAGTAGGTATAGGGAAGATCCCCTGGAGAAGGGAAGGGCTACCTACTCCAATATTCTGGCTGGAGTATTCCATGGACAGTATAATCCATGGGGTCGTAAAGAGTCAGACACGACTGTGCAACTTTCACTTTCAGTAGGGTATAGGAGATCCATAAGGGAGAGTGCAGTAACCTGGAGCTACCATCAATAGCATTGATACCATCGTGGAGTCCAAAGGGACAAGGGAATAAGAAATGACTAAAAGCCAGGAGAGAGTCATGTGCAGGAGGCTAGGTTAAGAGAAGCAGTGATCTTTAGAGAAGGGATACAACCAGTCCAAGTTATTCCCTCCAGGAGAAAAGTGGGGCAATAAATACCATGACCTATTTCTAGTCCCTCTTTTCCATAAAGTATAATATTCATCAATGACCTCCTGTTGACCAAATCCAAGGAAAAAACACTTAAGTTCTTTTCTTACTTCATCTTTCTCCAGAATTTGGCATAACTGACTACTCCCTTCATCCTGAAAGCCTTTTTGCTTTGATTTCTAAGACAATATTCTTTTCTTGGTTTATCCTCTTCCTTCTCTAATTCCTCCTAGGAGATCCTTTAACAGAATTCTCCTTCTCATCCTACTCCATAAATAATGGTATTCCCTAGAGATCTATTATCAAACTATCCTTTTTCCTTGGCTGATCTCATTCATTCCTCCATCACCACTACCACCTTGTTTACAGAAGTGACCATTATTGCTTGTCTTAGTTTGGGTTTCCTGAGAAGCAAATCCTGAAACAAGGATTTGAATGCAAGTAGTTTATTTTGGAGGTGATGCCAGGAAACATAGGGGAGCAGAGAAGTAAGGCAGTCAAGAAACAAAAGTAGGAAAAAGTAGGAAGTCAAGAAATACCTGGAGTAACGGGGCAAATTTGGCCATGGAGTACAGAATGAAGCAAGGCAAAGGCTAATAGAGTTCTGCCAAGAGAATGCACTGGTCATAGCAAACACCCTCTTCCAACAACACAAGAGAAGACTCCACATGGACTTCACCAGATGGTCAACACCAAAATCAGACTGATTATATTCTTTGCAGCCAAAGATGGAGAAACTCTATACAGTAAGCAAAAACAAGACCAGGAGCTGACTGTGGCTCAGATCATGAACTCCTTATTGATGAATTCAGACTGAAATTGAAGAAAGTAGGGGAAACCACTAGACTATTCAGGTATGACCTAAATCAAATCCCTAACGATTATACAGTGGAAGTGAGAAATAGATTTAAGGGCCTAGATCTGATAGACAGAGTGCCTGATGAACTATGGATGGAGGTTCGTGACATTGTACAGGAGACAGGGAGCAAGACCATCCCCATGGAAAAGAAATGCAAAAAAGCAAAATGGCTGTCTGGGGAGGCCTTACAAATAGCTGTGAAAAGAAGAGAAGAGAAAAGCAAAGGAGAAAAAGAAAGACATACCCATTTTAAGGCAGAGTTCCAAAGAATAGCAAAGAGAGAAAGAAAGCCTTCCTCAGTGATCAGTGCAAAGAAATAGAGGAAAACAATAGAATGGGAAAGACTAGAGGTCTCTTCAAGAAAATTAGAGATACCAAGGGAATATTTCATGCAAAGATGGGCTCAATAAAGGACAGAAATGGTCTGGACCTAACAGAAGCAGAAGACATTAAGAAGAGGTGGCAAGAATACACAGAAGAACTGTACAAAAAAGATCTTCACGACCCAGATAATCATGATGGTGTGATCACTCGCCAAGAGTCAGACATCAGAATGTGACATTAAGTAGGCCTTAGGAAGCATCACTACAAACAAGGCTAGTGGAGGTGATGGAATTCCAGTTGAGCTATTTCAAATCCTGAAAGATGATGCTGTGAAAGTGCTGCACTCAACATGCCAGCAAATTTGGAAAACTGCAGTGGCCACAGGACTGGAAAAGGTCAGTTTTCATTCCAATCCCAAAGAAAGGCAATGCCAAAGAATGCTCAAACTACCATACAATTGCACTCATCTCACATGCTAGTAAAGTAATGCTCAAAATTCTCCAAGCCAGGCTTCAGCAATACGTGAACTGTGAACTTCCAGATGTTCAAGCTGTTTTTAGAAAAGGCAGAGAAACCAGAGATCAAATTGCCAACAACCTCTGGATCACTGAAAAAGCAAAAGAGTTCCAGAAAAACACCTATTTCTGCTTTATTGACTATGCCAAAGCCTTTGACTGTGTGGATCACAACAAACTGTGGAAAATTCTGAAAGAGATGGGAATACCAGACCATCTGACCTGCCTCTTGAGAAATCTATATGCAAGTCAGGAAGCAACAGTTAGAATTGGACATGGAACAATAGACTGGTTCCAAATAGGAAAAGGAGTACAACAAGGCTGTATATTGTCACCATGCTTAATTAACTTCTATGTAGAGTACATCATGAGAAACGCTGGGCTGGATGAAACACAAGCTGGAATCAAGATGGCTGGCAGAAAATATCAGTAACCTCAGATATGCAGATGACACCACCCTTATGGCAGAAAGTGAAGAAGAACTGAAGAGCCTCTGGATGAAAGTGAGAGAGAAGGGTAAAAAAGTTGGCTTAAAGCTCAACATTCAGAAAACAAAGATCATGGCATCTGGACTCATCACTTCACGGCAAATAGCTGGAGAAACAGTGGAAACAGTGGCAAACTTTATTTTTTGGGGCTCCAAAATCACTTCAGATGGTGATTGCAGCCATGAAATTAAAAGATGCTTACTCCTTGGAAGGAAAGTTATAACCAACCTAGACAGCATATTCAAAAGCAGAGACATTACTTTGCCAACCAAGGTCCATTTAGTCAAGGCTATGGTTTTTCCAGTAGTCATGTATGGATATGAGAGTTGGACTATAAAGAAAGCTGAGTGCTGAAGAATTGATGCTTTTGAACTGTGGTGTTGGAGAAGACTCTTTGAGAGTCCCTTGGACTGAAAGGAGATCCAACCAGTCCATCCTAAAGGAAATCAGTCCTGGGTGTTCATTGGAAGGACTGATGTTGAAGCTGAAACTCTAATACTTTGGCCTCCTGATGCAAAGAGGTGATTCATTTGAAATGACCCTGATGCTGGGACAGATTGAAGGCAGGAGGAGAAGGGGATGATAGAGGATGAGATGGTTGGATGGCATCACCGACTCAATGGACATGAGTTTGGGTAAACTCCGGGAGTTGGTGATGGACAGGGAGGCCTGGTGTGCTGCAGTCCATGGGGTCTCAAAGAGTCAGACACGACTGAGTGACTGAAATGAACTGAACTGAACTGAACTGAAGTAAGGTAGGGCAAAGAAGGGAGTTAATAAAGTGAACATTATCAAGCAAAGATACTCCAACAGATAAAAGAGCATAGTCTTACTGAGGAGATCCAAGTAATGTACAAAATACATTCTAGAATTATTCCCATCAAGGGGCAAATGAGCTGGGGTCATTATACACACAACTCCTGAGAGTCACTGCAAGAAGGCTATTCCCAGGGGGCATTAATTCCTCAGCACTTCCAGCCTCCCATGAACACAGGCAGAGCAGACTCTGAGGGTAGTTACTGGCAATGGAAAGATGAGACAAGGTGCACAGAAATGGTAAGGTGTAAAGGTGGACACTGACAGCATCTGCTAAATTTACAAGTTTCTGTTTCTAGTTTGAGCCACATTCATGCATCCACCCACCTACTTGGACCTCTACTACAGGACTGGCCTTCAGGAATCTCCCATTTTTCACTCCCACTCCTACCCTTACCTGTTTTTCCTTGATTACAGAGATCACCTTCCACCAGCACCCAGAATAAGTTACCTACCGGTCAATTGTGAGTTGCCAACCAGGCTAGGCTGTGTTCTGTGGCACTAACAATCACAGGATAATAATCACATACCTGTGTGTGCCAGTCACTCAACTGTGTCCAAATCTTTGCAACCCCACAGACTCTAGCCCTCCAGGCTCCTCTGTCCATGGGATTCTCCAGGCAAGAATACTGGAGTGGGTTGCCAGTTCCTTCTCCAATCATATACCTACTGGGTTAATAATAAAAGTATCCATGGGAATAGTGTCAGTTCCTTATCTAAAAGTCAGAACATACCAGAAGTGATACCAAAAAAGCCAGATACTGGATAAAGCATAAAATTGCTCAAACATTAGATATGAAAACTAAAGATTATCTTTTAGGAGGTCTCTTCTTCAGTCAAGCGTTCTCTTCTCAAGTCATTGACAGCTCCATGAACCCACCACGATGGCTCAAGTAAGGTCTTCTTACATCAGAACTAGCTCATTTATTGTTGTTATTATTATTCAGATAAATAAGTATTTCAGTGGACTGTCTAGCTGCATCTGCCACAGAACACTTTACCGTTAATAAACATAATATAATCTGACTAACACTCCTGGCCTTAGCCCGTTAAGGCTGCTATGCTTAAGGGCTGCTGTCCCTGGAGTAGGGACCCCTCCTACTCCAGGATCCCAGCACTCCTTTGAGACTAAGGATTCCAGTTCAAGGATAGCATCTCTTACCTTCACCCATAGCCTAGAGGACAGTTGCTGGAACACTTTTCAAAAATTCTGACACTATGTTCCCATTGTATTTCTCAGTTCTATGGCAAAAGGAGTATCCTCCTCCTGTCCTTCACAGAGGAAAACAGTTATAAGAATGGAGAACAGGTTATACATGACAAATCCATTCCTATATCCCAATTTTCTAAGTTTAAATTTTTTTTTCCTCTATAGTATACCAAGACATTTCTGGCCTATTTCATTGTGTCTGATACTGTTGAATTCAGATTATAATCAACCAACTGAGAAAGCTGTTAGAAATACTCAGCTGCTCAGTCAGCACAATCCAAAATCTGGTAAGAGAACCTATCTCAAAAGACTCAGCCTGGTCTAAAATTATACACCTCACTCAGAGCTAGCGCCCCCAGAACCCATTCCCACATATATTCCAAGTCTTATGCTGTATAAATTAATAAATCTTGTAATCTTACTCTCCTATATTTGACTTTACTATTGGTCCTCTGGGATATGCTGGAATACAACACTAGTTGTCTAGAAGCATTGAGGAAAATGGGCAGGGTAACTGTCTCTGGTAAGGTTATCAGAGGACCTTCAAGCAAGGCAAGGATAGTTTCATCTCAGAGAGGATGTTTCTGCTGGCAAGAAAAACTTAATGGAGTTTGGGAGTTTGATATTCTTTAAGTTGTCTAAATTCTCCCAACAGTTACCATTTCTATTTCAATTTTCTATTTTGAAATAAATGTTCTCATGAGACCTAGCAAGGCTATGAATTCCACTTGGAAGGAAGTTTACCAATTTGCAGCATCAGACCTGGGTCTGATTATCAACTACATCAGCCTTTTAACAAGAGGTAAGAGATCCTTGCAGATCAGTTATATAGACACTCCCTGGATTTTATACCATGCCTTGAGTTGTGAATTACCATCTTGAGCTATCATTTTCTTTCTGTAAGCCCTGCAACACAGCCAGAAAGAGCTAGCCTACCTTTCAGGGTGATCACCATGCCTAAGGTAACTAAAAACCCTAGTTTGCCTGGAGCGATCCCATTTATATCTGTTATCTTAGAATGGTTAATGACACTCATTTTCACTTTCAAAAGTGTCCCAGCTTGAACAATAAATTATGTTGACCCTTCATGTATTTACAGTCCCTCACAGCAGCTGTTTCTACCACCAATGGACACTCAAAGCAACCATAATGAACTTTTTATGGAATGGCATGGCGATCAGTTTCCCATCCTCTAATGCTAACAAATCCCGCCCTGATTTAAAGCTAAAGAGAGTCAGATAATCAATCCTAGATTCCCATTTTCTTGAAGGTATGTTCCCTGCAATCATCTTTGTTACAAGTAAGTACATAACTCAAGACTCTGTTGCAGACTATAGAATCTATCCAGCTATTAAAACAGAAAGAATGCAGATCAACCATGCTTCAATTAAAAAACAAACAAACAGGAACTCACTACAGACTAGTAGCAACTTATGGAGTTCTGAGAGGGCTGCAACCAAATCTACATTCACAGCCAAGAATAACGCAGCCAAAAGAAATGTCCAACAAGAGACTGTTTTATCAATCCCACAGTCATTATCATTTACACTTGGCATCAAAGATGCCTCTAGACTATAGACCTGTCACCCCAGACCACAGCTGCCCAAAGGATCCAATGTCTCTGTGCCTCACTCCCTACCCCACATTGTTCTCAGACGCTTTTTAATTTTTGGACAGGGTGTCTTAGTAGAACCTAGTTCACGTGTGAAACCCTAGGTAAGGAAATGCAATGTAGTTTTCACACAGAAAGCATATTAGAGACGCTTTGGTAAGGATGCAGAGTGAGCCATTCTTCAGTATAACAAGAACTGAAAAGCATTATGGGGAAATCCATGAGGAATAAAATGATTATAAGATTAGTGGTGTTTCCAGAATTTCTATTAAAAAAGAGTTTGGGGGAAACTTTCTCATGGGAAGGGGGCTTGGAGCTGTGTTTGCATAGCAAGCACATTGGTTTCACTTAGCTTAGTTGTTTATTTCAAGCGGTACCTAGGAGAGCTAATGGAAGTCTAAATCAGGCAAATGAGGCAAGCCTTGGCACCAGAATTAAACAAGAAAGGTAAGATACTGCCAGGATTATTATTGCTCCTTCAGAGACTGAACTGGGCTGCCTCTGAAGAGCAGAGAAAATGTCAAGGATGCCCTTGAATAAAGTATTCCACCATATTGACAGGAGTCGTCTCTAAACAGTTCTGTGAAAGAGAAAAAAAAAAAGACTACTTTTTAAAACAAAATTGGGACATAACTTCTGAAAAATGCAAACTGTGTTAAAAAATATGTTAAATTCTGAACTTCCAGATAACCTTATATCTATCATTTATATATTTATCACATCCAAACTGGCACAGGCAAGGAAGACCAAGTGTACTTTCCCTTCTCTATATTGCATCATTCTCTTTTATGGCCGGGCGGGGGGGGCAGGGGGTGGTGGTGGTTTAGTCACTAAGTTGTGTCTGACTCTTGCCACCCCATGGATTATATAGCCCACCACTTTCCTCTGTCCTCAGGATTTCCCAGGTAAGAATACTGGAGTGGGTTGCCATTTCCTTCTCCATTTTTGGCGGGGAGGTGTCCTTAATTTGAAATATTCTTTTACTGTCAAAGCACCTTGGAGCAGCAATCATATTTAATCTCTGTGAGATTAAGATGCCTTTTTCATTGCTCCAAGTCTATCTAAGAAAGACAGTGGACGCTCCAAAATGTATTTTTTGCATGTATTTCCTTTTTATAAAAACCAAGACTTTTGGTGAAGACCTTGTATCACAAAGCAAACAGCACAGAACACGAACAACTCCTTTCGGAGCCTACTGCAGGCATTCTGAGGGAAAGGGAGCTGTGCTGTTAAACATAAATTTTGCAGATCTGTTGGCTTCTCAGTTCATAGCATTCAGCTCCCTGGCTCCTCAGCAGCTCCTTCTCTTCTGCCATGTCTTGAGCTGTCGGCTGGGGGAAGTGGGCCGGGGAGGCGATGAGATCATAGTGCCGGTCCAGATAGCGCAGGTAGATGAGCATGTGCAGGGCGTAGGCCAGCACCAACAGCAGCAGCAGGGACATCGCCAGGCCGATCAGAATGGCTGGCGAGAAGGAAGAGGCACAGTCTCGGGCCTTGGCAAACTGTCCCCCCTTGATGGGAAAGCCTTGGATCTGTCAGGAGACAGAAAAGAGCTAAAGTGGCATACTCTTTTTCCTAGAAGATCTACTTAAGAGCTTGGCAAGGGGTTCTAGACCCTAATTACTTAAATTTAAATATCGGGCCATACTTGCTGAATAATCTAATCACATTATCTAAAAAATGCTAGTGAAAGTTAATTTTAAATCAAGGCTGACCCAAAAACTCCGGGATATATGGTTGTCATAATTAAGAGGCCAGTGAAATTCGAGGCCCTGAAATAAATTCTCTTTTAATCTGATCCTTAGTTCACCTAAAACCAAAATGTCTGGTGTCTCTAAAATTCAAAACGTCTACTCAAAATTTTACAAGTGTTAATATACATTTCACAAAGAATATTAATTCTCAGTTCCTCTGCCTTTGATTCTGCTGACAGTAAGTAGATAGGAAGAGTCTTTTAGGGGCCTTTATAGATAACAAAAGCTAACACTCATTGAAGATACTTATTTTACTTACCAAACACTGCCTCATTTAATACTTACAAGAGCCTATGAATAAGTTACCATTTTACCCTAATTTATGGATGAGGAAACAGGCACAGAAAAGTTAAGCAAATTGTCCAGAGTCAGACAATATTAAGTTCAGTGACACTGTAATTCATACCAGGCAGTCTGGCTTCAGAGTCACTTCTTGGATTACAACTCTGGAACTCCTGGTATATTGTGTCTCTTCTTCCTCCCATCACTAACTCTCCTTCTTTATCAGTCGTACCATGCAATCTTGATACTGTTTTTGGAAGAGCTATATACCCTTTTGCAATCTGCCCAGAAAATACTAAGAAAAACTTTCTCATATATACAAATGAGGTGATTTAATTAATTAGAACTAGGACAGGTTCAGGACTTCCCAGGTGGCACTAGTGGTAAAGAATCCCCCTGCCAGTGCAGGAGATATAAGAGACAAAGGTTCAATCTCTGGGTCAGAAAGATCCTCTGGAGGAGGGCATGGCAACCCTTTCCAGTATTCTTGCCTGGAGAATCCCATGGACAGAGGAGTCTGGCAGGCTACTGTCCATAGGGTCTTACAGAGTCTGACACAACTGAGGTGACTTAGCATGCATCCACACACAAGAGAGGTTCAAATCAACAACTGGCCCCAATATCTAAGTACCATCACAATGAAAGAAACAGCAGCTACAGAGGCTACAGAGTAAGACTTTAAATAAGAATAATTGTTTGTGGAAGGCAGCTTCCATACTCAGCTGGCTTTTAGAATATATTCACCAACAGCATCACCTCATTCAATCACCTATTTGGTTTTAAAAGAGTATATCAGAAAATTGAATTATCCATGAATGCTTTATTGAGGATTCATTTTTATGTCTTAAGTGGGCTCCTTAGCATTTTCCATGTTAAAATGATTGTAGCCCCCCATCATACCATAGAACTATTGCTCATCCAACTATTAATATCTGTGCTTAGACTGAGCCAAAACAACTCCTGAAGGAGACTCTTGGCCTAGCTTTTGGGATACTTGGCCTGCTCACTCTGTGAAGAGGCAAAGTGACCTCCTCAGGCACAAGCCTGAAGGGCCAAGCTACTCAATGACAAAGGATGGCCTCATGTGATGCTACTGTGCGGTGCTTAGTCACTCAGTCGTGTCTGTGACCCCATGGACTGCAGCCTGCCAGGCTCCTCTGTCCCTGGGGATTCTCCAGGCAAGAATACTGCAGTGGGTTGCCATGCCCTCCTCCAGGGGATCTTCCCAACCCAGGGACTGAAACCAGGTCTGCCACATTGCAGGAAGATTCTTTACCATCTGAGCCACCAAGGAAGCCCGAGAATACTGGAGTGGGTAGCCTATCCCTTCTCCAGGTGATGCTACAGCTCCAGCCAGAGAGAATGTCCTCACATGGACTGCCACTTAATTCTTAAGACTTGATTGAGAACAGTATCTGTGGAGGATACCTGAAGGATATGCTATCTATCCATTTTCTGGAATACAGGTTGCAGATCCTCTGTATCTAGTCCACAGGTAAGTTCTGTTTGCTCCTAACATCCTAAAAGCCTCCCCCAGGAATCTAGATTTCTATCTTTAATCAAAATGTCAGAAGATCTGGCAATATTGGGCTTGCATTCCTACAAAGCAAAAATCACCTGGGGTTGAATAAAATATAGGGTTTGTAATGCCGGCTACACTTTGCCACAGTCCCTAGCTGGCCTGCCTGAGGCATCTGAGTTCACCATGAATGTGACTTCACTGTATTTCTAGAATAAGCCAGAGCAGCGAAGCTGCATATGTGGAATGCAGCCCTTCTGCATACACACCTGAACCCCCACCCCCACCGCCTCTTCCCTGGCCTGGGCTTCAATTCTGCATCTGCCCACACGAAGGGTGTTCTACAAGGTCCACCTCGACGCCCAGTGCTCCGTCCACTATGAGGCTGCTGTTGAGGATGTCGGCACACATCACACACACCAAGGATGAATGTGCTCGTCACTGCACTTTCAGTAGCCTTGTGGATCCCATGAACATGTGAGGGGTGATGCTTTCTTATGCTAGCTGCTCAAAAGCTTCCAAGCCAAATCACTGTGCTGCTTCTAGCCCGGGCAGAGAGATGGTTGTATGCTTTTGTGTACCAGGTTTACTGGTGATTTAACTAATCTGTTCTTCTCTTATTTTGCTTAGTCCCTTGTTGTTTCCATTTTTTGTTTTATATTTTTATTGGAAAGTATACATGAAATCTACCATTTTAAACCATTTTTAGGTACAGAGTTCACTGGCATCAAGTACATTCACATCATGTGCAACCGTCACCACCATCCATCTTTGCAAAAACCCATCTGTACCCACTAAACACTGACTTTCCAGTCCCCTCTCCCCCTAGCCCCTAGTCACTGCCATTCTACTTTCTGTCTTCAAATGTGACTACTCTGCTGCTGCTGCTGCTGCTGCTAAGTCGATTCAGTCCTGTCCGACTCTGTGCGACCCCATAGATGGCAGCCCACCAGGCTCCCCCATCCCTGGGATTCTCCAGGCAAGAACACTGGAGTGGGTTGCCATTTCCTTCTCCAATGCAGGAAAGTGAAAAGTAAAAGGGAAGTCGCTCAGTCGTGTCCGACTTTTCGTGACCCCATGGACTTCAGCCCACTAGGCTCCTCCGTCCATGGGATTCTTCAGGCAAGAGTACTGGAGTGGGGTGCCACTGACTACTCTAGTACCTCATAAATAGAATCATACAAACATTTGTCCTTTTATGTCTGGTTTATCTCGCTCAGTATAGTAACCTCAAGATTCATTCATGTTGTTGCATGAATTTCCTTCCTTTTAAAGAGAAGGCTAAATAATAGTCTGTTGTATGTATATGCTAGATTTTGTTTTTCACTCATCCATTGACAGGCATTCAGTTATGTTCATTTTTTAGCTATGGTCAATACTGTTGCTATGAATACAGAGTGCACAAATATCTGTTCAAGTGCCTGCTTTCAGTTCTTTCAGGTGTACACCCAGAAGTGGAACTGCTGGATCTCATTGTAATTTCATGTTTAATTTTTTGAGGATCTAGCACACTGTTTTCCGTGGTGGCTGCACCATTTTACATTTCCAGCAGCAATGTACAAGGGTTCTAATTTTTCTACCTCCTTGCCAATAGCTGTTATTTTCAGTTTGGGAGATTCTTTTTTATATATAATAACCATCCTAATTGATATAAAGTGGTTTGACTCTTTTTCAAAATTATTTTTCTTGAAGTATTCTATAGTCATTTTAAGTCATTTCTGGACCAAGGTGGAAGTATAAATCAGTTAATTCTGTTCTAATTAGGAAAGATTATGTGTGAGTTAGTCCTTTTTTGAAAGGGCAGGAAAAAGAAATAGATATAATATATACTTTATAAGTATTATACAAATAGATATATAAGTTATATGTATTACAAAGTATCTTTGGAGCTAGACAGTCCACAATTCAAATTCTGCCTCTACCATTTACCAATTATACCACTTTAAACAGTTATGTAATCACCAGAGTTTCAGTCATCTCATTTGTAAAGCAGGGATAATACCAGCTATCTTGCAGCATTATGGTAAATTTTTAAGACAAAGTATGTAATATAATTACAACATTGCCACTGTTAATCCATGCTAATCCATGCCTAATATGGTCCTGGGTGTTGCCGCATATATTAGGCCATGAATTCTTTACATCCATAAAGATAGGTCAGAAATCAAGAGAGTGGAGTAGCTCAGCCCAAGTGACTGAGACGTTAACTCAAAACCATGTCTTTTGAATCCCGAAATGGAAACTCTTTCCCTACGCCAAACAACCACACCACACTTCTCCAAGCTAGGGGCAATGGGAATAAATATACATTTATATATGGAAAAAATCAAGAAGT
The DNA here is from genome assembly GCF_014754425.2 of Oryx dammah. Taxonomy (NCBI): domain Eukaryota; kingdom Metazoa; phylum Chordata; class Mammalia; order Artiodactyla; family Bovidae; genus Oryx; species Oryx dammah. The sequence goes on from NW_024070189.1 coordinate 28,150,305, forward strand.
ACCCAGAAAAGGGACATGTAAAACCCTGCCTATTTCAGTGAGTTAGAAGAACAAGTTAAGCTGTTTTAACAGGTAAACAGGATGAAGTTGACAGATGTCTCTCGGCCTGAGATTCTGGTGGTTAAAAGGAACCTCTTGTGTCTCCATGACTTTCCCCAGATACTTTCAAGAGGATCTTTGGGATATGTTTGACTCCCTGGCTGACAGTTCCATTCCTATGCCAAATGCCAAAGCTGTCATTCACACTGCAGATGTACTTCTTATCTGCCCTGATAAGATCACTACTCCTCTCCCTGAAGGAAATAAAATAATTGTCCGACAGTTCCTCTCCCCAAAAGGGCCTCTCACTCCAGGAAGTGTCAGTCACCAGGCTTCATGCCACAGCTTCCCTCTGGCTTAGATTGCTGGCATTCCTCACTGATAATTACTAGGGACTGGAAAAACCTGAATGTAAAAGCAAGTTCTTGGGATGAGGGCATGGGGGGATCACTGTGCAGGAAGAGGAAATACTTGATCCTTTTCTATTTCATACCTTAGAAGATTAAGAAGATAACTCATACCAATATTATTTTAAAGATACCTACTCTCTTTTCCTTAAACGTCTATGTTTTCAAACAAACACTGAGTTTCTTTGGCACCAAACACACAGGGCCACTGAGCACAGGTTTTAGTTTGTTACCTGGAAATCAACAAAAGTGACCTCCCACAGGCTTGACATGTCACTGGTGTCGCTGGGCAACAAGAGGGCATCGTACGCCTGCAGGCTGCTGACGCGCTGGCAATGGTAGGAGTAACTTGATGGAGCGTAAATGCCAGTTGCATTAAAAGTTGCTTGAATTGAGTTATTAAAAATAACCTCGACTCGGTGCAAACTATACCATCTCTGGATAGACAACTTGTAACTGGTAAGAGCGAATCTGAAAATGATTATAAAACAGTATTACCCCGAAAGCACTTTTACATTTGCTGACGCAGGGCATTGTCCACGAACGGTACAATTGCGCCCTCTTTTGTCAGGAAGTAGAAATGACTCAGAGAGAGGCTTTACATTCTAGTTCGGAACTAGACCTCTTCATGGGCCAATTAACAGAGCAGCCCCAAAAGTAAGGAAGACAAATTCCTACAAAAGAGGAAATATAGAATTCTTTGTGTTTTTTTCTTTTTTTAATTAAAATAATTTTATTATTGCAAAAAATCTGAAAATTGAGTGGACAATAATACAGAATTAACTAAATAAATAATGGTCAAAAATAAAAGTAGTAACTCTTACTATGTGTCAAGCATTTTTCTAAGTTCTTTATGTGTATTTTATTTAATTTTCACTGCAACACCATGAGATAGATAATATCCTCATTTCACAGGTGAGAAATCTAAGACACAAAGGGGTTAAATGACTAACAAGTAAGCATTGGAGCTGGGCTTAGAATCCAATCTGAGACAAGAGCTCTTACTCTTAGCCATTTTGGAACGGAATATTCTCTACCAATAAAAAAGGTGCAATAAGCATATGTCATGATCACTTTTTTCATTAAAAAAAATCTGTGACTGCATAGAAAAAATTCTAGAAAGAGATCAAAATGTTAACGTGATTATTCATTTTGCTACACACCTGAAACTAACACAACATTATGAATCAACAATATTTAAATTTTTAAAAAGAAAGCAGCTGAGATCAGAATAACTCAGGGTAAAAGCATGGGCTTTATTCTGGCTTTGCCCACCTGTAGTTTACATTCCCGCTCCCTCTGGGAACAGCAACTTGGTGTATTAGGGCTGACCCTATCCCCTCTCAGTGAAGTCTATCTGGCCCTGCCAATCAGTGTATTGCAGCCATTTAATCATTGTGATTGGTTTAGAGAGGGCATACACCCCAGGCAGGGTTGAGAAGATGCAGTCCTGGTGCCTCTGCTATGGCTATGCTATAGCATTGGGCAACAGGGCTCTTTCATGCTGAATAAGTGAATAACTGCCAGCTGGCCACTATCTTGCCAGCCTGAGAATGAAGCTGACACAAGGACAGCAGAGCCAAGAGATGGAGAAAGATACTGCCCTGGTGAGGTCAGTTAAGCATCTAAAGCTAACATTTTCAATCCTATTCATCAATCAGTTACCTTTTGGCTTTATGCAGCCAAAAGAGTTCTCACAAATACAGTTCTTATCAGTGGTAATGATAAGGGCTGTTCAACAACCTCTCTGGGTCTAGCTTTCCTCATTTGTAAAATAGGCTGGGCTTGTCTAAGTTGAAAGGCATGCTTGGCGAGTGTCCTATGTGGGCCTGGTGCTGTAAAACATTAGATGTTATCTAGGACACCTGCAGCTCACCCTGGGCTCCTGACTAGGATACAAAAAGGTTTCTTAGGGGCTGCAATTGAGCCTGGCCACCCCTGTCCACTGCAATAATCCCACCAAGAATGCTGAAGGCCAGAAGGTGGTGGACATCTCAGATGGGGACTGTGGAGTCAGACATTCCAGAGCAGGCCACAAGAGCCATTCCCAGAAAGGGCAAGCTGCCTCTGGAATCCCCGGAAGTGACTTCTCTCGAGCTCAGGCTGCAGTAGAGCCTGCCACATTGTCTGCAGCCCTGTTTCAGATAATGGCCTGAGACTGTTCTGACACAGCCTAGTGAGGTGGGAGCAGTGATGCACCAATGAAATGGCTCAAAAAATCCTTTAAGACATGCATCTTGTCTCTAATCCCCCTTTCTTTCTTTCTTTTTGCCTCTAACCTAGCATCTCCTATGTTTAAATTTAGAAAGCTCTTGTCTCAATATCTGCTTGCATATCATGGGATACTAGTGTTTCATTGGTCATAATTTAGAACATACATGCCATCACCTTTCAGAGAAACCTTATAAGGAAAATAGAATCTCACAAGGTGGCCAAACACATATAAATATCAATAACACTTTTTTTTACCTAGAGGAAAGTAGCCACATAGCTTTATCATAAGGAAAAAAAAATGTAATTTTAAAGCATTAGAGAAAAGATGGTGGAATAGAAGAACCTAAGCTCATCTCTCACAAAGACACCAAAATCACAACTAAGTGAAGAAAAACCATGGACCAAAAAAAAAAAAAAAAAAGCCAGGAAATGAGTGGTTAATCAAAGTCCCCAGGTACAGCATTTTTCTTAAGAGCATATCTTCACAGAAACTTCAATATATAAATTTCTACTGTGAATCTCCAAGAGGACATGGTGTGCAGTGTTTCTCAAACACGTTTAACCATAGGACCCCCTTTCTGGGAATTTTATAAACATTTACACAGAGCAAAAGTGCTCCATAGAACACAGCTTTGCAAAAGATTGCCCTAAGTAATGTTAAAGACACAGGTGTTTGTCTCCACTAAAAGGCTGGTCCTGTGGGAAAGGAAACATTATAATTTTATAAGAAAAAAATTTAAATGCCTTCAAATTGCTCCCCACTCCTGAAGTCGTTCCTAACTGCTTGCTAAGCCACCGTTAGCAGACATATTATTCCATATATAAACACAGAAAAATGTACACCTATGTTGACTGTCTGCTGGGGAATTCAGCTAACAGAGGATTTTTAGTTACTGTTAAGTTGTAAGTGTGACTCAGTTGTAAGAAGCTATGTATAAAATAACTTGAAACTAGAGCCTCAGCTCTGGAGCTTTAAACATATTTTATTCTTTGCTCAGAGGAAAGAGGTATTACAGTCTCAGATCTGTATATTTTCTAGGTCACTAAAGGAAGAAGGAAAAAATACAGATCCTTTGGTATTATAGAAACTAAAGAAGTATTACTATAGGATCCCATTGTAACACCACTGACTCTTTAGTGAAAGTAGGTTAATGTGGCATTTCGTGTGTCACAGTGCTTATCACAGCAGGCCCTTGATACATACATGTGGAATGGATAAATTATACGGAGCTAATCTGGAGTTTTGAGCCTATGATATTCCAAAGTGGCATCCATACCTACCTTATATCAAGACCTCTGGGATTTTCAGCATCACCAAACTTCAGAGACAACCTAAGAAAACAGAAATACAGTCTATCAAGATAAGAATGACCCTTACTCCACACTGTACTAAAAAACTGCCCCCAAATGGATCACAAGTCTAAATGTAACAACTAAAACTATAAAACATAGAAGAAACATAAGAAAACATTTTTGCAATCTTGGGGTTAGAAAGTTCCTTGAAAAAAATGTGAAAAACTGATAAATTTATATTAAATTTTTGAAACTTTTGCTCTTCAAAAGATAATGTTAAGAAAATGAAAAAGGCAAGTCATAGAATGGGAGAAAATATTCACAACATATATACAAAAAAAAAAAAACTTGTATCTTAAATACAGCAAATAGCACTAACAACTCAATAAGGAGACAATCCAACTTTAAAATGTTCTAAAGATGTACTTCACAAAGGAAGACATACTAACAACCAATAAGTACATGAAAAGATGTCAATATCATTAGTCATCCAGAAAATGCAAAATAAAACTACAATAAGATGCCATGGTACAGTAATCAGTATGGCTAAAACTTTTTTTCTTAAGCTTTTACTATCTATATTTAATCACATTTTTCTGAAAGTTAACACAAGATTTCCTGGAGCAGAAATAGATTATGACTAATTCAGAGCAATAACCATATTGATTCCCCTTTTAGCCCAGTTCTTCCCCCTTCTGAGAACCAGATGTCGTCCTGCACATACAGGGATTTATAACGTAGGTGAAGAATACTAAAATTATGAATCTGGAAGCTCATATTGGAGGGCTTTCTTCTTCATCTCCTGAGAGAAGGAGAGAAACATTTACTTCCTTAGCGACAGAAATTTTCCTTGGGAAAGCTGTTAACGTGCTCTGAGGCAGAGTAAACGACAGGAGGCCTGGTTTCAACAATGCAAATTCAGCAATCATTCAGTGAGATTCCTTCATGTGCCAAGCCGTGCACCAAAAGATGCACCATAAAGGGGAAATACAACCTAGTCTTTGAATGGGAGCAAACAGCTCTTTATAAAGGAAACAAATGACTGCATGTCTTATACCCATAGATGTAAATAAATGTCTCCAAGGAGATTATAAGAACCCTCTGGGTTTACAAGTCCTGGAATATCTCAGTGGCACTAGCTTCATTACTTCTTGACATGTAATCACATTCCTCTGAGGAGGTACATCTCTTAACAAGATGTATCTTTTAACCCAAATCTCAGCAAAATGTATTCATAAATTGCTAACCATACAAAACATAATAATATTTTCTCTATAGTCTGACACTGACCATACCTAAGGTTAGGAAGGATGTGAAGTAGCTGGAATGCTCATACAATGCTGGTAGGAAAGCAAATGCTATAACTACTTTAAAAAAACAGTTTGGCAGTTTCTTAATGAGCTAAACATATATGATCCAGCCATTCCACTCCTATTATATTCACCTAAGAAAAATGAAAATATATGTTCCTACAAAGACTTGTACATGAATGTTCACAGCAACTTTATTTGGAAAGTTATCTAAAAACTGGAGGAAAAAACAAACTTCTGTCAAGAGGTAGATGGATAGATAAACTGTGGTATATCCATACAAAGGAGTACTTACTACTCAGCAATAAGAAGAAACATACCTTTGACACATGCAACAACATAGAAGAATATCAAAATCGTTACACTAAGTGAAGGAAGCCAGACTAAAAAAAGAGTATACACTGTTCTATGATAGCTATTAATATACAAAATTCTAGAAAATGCAGACTAATCTATAATGACAGGAGGCAGAACAGCAGTTATCTGGCAAGGTGAGAATGCACAGGGATGGAGTACAGAGGGACACAGGAAACTTCTGAGTGTGATGAAAATGTCTGCTATCTTGATTGTGATGATGGTTTCACAGATATAAGCATATGTCAGAACAGACCAAACTGTATACTGAAATATGTGCAGTTTAGTGTATTTCATTTAAATTTCAATCAGGTTAAAAAATAAGGATGATGAAAAGCTAAATACAATTGAAATGGGAAAATGTGAGAAATTTAGATATATGAAGGATGATGCTGATATGTGATGTTATAACGTCAAGAAGTTATAACACCTCAATATACCTTCTAAAAAATAAAAGTCGATGTTTATAAAATATCCGATTACAAGTTTGAGAAAACTCACACAAATATAACCTAATTAATTCAGTCACACTCACCAAGAAACAGAAATGTCAGTAACTGAGCTCAAGTTTATCTTTCTACTACTTATGGAGAAAGGGAAGGAGTATTTATAAAATAAACCATATTAAAAAGGTCACTAAAAGGAATATCTTTATTTCATAACATCATGAGCTTAGATACCTTAGAAGCAATAATGTACACTTTACAAGTTAATTTGCTCACTAAAGCAAGTTTTCAAGAGAATTTTTCTCCAACAGTATTCTGATAATCTGTTACGAATTACTGAAAACACTTCAAAGAAATGAAATACATTTCTTAGACTGTACTTTATAAATTTGACTGGTCACTTACTCTAACAGAAATTTCTCTAGTTCCTCCAAGGAATCCGAATAGCTTAAGTTCAGTTCAGTCGCTCAGTCGTGTCTGACTCTTTGCGACCCCATGAATCGCAGCACGCCAGGCCTCCCTGTTCATCACCGTCTCCCAGAGTTCACTCAGACTCATGTCCATTGAGTCTGTGATGCCATCCAGCCATCTCATCCTCGGTCGTCCCCTTCTCCTCCTGCCCCCAATCCCTCCCAGCATCAGAGTCTTTTCCAATGAGTCAACTCTTCGCATGAGGTGGCCAAAATACTGCAGTTTCAGCTTTAGCATCATTCCTTCCAAAGAAATCCCAGGGTTGATCTCCTTCAGAATGGATTGGTTGGATCTCCTTGCAGTCCAAGGGACTCTCAAGAGTCTTCTCCAACACCACAGTTCAAAAACATCAATTCTTCGGCACTCAGCCTTCTTCACAGTCCAACTCTCACATCCATACATGACCACTGGGAAATCCATAGTCTTGACTAGATGGACCTTAGTTGGCAAAGTAATGTCTCTGCTTTTGAATATGCTATCTAGGTTGGTCATAACTTTTCTTCCAAGGAGTAAGCGTCTTTTAATTTCATGGCTGCAGTCACCGTCTGCAGTGATTTTGGAGCCCCCCAAAATAAAGTCTGACACTGTTTCCACTGTTTTCCCATCTATTTCCCATGAAGTGATGGGACCAGATGCCATGATCTTCGTTTTCTGAATGTTGAGCTTTAAGCCAACTTTTTCACTCTCCTCTTTTACTTTCATCAAGAGGCTTTTTAGTTTCTCTTCACTTTTTGCCATAAGGTGGTGTCATCTGCATATCTGAGGTTATTGATATTTCTCCAGGCAATCTTGATTCCAGCTTGTGCTTCTTCCAGTCCAGCGTTTCTCATGATGTACTCTGCATATAAGTTAAATAAGCAGGGTGATAATATACAGCCTTGACGTACTCCTTTTCCTATTTGGAACCAGTCTGTTGTTCCATGTCCAGTTCTAACTATTGCTTCCTGACCTGCATACAGATTTCTCAAGAGGCAGGTCAGGTGGTCTGGTATTTCCATCTCTCTCAGAATTTTCCACAGTTTATTGTGATCCACACAGTCAAAGGCTTTGGCATAGTCAATAAAGCAGAAATAGATGTTTTCCTGGAACTCTCTTGATTTTTCCATGATCCAGCGAATGTTGGCAATTTGATCTCTGGTTCCTCTGCCTTTTCTAAAACCAGCTTGAACATCTGGAAGTTCACGGTTCACGTATTGTTGAAGCCTGGCTTGGAGAATTTTGAGCAGTACTTTACTAGCGTGTGAGATGAGTGCAATTGTGCGGTAGTTTGAGCATTCTTTGGCATTGCCTTTCTTTGGAACTGGAATGAAAACTGACCTTTTCCAGTCCTGTGGCCACTGCTGAGTTTTCCAAATTTGCTGGCATATTGAGTGCAGCACTTTCACAGCATCACCTTTCAGAATTTGAAATAGCTCTACTGGAATTCCATCACCTCCACTAGCTTTGTTTGTAGTGATGCTTTCTAAGGCCCACTTGACTTCACATTCCAGGATGTCTGGCTCTAGATGAGTGATCACACCATCGTGATTATCCAGGTCGTGAAGATCTTTTTTGTACAGTCCTTCTGTGTATTCTTGCCATCTCTTCTTAATATCTTCTGCTTCTGTTAGGTCCAGACCATTTCGTCCTTTATCGAGCCCATCTTTGCATGAAATGTTCCCTTGGTATCTCTAATTTTCTTGAAGAGATCTCTAGTCTTTCCCATTCTGTTGTTTTCCTCTATTTCTTTGCAATGATCGCTGAAGAAGGCTTTCTTATCTCTTCTTGCTATTCTTTGGAACTCTGGATTCAGATGCTTAAATCTTTCCTTTTCTCCTTTGCTTTTTGCTTCTCTTCTTTTAACAGCTATTTGTAAGGCCTCCCCAGCCAGCCATTTTGCTTTTTTGCATTTCTTTTCCATGGGGATGGTCTTGACCCCTGTCTCCTGTACAATGTCACGAACCTCATTCCATAGTTCATCAGGCACTCTATCTATCAGATCTAGGCTCTTAAATCTGTTTCTCACTTCCACTGTATAATCATAAGGGATTTGATTCAGGTCATATCTGAATGGTCTATCGCTTTTCCCTACTTTCTTCAATTTCAGTCTAAATTCATCAATAAGGAGTTCATGATCTAAGCCACAGTCAGCTCCCAGTCTTGTTTTTGCTGACTCTATAGAGCTTCCCCATCTTTGGCTGCAAAGAATATAATCAATCTGATTTCGGTGTTGACCATCTGGTGATGTCCATGTGTAGAGTCTTCTCTTGTGTTGTTGGAAGAGGGTGTTTGCTATGACCAGTGCATTTTCTTGGCAAAACTCTATTAGTCTTTGCCCTGCTTCATTCCACATTCCAAGGCCAAATTTGCCTGTTACTCCAGGTGTTTCTTGACTTCCTACTTTTGCATTCCAGTCCCCTATAATGAAAAGGACATCTTTTTGGGTGTTAGTTCTACAAGCTCTTGTAGATCTTCATAGAACCGTTCAACTTCAGCTTCTTCAGCGTTACTGGTTGGGGCATAGACTTGGATTACCGTGATATTGAATGGTTTGCCTTGGAAACGAAAAGAGATCATTCTGTCGTTTTTGAGATTGCATCCAAGTACTGCATTTCGGACTCTTTTGTTGACCATGATGGCCACTCCATTTCTTCTGAGGGATTCCTACCCGCAGTAGTAGATATAATGGTCATCTGAGTTAAATTCACCCATTCCAGTCCATTTTAGTTCGCTGATTCCTAGAATGTCGACATTCACTCTTGCCATCTCTTGTTTGACCACTTCCAATTTGCCTTGATTCATGGACCTGACATTCCAGGTTCCTATGCAATATTGCTCTTTACAGCATCGGACTTTGTTTCTATCACCAGCCACATCCACAGCTGGGTATTGTTTTTGCTTTGGCTCCATCCCTTCTTTCTTTCTGGAGTTATTTCTCCACTGATCTCCAGTAGCATATTGGGCACCTACTGGCCTGGGGAGTTCCTCTTTCAGTATCCTATCATTTTGCCTTTTCCTACTGTTCATGGGGTTCTCAAGGCAAGAATATTGAAGTGGTTTGCCATTCCCTTCTCCAGTGGACCACATTCTGTCAGAATAGCTTAGTTATGCACAAACTCTCTCTCCAGTTAATGAACTAAATAAAGCTCAAAGCAGAGCCATGTAGTGTCACTCAGATCTCTGGAGGAGCAGCTCAATGGCCTCCACACTTCTGATGCCCCAAGACCTTTCTTCAGCAGCCCTGGTTTCAGTGAAAGCTGTTAACATGCTCTGTGGCAGAGTAAACAACAGGAGGCCTGGTTTCAACAATGCAAATTCAGCAATCATTCAATGAGATTCCTTCATGTGCCAAGCCGTGCACCATAAGATGCACCATAAAGGGGAAATACAACCTAGGGACTCACTCAAAAGAGAGCTTCTTTAACTTTTCCAAGCACCCTCCTCTCCCCATGTTTAAAGCAGATTCTGAATTCTTGAGACTATAATTGCCTAAATTCAAAATACACACAGATGCTGGGATCATGCTCTATTTGTAAGGCTTTCACTATTTAAAAAGACTTCCGTAGCGAATCTGTCTGCCAACAATTTGCCTTTCCCTGAACATGTTATTTCCAAGCACTAAAATGTGGTCATCTTTTTTTAATCTGTGCTTTTGACCTTACATGGTTATGTCTTTGCTTGGGTTTATTCTTTCTGCAACTCCCTTTCTGATTCTTGAATATAAGATTTCCCTGTCAGCATGAGAAAGGCATCTCACTAATCTGTGTAATTCACAAGAGTCAAGGACAGTGTCAGCAGCTGGTCCTTGAATGCCTCACATCCTGGGAAGCCTCCCACTTATGCCCTTTGGTGGGCTCTCCAGCATGCCTGCACACTCACCTGAGGACCCCAAAAGGTGGGTGATGCACATTTGGGACTCATCCACTAGAATTCTTGGGCAGTGACAAAAGAAAAAATATCATTAATTTGTGTACTGCAAAAACCAAAGGTTCCCTTGGTCTCGCTACCAGGTAACTAGACACTACTTTACTCTAGTTATCATTAGTATCTTGGAAAAATAATATTAGAACTTTGAGTAGCACTTGACAAAGTTCTCACATGTACATTTCCTCATTTGATTTTCACACTCCTATTAGATAGGGCCAAGAGAGGAGGGAAAGTGGTATTGTTAAAGATGTTTTAGACCCCAGCTCTATTACCATACAAGCCGTATGATCTTAGCAAGTTTCTTAACCTCACGAGCTTTGATTTTCTCACTTGAAACACAGGTGATAACTGTACCTGTGACTCAGAGACTTAATCACAAGAGCATTACAAGGGATAACAGATGACGTGACTGTGAAGTCCTCACGAGGTGCCTGGCCAAGGCCAAGTGCTCAAGCCTTGTTAGTTGCTATTACCAGATGCCATCGTCGCCATCTCACCCTATAGTGGCTCCTATTTGTAAAGTCACAGACCTCATTGACAGAACTGGACCTAGAAGCTAAGTTTTCATTCTTTCTGTCTCTAGGTTCTCAGTGATAATTAAAGTTTCTGAAGTCCAGCAAAAATCTGTGGTGCCCTTTTCTTCCCCACAAACCCCCTGGTGTCAGGATAAATGGAATTGAGGAGGGCCAGTCAGCCATGGACAGGCAAGATGATCCTCAGGCAGTCAGTCTCTCTCCCTGCCACTGACCACAAATAAAGGGCCCTGTAAGGAATTAATTAGAGCCTGAGGGAAAAGTCCTGAGCTCTCAGCAATGCTGAAGTCTCTTTGATAGTTGTGCTGTAACAGAATAAAAGAATCTGGGCGGACTCTCGTTTTGCTTACAACTCCCTAGCTCTCTGATAGAGAGTCATTCTGAACAGCAATATACTTATTAAAACTTGCAATGTAACTTGTAAGTGTACATGAATATAATCCATTTTACCCATCATCAAGAATTTTTAAATGACAAGTTCAGAAATAAAAAAGTATTTCTAAGAAATTATATAAGGAAAATACAGAGAAACAAACACACATACACACACACATACAAAGCATGTTATGGTTTTATACGAAGCATTCTGCCCATCTAAACCAGGCCAGAACAAATGCAGAGAATCTTCCAAAAGCCTCTGTTATACCAACAAATGTTGAAAGCAAGGAGTTGTAGAGAAAGCAAGTGGGATATGCCAGACTTCCTCCCTCTGGACCAAAACAAATACAAGCAAAAAAATATTTGCTTGGATGACTGAAAAGCAAAGAAAGGCAGTGGAAACTAATTTCCTCTTCAAAAGGGATATGCTTATCTCAAGTGAAAAATAATTATTCTAATCATTTTTTAATGTTCTAAAGAATTCTCTGAAATTTGGCCCCTTGCATATTTGCAAACAGGCGATGTTCTACAACTTCAGAACACTTCCTAGAATCGAATACCTGCCCTGGCTAGATAGAGTCAGCTTTCTCTGCTTCACTCACTAGAATATGTATGACTCTGCTCAGTGATATGGAATTTCCTCCCTGCTAGGACAAAAGTACTTTGACACTTTACATTTGGAGCTGACACAGAGCCTGGAATCCATCCACTGTTTCAGAATGAGTTTGGGAAGCTTCATTTTCAAAATTCTGATCTTCTACAAAGTACAATATAACAATGAGCTAGTGTGTTCAGAAGAAAATAACTGGGGAAAAAATAAGAAACTAAAACAACTGATTTCTAACCTGTTCTTTCATTTTAGACATTTACTCAGAATTGTATGTCACGGTCATGTATAAAGGAGCCTACTTCTACTTTCTGAAATGACAGAAAACTGGACCACCCAGTTAATAGGCTACACTTGCCCTAAGGACTTGCTCCAGCAAAGCAGTCAACTTACATGGCACTTTCTTCACTGCAGTTTGAGTTGCCAGCATCCACTGTTGCCTTCTGGCCAATAGCTTCATCTGTAAGGTCCAGCCAGGTCTGATTCTTAAATTTAATTGTTATTCTTTTGGCCCAAAACAGAATGCAGGGAATTCCATCCATAGAGACATTAACTGGGCTATGACGGCTGAACGCATTCCGAGGTTCTTTTTCTAAACGTCTGCTCAGATTGTAGTTGAGAGCCTAATGAACCCAATAAATTAAATTTAAGATATGAATTTGTTTCCATAGTACAGAAGGCTTCTTGGAAGCAAAAGAGCCAATTCAAAGCCTGTTACTCTGCTAGATCCACAGCCCATGCTATTGTGGGTAAAAGGAGATGGGTAGACCTAACAAGCTTAAAAATATAGGCATACCTGAAGGTACATGAACCCAGTTCCACAAATTACAATGTATAATGTTTTAATGTTAAAATTCATACAGTGTACAATACAAAGAATGAATGCTAATATAACCTATCAATTTTAGGTAAATTATCAGTTTTAACAAATGTAACAGTTTTAACACTGATTTAAAAGATTAAATTAGTGTTAGATTTAATTAATTTAGTCTTTTATATAAGTGTTAGATCAAATCTATTTTAAAGATTCTAAATATAGGGAAAATTAGAAATGGTGTGGGTTGTAGATTGAGGAAGTATATGGGAATATCCTCTGCTGCTGCTGCTGCTAAGTCGCTTCAGTCGTGTCCAAGTCTGTGCAGCCCCAGAGATGGCAGCCCACCAGGCTCCTCCTTCTATGGGATTTTCCAGGCAAGAGTACTGGAGTGGGGTGCCATTGCCTTCTCTAATCCTCTACTTTTGTTCAATTTTTTTTCTGTAAACCTAAAACCACAAAAAAATATGTCTACTAATATTTCAAAAAAAATCACTAATGGCAGTAATCGTCTCTAAAATAATAAGAACCCATAAATTCAGAACTTTAAATAAATTAATATGTTAAACAAAGAAAACAAGAAGTTTCTAGAAATACAACATAATCCTTCAGACCATTAATATCCAACAGGACATTCTGTGCTATTGGCTGGCTATTACATACTGGAAATGTAGCCAGTGCAACTGAGGGGCTTAATTTTTAATTTTACTTAATATTACCTAAATTGAATTTAAATTTAAATAGTGTAGTGGCTAGTGTCTACTGTCCTGGAGAATGCAGTTCCAGGTCATTTAATATACATAATCTAGCAAGATATTCTAACCTTGTTCTACATCTTATAAAACCTTTGCAGATTTCTAGGAAGCCCAAGACAATGCACTTTGGTATATCATTCTGGAGGTCACAAAAGCAATCTCTGTCTGAAAGAGGTGATCACTTATCTAGATCAACTATCTCATACCAATAACTCCACGTTAAAGATAAGAGAGAAATTAAACAGGCAGCAGCAACCCAAGTTTATCAGTAACCAAAGATAAACTGTTACTATAGTGATCCTGTCTGGAAGGCAACAAAAGTAAAACTGAATACTGTAATGAAAATACTATATATGACAACAAGGAAAACTTTGGTGTTTTTTCAACTATAAGATTACATAACATTTCCCCACCCAAAGTTCAACCAAGAATGTTAGTTATTAACAGAATTATTACTTATAGTTTCACAGTGGCTCTGATTTGATTAAAATGTGTTTACTATTTTTTTTTTTAATGATTCAGTCTAGTTTCCTAAAATGTCCATACCTGTGTGATTGGTATCACTGTGAAATTCTGCACTGGCTTCATATCTCCACTATTCTCTTGATCTGTCAAATAAAATGACATGAGTACAAAGGCAAAATGTCATTGGTTTATTAATGTAATTGAGTGACAATAATATGCTAAGCACTGTAAAATGTACCAGGCTTGAGACTTTTGGCTCATAATTTAGAATACAATATTTAAGAGATTTTTCACATCAGAGACTCCAGGTGCAAGTACCAATGTTCAGGGAAGCCCATCATAGACAGAATCTTTCCTCAGCCCCGGAGGGAACCATAAGGGCAGTTACAAGTCTTACCACTGTTTACAACCACTTCTTTATTTGGAGATGTTCGAGAGATGAAACTAGAAAAAAACAAAAATAAAAAGATGGTAAGTAAATATATACATTTTAGATTTTCTATGAAATTTTAAGGACATTTTGGTTTACTACATCTCAGAGAAGAGGAGGAGAACCACAGCCTGTAAAACTGTTCACTCTTGAATAGTGAATTTCTGATTAAAAAGTAATAGTATATATGTTCTTCAAAGGAAATAAGGAAAAGACTGGAAATTTTAAAGAAGAAAAACACTTTAAAATATCAATCTTAATCTTTATTCATTGATAAACAGTCTACTCCAAGAACAGTATGCTAGACAAGCAGTATGCTAGACACTAAGGTTTAACCAAAATAAATAATAACCAAGAATAAATTAAATAACTAAATTATAAAACATAATAAAATATTTTACAGTGAAATTTTATACCATGTTGTAGTGTTAGCATATTGAAGCAGAAATATTCAACCCTTTTTATTAAAAAAAAAAACCAGACTCTATTGCCAAAAAAGTATTTCTGAAAGTTATGAAGATATAAGTTATAATAGTATGTCCTTCCAGCATTTTACTCTACATATATGCACATACACCCTATACACAAAGGTAATTTATTTTTTATATTATTTAAAAACAGGTTTTTATAAACATACTATCTTAAAGCCTGTAATTTTTTACTTAAAATATACATATTTTTATGACATAATTTTAAATTTCATCTGGTTTAACATCATATAAATGCATTAATATATTTAACTAAATCCCTATTAAGTATTTAAGTTGTTTCCAATTAATAGTATTGAACATTACCTTGGATTATTTGTTCATACCCCTGAGAAGTCCCTTAAGATAAATTCTTAGAAGTGAAATTGCTATGTTAAAAGATATACATCTATTTACCATGGAATATTGCAAACATACACAGATTTAAACAGAAAAATATAAGCTCCCTCACCCTCCCTTAGTTCCTGTTCCCACCATCCAGCTTTAGTAATTGTCAAGTCATAACCAATCCATGTGTTCATTAATGAAAAGCTTTTAGCACACAACACAGGCTTATTTTCATTTCAGTGAATCTATGGACAAACAATAATGCTGGTGTACTTCTTTTTTCAGATAAACTCTAATTTAAATTGGCCTTGCCCACTCAACTAATGAAGTTTTAAGGGAAGCCATAATCTCAACCAAAGACAAAATACTCTATACATGCATTTTCACATCACTACATGATCTCTGAACTAAAGTAGAACTAAAGGATTATCTGGTTAAAATTATCTGTGTGAACATACTAAGAAACATTGATTTTTAATTAAAAAAAAAACTAAACCTACATTAGCACTATAATATTCAGAATCTTTCCAGTAAAAGGGATCTCTGCAATATATGAAAAGTAACCAAGAGCTCTAGGCCTGCAGTGGCTGGTGCCGTATTTTTGATTTACCAGGTGTTCCATTCAGAGTCTCCCAAGCACGCCTTCATGGAGGTGAAGGTGAAGCAGCTCCTTCATGTTCTGCTCAGGACTGAAGACCATGTTCCTATGAAGGCCGACAAGGCCCTGAAAGGCCCTGGCCTTAGTCGTCGTGTTCATTATTTCCCCCCGCCTCCTCTTGCTGCAGCTACACTAGCATTCTTTAGTTCAATTCCCTGAATGCTTCATGTTCCCTTCTTCCCTCTTAAGAGTCTTAGTACCTGCTCTTCCCTCTATCTGGAATGTTCTCCAGCCTGTGCTTCCCACTACCTCCTCATCACATCTTACATATCCTCCAGATCACAGCTCCAATATTGCTCCCTCAGAAATGCTGTCCCTAACTTTTCAGACTAGTTCAGATCCCCCTATTATATGTGTTCACAGTTTACCATACTTTTCTTTCAAAGAACATTTCACAGTTTATCTGTAATAACACTGTGCATTTGATTAATGAGCACCTCTGCTCTAGACTTACAGGTTCCTGAGGGAAGAGACTTTATCTGTTTTGCCACCACTGCATAACCAGCACTTAGCATGTGCCTATATAAAAATACCAAGTATTAAAAACCTATGTGTTACATACACAAATGAACTAACAACTTAATGAACAAACTTTGAAAGGGAAGTGGGGAATGGGAGATCACAGGAAATGCTGTGTGAAAGGGAAGAGATTTTCTTTTTAAGTATAAACCCAATTTGAGGAATGAATATGTAAAGGAAGAGAGATGACCCCTTCTTTCTCTAAGCATCGAAAACATGTTTCAGGCTTAAAATACAATTATCCTTCCTAGAGACTTTAGGACCTTGAATTGCCCATAGAGGTGAAAAATATTTTAAATTCCAGATTTATGATTTGAAAGAACACTCACAAAACAGCAACTGTTGTTTCTATCACAATGAGTTAATATGCCATATCATTAGATACAAATGATGATTGATTTGTGTGATTTCTAAGGTCTCTTCTGAGGTTAAAATTATTTAAAACCATTAATACTGCTTCAAAAACTGAACTGGGATTTTTATAGTTTCTAGTGCACATTTTATCAGTGTAATACAGAAATCAGTCACTTCTATATAAACCAGGTGAGGCAATACTACTAAGATTTAACCACCTAAGGAGTATAGGTCACTTACATTACTTGAAAATATTTGGAACATGGGAAAACAGATGTTAACAAATGCCTGTCCTTATTGTTTTTATTAGCTGATGACTTAAGAATTCCTTAACACAAGTTTTGGCAGATGATCCTGCTTGACACTTTTCTCTGTGTTCACACTAACCCCCGACAGATTTGTTGTGATTGCACATAATGAGTAACTGGGAGACATGACATAAGTTAATTGCTATTCAGATTTTGAATATTCTTCTTTATAGAGAAATCTCTATATATTCCCTTATATGGTATAGAGAGAAGCCAAAAGGACAAAGGAAATAGAAACCGATATTTTGCTTGCTAGTTTTAAGCAGTGTGTACTCCACACAATTACCATCTCCTACAAGGTAAAATGATTTAACATCTATTCTTTGGGGGACAGGTTATATATTTCTTAGTTTTTAAATTTTGCTTACTCTTTTCTCATATAAAAACAGCAAGATAAACTGAAATTAATAGTACTTATGAGTATAAAAGAAATATGAACACTGATTTGAGTCATTTTCTCATATATTTTGATATGTAATACAAATGTTTTTTGGATACTTTGAACAAATAAATAACTCCTCCCTCTTATAATAAAGACTATATTTTTATCTCATCTAGAAACTCTAGTTCAATGATTTTAGTAACTATCAAATGATCTAATCTAGTATATCTGTTTTGAATTGTTAACAAATGTAGCTGTGCAACAACATAAAAAATTACAGAATCATCTAATTTCACACTTGCACTGACATTCACAGATGCATTATATTTAAAGATGTGCAGTTACTCACCTTACATTCTTCCTGGCAAGTATCTGGTCCAAAGTTAGTGAAAATCCCATACATAAAAAAATAAGTGAAAAACTAAACAAAATTTTTCTTCCCATCAAGAAATGAATCTGTTTCTTCAAACCAGGCACATCTGTTAATTCATAAATGCAAAGCAAGCAGAGGCAGTACTTTTTATGCCTTGTGACTAATACATTCACCCAATCAAAAGACAGCATTCCCAGGATGTATTATGCGTGGGGAAGGGTGGAAGGAGGAGCCTGATACTGCTGAATTTAGAGTATAGAATGAAACTAATGGGTCTGTTTAGGTTCTTCGATTATTCATCTCAATGAAAGATTATTAAGCTCTTTTTAGAAATTGGCATAGTTTTGGTACTCTTAAGAATCTCATAATACTTTTCTGGAAATTATTAAATTTTCCTCAAAAATCTATGAATTATACAAATATCATATGCATTTTTCAAGTGACTAAGTAAAACTCCCTGAGGCTAACCTAATTTTACGTATGTGTCCTAATACACAGTTTCCTATTGAATTCATGACTCTCCATTTGCCAAGAGGCATGGAATGCAATGGTAAAGGGTACTGACTGGAGTCGGATAGCATTGAAGAGCATTCCCACCTCTAGCTCTTGCTAGCAATCTAGTATTATTAGACAAGTTACTTCTCCTCATTTGCAGAGTGGGGACAAAGTATTTAAAGAATTGTTGTGAAGACTAGATAAGGCTCTGAATGGCCAAAACTACCTTGAGAAAGAATAATAAAGCTGGTGGGATCACAATTCCTTTACCGTAAGTAAAACAGTACAATATTGTTATAAAGACAGACATAGAGATCAATAGAACAGAATAGAGGCCCTGGAAATAAATACATGCACATCGGGGCAACTGACCAGGGATAGTTACTGTTGGTAACAAGCACGCCAAGAATATACAAAGGGGAAAGGACAGACTCGTCAACAAATGGTGCTCGGAAAACTGGATAACCACATGCAGAAGAATGCAACTGGACCCTTATCTCACACCATAAACAAAAATCAATTCAAAATGGGTTAAAGACTTAAAACCTACAAGAAAGCATAGGGGGAAAGCTTCAAGACATTGGTTTCATCAGTGATTTCATGGATATGCTGCCAAAGCACAGGCAATAAAAGCAAAAATAGACACAGGACTACACCAAACTGAAAAGTTTCTGCATAGCAAAGGAAACAATCAACAGAATGAAAAGGCAACTATAGAATGAGAGAAAATATTTGCAAAACATACATCTGATATATGGTAATTTCCAAAATATATAAGGAATTCCTACAACTCAATAGCATAAATCAAATAACTCAGTTTTCAAGTAGTCTAACAACTTGAATACATTTTTCTCCAAAAAAGACAAATAGCCAACATGCCTAAGAAAAGTGCTCAGTGTCACTAAACATCAGGGAAATCAAAATCAAAATCACAGACATCACCTTACACCTATCAGGGTGGCTGTTTACCAAAAAATAAGCATTGTCAAGGATGTGAAGAAACTGGAACCAAAGTGCACCATTGGTGGGAATACAAAATGGAGTTGCTATGGAAAATAGCAGTTGCTATGGAAAACAATATGCATATTGATCTCAAAAACTTTAAAACAAAACTACCATATGATCCAGCAATTGCATTTCTGGATAATTATCCACAAGAACTGAAATCAGGATCTCAAAGAACTATTAGCCCTCCTGTGTCCACTGCAGCACCATTCACTGCAGCCAAGAGGTAGTATCTGTTTATGGATGAATGGATAAACAAAATGTGATACATATATACAACAAAATATTACTTCAGGCTTAAAAAAGAGGAAATTCTGCGATATGTGACAACGTGGGTGAACCTTGAGGACATTATGCTAAGTGAAATAAGTCAGTCACAAATACTACCTGATTCCATTTATATGAGGTATCTAACACAGGCAAACTCATAGAACCAAAGAGTGGAATGGTGGCTTCCAGGGGCTAAGGAAGGAGGAAATGGAACTTGCTAATTAATTGGCACAAAATTTCACTTAAGCAAGATTAACAAATTCTACAGATCTGCTGTATAAGACTGTGAAAGTGAAAGTGAAGTCGCTCAGTCGTGTCTGCCTCTTCGAGACCCCATGGACTCTAGCCTGCTAATAATATTGTGAGTGAAAGTCACTCAGTCGTGTCCGACTCTTTGCAACCCCTTGGACTATACAGTCCATGAAATTCTCCAGGCCAGAATACTGGAGTGGGTAGCTTTTCATTCTCCAGGGCATTTTCCCAACCCAAGGATTGAACTCAGGTCTGCCGCATTGCAGGAGGATTCTTTACCACAGGGAAGCCCAAGAATACTGGAGTGGGTAGCCTATCCCATCTCCAGCAGATTTTCCCAACCCAGGAATCAAACTGGGGTCTCCTGCATTGCAGGTGGATTTTTTTTTACCAACTGAGCTATCAGATGAAGCCTAATACTACTGTAGTACATGCTTAAAAATTTGCTGAGAGAGTGACTTTCATCTTAAGTGCTCTTATCAGTCTGTCAGTCAGTTCAGTCGTTCAGTCGTGTCCGACTCTTTGCAACCCCATGAACCACAGCACGCCAGCCCTCCCTGTCCATCACCAACTTCCAGAGTTTACCCAAACTCATGTCCATTGAGTTGATGATGCCATCTAACCATCTCATCCTCTGTCATCCCCTTCTCCTCCTGCCCTCAATCTTTCCCAACATCAGGGTCTTTTCAAATGAGTCAGCTCTTCGCATAAGGTGGCCAAAATACTGGAGTTTCAGCTTCAACATCAGTCCTTCCAGTGAACACCCAGGACACTATATAATAAAATTTTAAATAAATAAATAAGAGATGAAAGCCTTTTCTTACTTCAATAACTAGAAAAAATAAAGAATATCTATTGTTATTCCTTCTTTGCCAGCCTGCACTCCCACCACTCCCACCTAAAAAGCATAAAACAAACAATAAATTTTTAACAGTTGTTTGTTTATGTGCTAAGTCCTTCAGTCATGTCCAACTCTGCAACCCCATGGACTGTAGCCTGCCAGGCTCCTCTGTCCATGAAATTCTCTAGGTAAAAATACTGGAGTGGGTTGTCATTCCCTTCTCCAGGGGATCTTCCCAACCCAGGGATCAAACAGTACAGGTCTCCTGTACTGCAGGAGAATTCTTTACCATCTGAGCCAACTGAAAACAAAAATTAAAACAGCACAATAAAGAAAATCCTCTAAAATGAAAGTGTCACCATTTTTGACACTTAAGAACCTTGACCTCTTTAATGACAAAGTACTGGTAGCTAAAAGGGCCCATTTTAAATGGCATTTCAGAGATGATGGATTATAGGAAAGCTGAGGATTTGAACCTGATGAGACACTCCTTTCCTTGCTGCCCACTGTGCACAACTGGCATCTTTTAATGCGGCTCTAGGGAGACCTATAGAAAAGGAGGAGATAAAATTACAATACTTGGAGAAGTGGGAAAAAACAGAAATAAGGAAGAAAATTGCTTAAAACATTATAAAATAAAAAAGGCTTATCTGTGCTCCATCTTATTTCTATTTCTCACTATATTTTGTTTTCTTCTCTTTTCTTTCACTGCATTCCACTTCTACTCTTCACCTTTCCTTTTACTTTTCTGTCCTTTTCCTGATTCCATGGAATTTCAAGGAGCAAGACAGGTCTGGGCATGAGGATTTTCATCATAGACAGTGCTGTCAAATAGAATTTGGGACACTTGGTTAACTTTGAACTTCAGATTAAAAATAAACAAATAACTTTATTCATGAATATGCCCCATGCAATATTTGGGACATAATATACTAAAAAATTATTTATTGTTTATCTGAAAACTAAATTCCATTGGATGTCTTCCATTTTTATTTGTTACATCTGGCAATCCTAGTCTTAAGGACTCTTAGCTGTGCTGTGAGTAGCAAAGATCTAATTTCTATTCGATCAATCGAAACATTGAGCTACATAAGTAATTTAAAGTTGTCTAGTAGCCACACTGAAAGAGTTAAAAATAAGCAGGTGAAATTACTTTAACAATATATTTTATTTAACCTGATACATTTAAAATATTATTTCACATAGAAAAGTAATTTTTTTAAATTATTAACAAAATCTTTTACTGTCCTTTCCTGCTCTATGTCTGAAATCTGGTGTATAATTTATACTTCTGCATATCTCAGTTCAGAATAACCAAGATTCAAGTGCTCAGTAACCACATGTGGCTAGTGGCCGCTGTATTGGCCTGTGCAAACACAGAACATCTCCAGCTGCCAGAGGAAGCCCTCATAGTCTCACACAGTAGCAGAAGTAGTACCTGATTGCACTGCTCCTCAAACTCCTGGTCAGGAGGAGGTGAGAACCCAAGCCACTATGATCCTGTACCATGAGAATAACAGTTCTGTGAACACTCAGAAACCACAGTAGTAGTCCCTTAGTGCTTATTATGTAGCAAACTTTCTTGAAAATATGCTTCAGTTATATATTCAGGCACACACACACACACATGCAACATTTCTTAATTTAAATCAAGTATCATCTTGATATATTGTATGACATGATGCCTCTAAAATTTTAATGTAGCATTCTGTTGTCGAAATTTTCTCCCACTTGGTGAAGAATATTTAAAGCAGAATAATTAGTAGTTAGTAGGCTTCACACACGCATTTTAAAATAGAAATCACGCTTAAGATGTGATTGTCTGAGAACAGCTTGTGACTCTGGAGGAGAAAATCAGTGATAAAAAAAAAATGTTAATATGATAGTGTACAGGCTGCAAAGCACTGGGGTCTCACCTGTGTGGCACTGCACCTGCCTGCTCAGACAGCTGAGGGGTCTCTGTCCAAAACTGTGAAGGTCTGAGGTTTTCCCCAACTTGGAAGCTAATGAGTTAGCCTTGTTAGGGCTTCATGAGTGCTAGCAAAAGACAAGACTCATGGGTCAGAAACAAAGGACTTTATACTTATTACTCACCAAAGAGCAAGCAGTGTGAGCATCGGTCTGTTTGCCCATAAAGTAATACAGGTGGGTGCAGATGGACACCTGTATACACAGTGTGTATCATTTCAGGAGAGAAACTCAAGTTTCCAAGGCTATAAGCCAACCTGCCTCTTTGCTAGAGAGAAAGATACTATTTCTACCTTTCAAGGCTGTTTGTTTTACAAACATCCTAAAGCTATTCCAGAACAAAAAGCAATTAGTGACTTACAAGATAAACAGAAAATGCAGAGGGGCGTGGAAAATATTCCCTCAACATTTTCCATGAGAGAATAGGAAGCTGTTTATCCACGCTGCCTTCTTTTCAACTGAAAATACTTGGATTTGCTTCATTTTCTGATTTGCTGTATATTATTAAATGAAATGTTACCTACAAATGTGAACATTAAAAACCTATCTTTCATAATCATATATAACAATACAGAATTGAGTTCTCACGGGGGGAAAAAAATGGATCTATCTAAATTCTAATATTTACCTTAAGGGGCGTCTAGCATTTATCAGACTACAGTCTCTATTCATCCAAATGCTCTCAGACTGAAAATCCCATTAGTCAAATGTTCAAATTGATTACAATGGTCTTTGCAAACTGATTCAAAATCCAAATCCAAGCACCTCCTACAAAGCCTGCATGACCTGACCCTTGCTGGTCTCTCTCACCCTTCTCCCCACCATGCTTACAGCACTCTGCCTGCACTCAACCTCTCAACATCCTCCACATGCCAGGCTTTTATGCACCTCAGTGACTCTGTACATATTCTTCTGGCTGTGGGAATCACTTCACGCCCCTCTAATTCTCCCTGTCTTCTGTTCACTCTCATTATAACATATATCACAATTTGTACTGAGACATTTACTTTCTCATTACTTGTTTACAGTGTTTCCTTATCAGAAGGCCTGCTCCATGAGCACAGAGACCATGTCAAATTAAACTGATGTACATCAAGAAGTTGCTCGTCTAAGTTGGTGCTAAATAAAATGTAGAGGAAAATGAATAAACCTATCACAAATATTACATAATTATTTCCCACTTCATGTCACATGGTTGTGACTCCAGGGCTTGAATATTGAGGTAACTGCACCTAGAAAATAAACTAATTCACGTATTCCATCAAATTTAGTAGCTTGAAAATGCAAATAGACGAAACCCATGTTACATCAGTTTATTAGCAAAATACCATATAGTATGTACATACTTCTCCTTGTCAAAGGTATGACTCTGTGATGGTTAAGGTGGGTCAACGTAACTGGGCTGTGAGATGCCTATATACTTGCTTGTGTCTCTCAGGGTGTTTCTGAATGAGATGAACATTTGATTCAGTAGACTGAGCAAAGCAAACTGCCCTTTCCAATGTGAGTGGTCCTCATCAAATACACCGAAGGTTCAACTAGAGCAAAAAAGGTGGAGTAAGGGAGACTGTACATTCTCTATCTGTCTTACAGCAGGACATCAGTCCTTTCCTGCTTTTAGACTCAGACTACAACTGGAACTATAACATCGGCTCCCCAGGTCTCTAGTTTGCTGATGACTGTAAATGTAGGGACTTCATAGCCTCTATAAGTGCATGATCCAACTCCTATAATAAACCATATATCCATATATGTGCATATATATGTATATATCTCCTATTGGTTTTTTGTGGAGAATCCAGACTAGTACAGACTCTTATCAAGTTCAGAGCCTAATTGCTGCCATAATTTCTACCAATTTTCATCAAATTAATTTCTGAGTTGATTAAAATCAGGTTAGCAAATGAAATACAAATGCTTTTGATTTAAATGTTAAATGTTTCTTACTTTAGATTCCCCTTTGACTTCATGGAACAAGGATAAAGTGTTAAATTAGTGGCACATTTTTACATTCTTGTTTCTCAAGCTAAACTGAAAGAGGAGGCTTGCTGTTTCATAAATCTTCCCATTTTGCAAACATTGATTGTCATGTGCTAGATGCCATGAATACAGTGTAAAAAGGACCTAATCTTTGCCCCCAAGAAGATCCCAAACAAGTGATATGTGAACACATATTTGCTGGGGTAAACACTTTTGGGATATTTCACCTAGCAAATTAATGACTTTCTCTGAAGGTCCCACCTCCACTCAAAACAATGGCTGATTAGATAGGGAAAGAGAGACAACTATGAAATAGATAAAGAGACAAGGGATGAATCATAACTATCTCTTTTGAAGAGGTGAGGCAACTAGGGAGGAAAAGGCTTCTACTAGAATAATCTGGAAAGTGTGGTATTGTCAGAGGGATAGACACACAGAAAAAAAAAAAAATGCTCTCATCAGGCACCTGCAAAGTCCTTACCTCAACCGAGACAGGAGTCAGAGTTTTAATTCAGTAAACTAAAACTCACATTGAGAGTATGTGCTATTTGTTGTTGCCCTATGGCACCCCACTCCAGTACTCTTGCCTGGAAAATCCCATGGACGGAGGGCCTGGTGGGCTGCAGTTCATGGGGCCGCTAAGAGTCGGACACGACTGAGGGACTTCACTTTCACTTTTCACTTTCATGCATTGCAGAAGGAAATGGCAACCCACTTCAGTGTTCTTGCCTAGAGAATCCCAGGGACAGGGGAATCTGGTGGGCTGCTGTCTATGGGGTCGCACAGAGTCGGACACGACTGAAGCGACTTAGCAGCAGCAGCATACTTTCAGTTCAGTTCAGTTCAGTCGCTCAGTCGTGTCCAACTCTCTGCGACCCCATGAATCGCAGCACGCCAGGCCTCCCTGTCCATCACTAACTCCCGGAGTTCACTCAGACTCACGTCCATCGAGTCAGTGATGCCATCCAGCCATCTCATCCTCTGTCATCTCCTTCTCCTCCTGCCCCCAATCCCTCCCAGCATCAGAGTCTTTTCCAATGAGTCAACTCTTCGCATGAGGCGGCCAAAGTACTCGTGTTTCAGCTTTAGCATCATTCCTTAGGCTGCCATTTATAAAAAGAGAAAAATGGATTCCTTAGACAGGGAAACAGCGGAAACAGTGTCAGACTTTATTTTTGGGGGCTCCAAAATCACTGCAGATGGTGACTGCAGCCATGAAATTAAAAGACGCTTACTCCTTGGAAGAAAAGTTATGACCAACCTAGACAGCATATTCAAAAGCAGAGACATTACTTTGCTGAAAAAGGTCTGTCTAGACAAGGCTCTGGTTTTTCCTGTGGTCGTGTATGGATGTGAGAGTTGGACTGTGAAGAAGGCTGAGCACCAAAGAACTGATGCTTTTGAACTGTAGTGTTGGAGAAGACTCTTGAGGGTCCCTTGGACTGCAAGGAGATCCAACCAGTCCATTCTGAAGGAGATCAACCCTGGGATTTCTTTGGAAGGAATGATGCTGAAGCTGAAACTCCAGTACTTTGGCCACCTCATGAGAAGAGTTGACTCATTGGAAAAGACTCTGATGCTGGGAGGGATTGGGGGCAGGAGGAGAAAGGGACGACCGAGGATGAGATGGCTGGATGGCATCATGGACTCGATGGACATGAGTCTGAGTGAACTCTGGGAGACGGTGATGAACAGGGAGGCCTGGCGTGCTGCATAATTCATGGGGTCGCAGAGTCGGACATGACTGAGCGACTGAACTGAACTGAACTGGACAAAAATTAATACTTCACAGAGCATTATGTACAACTACTTGGTAAAAACCCAAGATACTGTCTTCTACATAATTAACATAAACCCAAACTTTTTAACTGAAAACCTAACTAAATTTCAAAATTCACTGGCACATAGTACAAAAATGAACTGGTTATATATGAACTTGTTATAGATTCATTCATTTGGGTTATCTTCATAGTCAGTAACGACTGCCAGAACCAAGACTGAAAAGTAATGCTTCAGATCAGTGGAAAAATTATCACTGTTCTTTGTGTAGCTATAGAAACCCAGAATCCCTCACTTCTTTTCTTCCTCTCTTCTTCCACTCCCTCATTACTTTTTTTCTCTTTTTTTTTTTTTCCCCAATCTATGGGGAAAAAATCTTGCTTTACATTATTTAAAGTCCTTTAAACAATAAATGTTAGGAATATAAAGTGCTCAAAATTTTACACACTTACTTTTATAAAAGTTTACATTTTTATAGTACAATATTCTTACATTTAAATCACCTAGAAGTAGTCTTGGTGAATCTTCATTTTACTACAGAATGCAAAGGCAAAAGAGTGACCCTGGCCATTCTCCATCACAAAGATCATCTGATCCCTGCTGAACTCAGACAGCACAGATCTGGTTAAGAATCATCTACAGGTTCTTAAACCTCTCCAGGGAATGAGATTCTAAAACTTAACATCCCACTGAGTGAAGAAAATCATCTTTCTTTTCCTAGTGAGAAAAATTATCTTTCATTTCTTATAACTCAAAGGTCCCTGCTGAAATAGAGGCCTATTTTCTTTTGTTTGGTTTTCAGCCAAGTTAGAGAACACCTGGAGAATAACTTTTAATATGCATATTAAAATGATAACTCCCTTCCAGGAATTTTAAAAGGGCATCAAAGAACAGCATTGTCAATTCCCCCTAGATCCTACACAGAGGTTTAACTAAATAACAAGATTTTAAAGATCAACCTTGAGTATTAGTGAGACTACATGACAATACACTATTTCTTTAGTTCCACAGAATAGATATGAGAAGAAATAACAATTATACCAAAAAGTAGCTAGAATGAGAGGATAAGAAATCGCATTAATTTTGGATAAAGGAAAAGTTGGGTTTAATAATTTAATCAGGAAAAATGAAGCACTCAATATTCATCATTAGTAGCTATACGGATCATGTAAGCATCTGTCTCACTTTTCCTGCTTCTTCTTGCCCACTTAAAGCTGTTATTTTATCTTGTCACATTTGATAGCAACTAATGCCTCAATTTTCACAGCTAAAGCACTAGGAATAACTTCTAACCATTCTAAAAGCTCCAATATCAATTGTCAACATTATTAAAACCCTTAGTCATTCTTCCCCAAAAGTTAATTTCTATTTCATATGGTACAAAGAATCAGCATCACCCTTGACTTAAGTCTCCCCATCAACTGATCTAATTTATGAAGATAAGTTTTTCTTTCCAGTTGGGGTAGGAGGCTCTGAGAGAAGTCAAGTAATAATACTCTTCTGCCCCACCCGTGCCCTGTGCTCAGTCATGTCCCATTCTTTGAGACCCCCTGGGCTGTAACCTGCTAGGCTCCTCTGTCAATGGAATTTTCCAGGCAAGAATACTGGAGTTGGTCGCCATTTCTTTCTCCAAGGGATCTTCCCCACCCAGGGGCTGAACCCATGTTTTGTGTGCCTCCTGCACTGCAGGTGGATTCCTTACCCACTGAGCCATCAGGGAAACCCTGCCCGACCTGAGTGCTAAACTATTAATAACTGAGAAATTAAACAAGAGTTTGGCTTCCCCGGTGGCTCAGTCAGTACACAATCTGCCTGCAACGCAGGAGACCTGGGTTCGACCCCTGGGTTGGGAAGATCCCCTGGAGAAAGAAATGGCAACCCACTCCAGTATTCTTGCCTGGAAAATCCCATGGACAGAGGAGCTTGGTGGGCTATGTCCCCAAGTCCACGGGGTCACAAGAGTCAGACACAACTTAGTGACTATTACTATGAAAGGCCAGATTGGAGGACAAGCTTAGTGAAGGAGCGAAATAGATTGTAACTGAACCCCTCCTTGCAGAAGACAGACATGGCAGCCTATCACGGTAGTACTGGTTTCTCACAGGGAAGAGAGGACTGCCCCAGAAGAAACAGGAGGAAATGTGTGCTCCATGAGCAG
This sequence comes from Oryx dammah, assembly GCF_014754425.2. Taxonomy (NCBI): domain Eukaryota; kingdom Metazoa; phylum Chordata; class Mammalia; order Artiodactyla; family Bovidae; genus Oryx; species Oryx dammah. The sequence continues at coordinate 28,178,884 of NW_024070189.1, forward strand.
GTTAGGTCCCAAAAAGGAAAACAGGAAAAGCTGAACACGTCTAAAGTTTTTTCTAAACTTACCACTTGAAGAGAGATGTCACTTCTCCTCACCTGGCATGGAATGAGTAAATGGCAGAGATATTACACTAATTTAACTCCTTCTATTGGAGGAAATACTAGGAAAGAGAAAAACGTGTTCTCCTTCCTTCCTCCATGCCCCCAACATTTTTAGAACTACCAAATAGGATCTTTTGTGACAAAGTGTCTACTGGTTTTTACATACCTTTAGTAACCCATGGACATAGGGTTACAAACTATAATAAGAATACTTTAACCTTAAGAACTATATCCCTTCTTTTCTAGCCAGTTTTGCTGGCTAGAAAATTATTTCCCATCAATTCTATGCCATATTTACATTCATCAGATTTTTTCCTTAGCGCCTTAAAAATCAAAATTGTGTCTTATAACTAACCTGGAAACCAAAAAACATGTTCTGGTTAAGAAAGTTAACTTCTTTAAGTCTCAATTTAAATGGTAAAATAAATAACTTCTACCACATAGGAGTTATTGTGTGGGTTAAAAGAAATTATGCATGTGAAATTCTAAGCCTGGAACCTAAACAGTACTTAGTATGCCTTAGAGACCATCGTGGTACTGGTGGTGGTAGTGATGATGATGATCAATGATTTTGCTCTTTCCAACATGATATAACCATAAATTATACCACGACCTCTGATATCTCACCTATACTATTGCAGTAGTCCCCTCCTTGGAAAGCCAAGGCTCTCTTGTCCCTCTGTGGTGCCCTACCTTAGCTATGCACATCATATTCTTGTCACTCTTTTACCTGTGGCCTCCAATGGCTTCTCATCACACTCAGAATAAAACCCAGACTCTTATCTTGGCCTACAGGTTGGACATGAGCTGGTCCTGCCCACCCCTTGAACTTCACCTTCCTCGGTTTTGTGGCTAGTTCACTACCCTTTAGCCAGGACAGCTTTCTTTTCTTCTGGCTCCTCAAGCTGATTCTTGTTTGAGTACCCTTTTAGAAAATTTAGGGCCCAAGGTCAAAGGAAATTCTGTTTCCTTTCAGGCTCCAAATTACATAATAAGTTCTTTATTAGGAAGTAAAAAATTCAAAGTTCCAAACACAGAAATCAAATCCTTTAAAAATTGTATTCATGGCTATAGTAATCAAAACCCTTGGTTCATAGCACATCCTAACCATTGGTTCATGCTTTATTTATTTGTTTATATAATAATATAATAATCAAACCTACTGCATAAAGTAAACACAACCCAACATCCCACTATGATCTCCACTCTCTCCACACAATGTCACTATCACCCTGAATATAGGATACAGAAGACCTGAACAGCACTATCAACTACCTGGGGCTAATTAACACTGATAGCACATTCTTCTCAGCAAATATACTTTCTTTTCAAGTGTACAAGGAGAATTCACTGACAGTGACTAAATCTGGGCCATAAGGCAAACTTCAATTTTTAAATTACTGCAATCAAAAAAGGATATTCTTAGACCATAATGACACTAAATTAGAACTAAATAACATAGATATTTAGAAGTTATCCAAATATTTGGAAATTAAATAATGCAATTCTAAATAATCCATAGGTGAGAAGGGAAATCATAAGAGAAATTAGCAAATGTTTTAAAATGAATTAAAACTAAAATATAACATATCAAAACTCAAGTAATACTTACAAGGACAGTCATACCACTATATATATTAAAAAAGAACAAAGATCTCAAATCAATAACAGAAGCTTCCCTTTAACTCCAAAACAAACAGAAAAAAATAAATAAGAAAAGATAAGACCAGAAACCAATGAAAATGAAGACAGAGAAACAATAGAGAATATCAGTGAAAGCAAAAGCTGATTCTTTGAGTAGATCAAGAAGATTACTAAACTTCGAAGTGACCAAGAGAAAAAGAGAGGACTTCCCTGGCAGTCCAGTGCTTAAGACTCCACACTTTCAGTGAAGGAGGTGCAGGTTCATCCCTGGTTGGGGAAGTAAGATCCCATATGCCATGTGGCCACAAAAACAAAATGAAAAGTATACTTTTTTAAAAATGTAAAAACTTCAAGAAAATTAGAGATACCAAGGGAACATTTCACACAAAGATGGGCACAATAAAGGAGAGAAACAGTATGGATTTCACAGAAGCAGCAGATATTAAGAAGAGGTGGCAAGAATACACTGAAGATGTATACAAAAAAGATTTTAATGACCCAGATAACCAAAATGGTGTTATCACTCAACTAGAGTTAGACATCCTGGAGTACGAAGTCAAGTGGGCCTTAGGAAGCATCAGTATGAACAAACCTAGTGGAGGTGATGGAATTCCAGTTGAGCTATTTCAAAACATAAAAGATGATGCTGTGAAAGTGTTGCACTCAGTATACCTGTGAATTTGGAAAACTCAGCAGTGGCCACAGGACTGGAAAAGGTCAGTTTTCATTCCAATTCCAAAGAAAGGCAATGCCAAAGAATATTCAGACTACTGCACAATTACACTCACCTCACACGCTAGGGAAGGAAAAGGCAACCCACTCCAGCATCCTTGCCTGGAAAATCCCGTGGAGAGACGAGCCTGGCAAGCTGCAGTTCACGGGGTCGCAAAGAGTTGGGCACGACTGAACAACTAACACACACACACACACACACACACTAGCAATGTAATGCTCAAAATTCTCCAAGCCAGGCTTCAACAGTACATGAACTGAGAACTTCCAGATGTTCAAGCTGGATTTAGAAAAGGCAGAAGAACCAGAAATCAAATTGCCACATCCTCTGGATCACTGAAAAAGCAAGAGAATTCCAGAAAAAAATATCTACTTCTGTTTCTTTGACTATGCCAAAGCCTTGACTGTGTGGATCACAACACACTGAGAAATTCTTCAAGAAATGGGAATACCAGACCATCTTACCTGCCCCTTGAGAAATCTGTATGCAGGTTAAGAAGCAACAGAACTGGACATGGAACAACAGGCTGGTTCCAAATTGGGAAAGGAGTACGTCAAGGCTATATATTGTGACCTTGCTTATTTAAATTGTATGCAGAGTATATTATGCAAAATGCTGGACTGGATGAAGCACACGCTGGAATCAAGATTTCTGGGAGAAATATCAATAACCTCAGATATGCAGATGATATCACTCTTATGGCAGAAAACGAAGAGAAACTAAAGAGCCTCTTGATGAAAGTGAAAGAGGAGAGTGAAAAAGTTGGCTTAAAACTCAACATTCAAAACCCAAAGATCATGGCACCCGGTCCCATTACTTCATGGCAGACAGATGGGGAAACAATGTAAACAGTGAGAGATTTTATTTTCTTGGGCTCCAAAATCACTGTAGATGGTGACTGCAGGAATGAAATTAAAAGATGCTTGCTCCTTGGAAGAAAAGCTATGACAAACCTAGACAGCATATTAAAAAGCAGAAATATTACTTTCCCAACAAAAGTCTGTCTAGTCAAAGCTGTGATTTTTCCAGTAGTCATGAATGAATGTGAGAGTTGGACCATAAAGAAAGCTGAGCACCAAAGAATTAAAGCTTTTGAACTGTGGTGTTGGAGAAGACTCTTGAGAGTCCCCTGGACAGCAAGGAGATCAAACCAGTCAAACCTAGAGGGAATCAGTTCTGAATAGTCATTGGAAGGACTGATGCTGAACCTCAAACTCCAATACATTGGCCACCCAATGTGACTAACTGACTTACTGGAAAAGATCCTGATGCTGGGAAAGATTGAAGGCTAGAGGAGAAGGGGACGACAGAGGGTGAGATGGTTGGATGGCATCACCAACTTGATGGACATGAGTTTGAACAAGCTCCAGGAGTTGGTGATGGGCAGGGAAGCTTGGTGTGCTGCAATCCATGGAGTCACAAAGAGTCAGACATGATTAAGCAACTGAACTGACTGAACAGAGGGTGGCTATTGTAAAATTAAAATTTAAAAAAAGACCAAAAAAAAAAAGAGAAAGAAGATGCAGATTATCAATATCAGGAATGGGAGATGAGACATCATTATAAATCTATGAATATTAAAAAGATTATAAATGAATACTACAAACAACTTTATGTCCATACATTTGACAACTTAGATAACATGGACAAATACTTTGAAATGTGCACATTACCAAAACTCACTTGAAAAGAGATAACCTGTATAGTACTATATAGCATTTTACACTCATTGTTAAAACAACTTCCAAGTATATATAACACATATATTCATGCATAATAGAATGTCATAACAACTTTGTGTAATAATTTTGAAAACTAAGATGAAATAGACAAAGTTTAAAAAATGACTTACCAAACAAATCTGACTCAAGAAGAAATCATGGTTCTCTGAATCATTCTGTAACTAGAGATTTCATTTAAATTAGATTTAATTTAAAAAATATTTAAGCTGTTTATAACCTTTCCACAAAGAAAGCACCCAGCCCAGATGATTTTACAGGATGTTTTACTCAACTTTTAAGGAACAATCTATCCCAACTTTACATGAACACTTCTTGTGACTATCAACTCAGGTTGTAACTTGTCTTTTTCTTTCTTTTGGGTGTTTTTTTTTTTTTTTAACAAGGTTCTTAATATGGTCAAATTTATCATTCTTCTTATTTAGAAATATTTTACTTTCTTAAGTTCATGGAGATACTCACCTTTGTTTTCTATTCAGAATTTTTAAATTTTACTGTTGACATACAGGGCCTCAATCTGCCTGGAACTGATTTTTGTTTTTAGCCTGAAATGGTGACTCAATTTAATCTGGGTAACCACTTTTTGTGCAGCTCCATCTGTTTGACAATTCGTCTTTTACACACTGATCTGACATCTAATTCTGTCACTTAATAACATTCTATACTCCTTCTATAGGAGTCTTTTGCTGGACTCTGTATTCTATTCATTAGTCAAGTTATCAACTTCGGTACTAACACTCCTCTATCTTACTTGCATGCATGCTAAGTTGCTTCAGTCGTGTCTGACTCTGTGCAACCCTGCAGAATGCAGCCTGCCAGGCTTCTCTGTCCATAGGATTCTCCAGGCAAGAATACTGGAGTGGGTTGCCACGAGGGGATCTTCCAGACCCAAGGATGAAACCCTTGTCTCTTACATAGCCTTCATTGTCAGGCAGGTTCTTTACCTCTAGTGCCACCTGAGAAGCCCATTCAGTTTTCAGTTCAGTCGCTCAGTCGTGTCTGACTCTTTGCGACCCCATGATCGCAGCACGCCAGGCCTCCCTGTCCATCACCAACTCCCAGAGTTCACTCAGACTCACGTCCACTGAGTCAGTGATGCCATCCAGCCATCTTATCCTCGGTCGTCCGCTTCTTCTCCTGCCCCCAATCCCTCCCAGCATCAAAGTCTTTTCCAATGAGTCAACTCTTCGCATGAGGTGGAAGTACTGGAGTTTCAGCTTTAGCATCAGTCCTTCCAAAGAAATCCCAGGGTTGATCTCCTTCAGAATGGACTGGTTGGATCTCCTTGCAGTCCAAGGAACTCTTAAGAGTCTTCTCCAACACCACAGTTCAAAAGCATCAATTCTTTGGTGCTCAGCCTTCTTCACAGTCCAACTCTCACATCCATAAGTGACTACTGGAAAAACCATAGCCTTGACTAGATGGACCTTAGTTGGCAAAGTAACGTCTCTGCTTTTGAATATGCTATCTAGGTTGGTCATAACTTTTCTTCCAAGGAGTAAGCGTCTTTTAATTTCATGGCTGCAATCACCATCTGCAGTGATTTTGGAGCCCCCCCAAAAAAGCCCATTAGCCTCACAGAAATTTCTCATATCTGGTAGGCCAGGCCTTCAGAACTGTTTTGCCTATTCCTGGCTCTTTACTAGGGCTTCCCATGTGGTGCTGGTGGTAAAGAGCCCTCCTGTCAAAGCAAGTAGACCTAAGAGACACAGGTTCTTCCCTGAGTTGGAAAGATGCCCTGAAGAAGGATATGGCAACCCACTCCAGTATTCTTGCCTACAGAATCCTATGGACAGAGGAGCCTGGCAGGCTATAGTCTATAGGGTCTCAAATAATGGGGTACGATTGAATTGACTCAGCAAGAAAAAAAGAAAAAAGGTTCTTTACTCCTCCAGCATCTCATGGTTCATTGTAATCCTTCCCTTATAATCACTCTCAACTCCCTTGTCCTTCCTTAGGCACATTTATTGTAAATAGACCCCACCTCCAGGCCAACTATCTACTCAGTCACTATATCAAAAGAATCTGAAGAATACACAAAGCCATGCTAACTGATGTAACTTCATTACTATGGTTTGAAATGGGTCCTCAGAATTCTCTTGTCAATGTATCCTCTCACACTTCTAAATTAGAAGGCAAAATTCATGTTAAGACCTAATCCCCAGTATGATAGCATTAGTAGGTGTGTGTATGGGCGGCATGTCTTTGGGTGTAGATTAGATATAAAGGTGGAGCCCTCATGAATGGGATTAGAACTTTCATAAACAGACCCCAATATATCAAATATATCTCAATAAAACTGAGAAAAAAATAAAACAATAAAAAATGAAATATAAATAAAAGTGACCCCAGAGTTGCCTTCAACCTTTGAGGCTATTGCAAAAGAGTCTATGAACCAGGAAGTGGGCTCCCAGCAGACACTAGATCTTCTAGCAGCTTGACCTTGGACTTTTCAGTATTCAGAAATGTAAGAAATAAATTTCTGTTGTTTATAAGCTACCCAGTCTATGGTATTCTGTTATAGCAGCCTGAAAGGATTAAGACACTATAAACAGAGGTAATAAGAGTATTTACCTTTTAGCAGTATAAGAATTAAATGAGTTAATAAATGTAAGGCACATAAAATAATATGTAAGTGAAAGTTGCTCAGTCATGTCTGACTATTTGCCACCCCATAGACTATACAGTCCATGGAATTCTCCAGGCCAGGATACTAAAGTGGGTAGCCTTTCCCTTCTCCAGGGGATCTTCCTAACCCAGGGATCGAACCCAGGTCTCCTGCATTGCAGGCGGATTCTCTACCAGCAGAGCCACAAGGGAAGCCCAAAATAATATGTGGCACACAGTAAATACTATTTAATGCTAGCATTGTTATCCTAATGATGATTCGGGCTTCCCTGGTGGCTCAGAGGTTAAAGCATCTGCCCACAACGCGGGAGACCTGGGTTTGATCCCTGGGTCGGGAAGATTCCCTGGAGAAGGAAATGGCAACCCACTCCAGTACCCTTGCCTGGAGAATCCCACGGACAGAGGAGCTTGGTAGGCTACAGTCCACAGGGTCGCAAAGAGTCGGACACGACTGAGCGACTTCACCTCACCTCACCTCACTCCTCTACACAAAACTCTTTTTCCTGCTCTTTCTCTTCACTGATGATCCTGCTTATTTCATTGACATAAGAGTAGTAAAAGAGAAGTTCCACATCTTCCTATCAACAGATCTTCCAATTTACTTGCAGTTGTACCCCTATACTCTGCCTTCTCTATTACTATAGATAAATTGTTACTATTCCTAAGATCAATTCCTCCTCTTGAGGACTTCCTTGATGGGTCCAGTGGTTAAGACTTTTCCACAGCAGGGGTGGAGGTCTGATCCTTGGTTGGGAGCTAAGATCCACATGGTGCAGGGAAAAAAAAAAAATTCCTCCACTTAGGCACCCTTCTAGTATACTCAAGGATTTACTCATGCAATTATCCCTCTTCTCTGAATTTTCTAATTTTTTCTTCTTGACTGGAATAATCTTATCAGTATATAAAAATAGCATAAAACGTGATGTCTTAAACCCATTCTGACAAACCCTGTCCAGCTGTGGCCCCCTTTCTCTGCCCATTATAGAAAAACTCCTTATGAAAACTGTCCATAATTGATGTCTGCCCTTCCTTCTTTCCCATATTCTCTTGACTCCAATCCAATCAAACTTACACCTTCACCATTTCATGGGATCCCCTCCTGACAAGGCACCAATAACCTCTACATTGCCAAATCAAAAAGACAATCTGTCTTCATCTTACCCTTCCTTTACACTTGCTCCCTTCTACCCTCTTCACTTGGCTGTTGTTAAAGTACAGCATTAGCTACTCCTCAGTCTATTTTGCTTCTCTGTCACACCACTAAGTATCTGTGTGCTCAAGGCTCGGGCCTCCAACCTTTCTCTGTCCTGTATTTGTTGTTGTTTAGTTGCTATGACATGTTCAACTCTTTTGGAACCCCATGGATGGACTGTAGCCCACCAGCCTCCAATGTGCATGGGACTTCTCAGGCATGAATGCTGGAGTGGGTTGCCACTTCTTTCTGCACGGATCTTTCCCACTCAGGGATCAAACCCTTGTCTCTGGCATTGTAGGCAGATTCTTTACTGCTGAGCCACCAGGGAAGCCCTTCTCTGTCCTACCTACAGTCGTTTCCTAAATGATCTCACTCAGAGCCAAGACTTTCAGTGCTATATATTCACTGATCACTCTCTTGAACACCATACCCATGTATCTAACTGACCATCTCACATCCCTACTTGGAAGTCTAACAAGCACCTCAAACTCAACGTATTCTTAACAGCACCCTTAATCAGTTCAGTTCAGTCGCTCAGTCGTGTCCGACTCTTTGCGACCCCATGAACTGCAGCACGCCAGGCCTCCCTGTCCATCAACAACTCCTGGAGTTCACTCAGACTCACGTCCATCTAGCCATCTCATCCTCTGTCATCCCCTTCTCCTTCTGCCCCCAATCCCTCCCAGCATCAGAATCTTTTCCAATGAGTCAACTCGTCGCATGAGGTGGCAAAAGTACTGGAGTTTCAGCTTCAGCATCATTCCTTCCAAAGAAATCCCAGGGTTGATCTCCTTCAGAATGGACTGGTTGGATCTCCTTGCAGTCCAAGGGACTCTCAAGAGTCTTCTCCAACACCACAGTTCAAAAGCATCAATTCTTCGGCGCTCAGCCTTCTTCACAGTCCAACTCTCACATCCATACATGAACACAGGAAAAACCATAGCCTTGACTAGACAGACCTTAGTCAGCAAAGTAATGTCTTTGCTTTTGAATATGCTATCTAGGTTGGTCATAACTTTTCTTCCAAGGAGTAAGCGTCTTTTAATTTCATGGCTGCAATCACCATCTGCAGTGATTTGGGAGCCCCCAGAAATTAAGTCTGACACTGTTTCCACTGTTTCTCCATCTATTTCCCATGAAGTGATGGGACCGGATGCCATGATCTTCGTTTTCTGAATGTTGAGCTTTAGGCCAACTTTTTCACTCTGCTCTTTCACTTTCATCAAGAGGCTTTTTAGTTCCTCTTCACTTTCTGCCATAAGCGTGGTGTCATCTGCATATCTGAGGTTATTGATGTTTCTCCCGGCAATCTTGATTCCAGCTTCTGTTTCTTCCAGTCCAGCATTTCTCATGATGTACTCTGCATATAAGTTAAATAAGCAAGGTGACAATATACAGCCTTGACGTACTCCTTTTCCTATTTGGAACCAGTCTGTTGTTCCAAGTCCAGTTCTAACTGCTGCTTCCTGACCAGCATACAGATTTCTCAAAGGCAGGTCAGGTGGTCTGGTATTCCCATCTCTCTCAGAATTTTCCACAGTTTATTGTGATCCACACAGTCAAAGGCTTTGGCATAGTCAATAAAGCAGAAATAGATGTTTTTCTGGAACTCTCTCGCTTTTTCCATGATCCAGCGGATGTTGGCAATTTGATCTCTGGTTCCTCTGCCTTTTCTAAAACCAGCTTGAACATCTGGAAGTTCACAGTTCACGTATTGCTGAACCCTGGCTTGGAGAATTTTGAGCATTACTTTACTAGCATGTGAGATGAGTGCAATTATGTGGTAGTTTGAGCATTCTTTGGCATTGCCTTTCTTTGGAATTGGAATGAAAACTGACCTTTTCCAGTCCTGTGGCCACTGCTGATTGACTCGATAAAGGACAGAAGTGGTCTGGACCTAACAGAAGCAGAAGATATTAAGAAGAGGTGGCAAGAATACACAGAACTGTACAAAAAAGATCTTCACGACCCAGATAATCATGATGGTGTGATCACTAATCTAGAGCCAGACATCCTGGAATGTGAAGTCAAGTGGGCCTTGGAAAACATTGCTACAAACAAAGCTAGTGGAGGTGATGGAATTCCAGTTTAGCTGTTTCAAATCCTGAAGATGATGCTGTGAAACTGCTGCACTCAATATGCCAGCAAATTTGGAAAACTCAACACCCTTAATATCACCTTCTAAATCTACTCCTTTCCCAGTATTTCCCACACAGTAAATAACACAAATCATTCAACTGCTCAGAATGCAAATCATAATTAACTCCTTTCTCACAGCCTACATGCATGGTGCATGCTAGTTCTTATTCAACTTTTTGAGACCCTATGGACTATAGCCTGTCAGATTCTCCAGGCAAGAATACTGGAGTGGGTTGCCATGCCCTCCTCCAGGGGATATTCCCAACCCAGGGATCAAACCCAGGTCTCTTATGCCTCCTGGTTTGGGAGGCTGGTTCTTTACCACTAGCACCACCTCACAGCCTACAGTCCTGAGCAAATCTTGTTGGCTCCACCATCAAACTGTAAATCTAATCTCACCACTTTTTACCACCTTGGACCGAGACGTGCATTATCGCCCAACTGAAGTAGGGTAACACTCTCTCAACTGGCCTCACAGATTCATCTCTTAGTCTGTTTCTCCTCACAACAGCCAGAGTGAACCCACAAAAATATAAACCCTATCTTGTTACTCCCCTGCTGAAAACTTTTCAAAGGTATCCAATCACAGGAAGAGTAAACAGTCTTTACCATGGTCTACAGCCTCCGCATGTCCCTGTGCACTCTCAAACTTCACCTATTGCCATACTACTCTTCAAGCACTCAGCTATGCCTTCCCTGATCCTTCAGCTCTTAAAAAGTCCCAGCCTCATTCTATACTTACAGAGGATCCCTCTTCTTAGAAGACTTTACCCATATACCTATTTAGATGGCTGTCTTTCTTCAGCATCTCAGCTCAAATGTAATCTGCAGAGACAACTTCTAACATCCCCTACCCAGAGCAGCCAGCTGCCTCCCCACATCAATCACTGAACCAGGTGCATTTTCTCCATAGTACTTATCAATATGTAAAAGTATCTTTTTATATTTAAGTACAGGAGGAGAAAGGGACGACAGAGGATGAGATGGCTAGATGGCATCACCTACTCGATAGACGTGAGTTTGAGTGAACTCCAGGAGTTGTTGATGGACAGGGAGGCCTGGCGTGCTGTGATTCATGGGGTCGCAAAGAGTCAGACACGACTGAGCGACTAAACTGAACTGAACTGACACTTATATTTTGTCCTTTCATACCCAGAATATAAACTTTCTAAGAGCAGAAACCTTAATTATTTTGTTATCTGTTACATCACCAAGTGCCTGGAACAGCAGGCAGGATCTGAGACATTTTTATAAAGAGTTGTGACATGAACCAACATCCCACAGAGTTTTCTTTTCTTTCTTTCTTATGGTAAGAAGTGGATTTATTTAGAAAGAAACACACTCCACAGAATGTGGGCCATCTCAGAATATGAGAGGCTCCAGAAAACTTTTATATCTATTTCACTCTCCAGGACAAGCTGAGTTCACGGAAAGAATCAAGGTTCCACAACTAAAACAGCAGCTTTGGGAGTTCGGTCTCTCACTAGAGTGAGCTTTTAAATACTACGTCACCTTGCTTCACTAAATGTTTTTCAATTTACTGTGCTTCTTGTGAGTAGGAGTTCAGGATCTTCTGCGGTCTAATTCTCCGAACTACAAGCACAAGGTGCCCACGCCGCCACACGCAGTCGCCCGGGGCCTCTCACTCAGCGCCTCAGAGCCCGCCCCGCGCGTTTGCTCAGAGGGCTTGCGCGGGCGCCAGGCTCATGCAAAGGCTTCTGGGATTGGTAGTCGCGGTTCCTTCCGTCCGCGGTATTCGCATAAAAAGAAACAAACCACAGCGAACATTAGATATCCCCGAATCGCGCACAAATTAGATAAGACGCAGATTCTGGAGAGTGGTGCAGGCTTGTCGCTTTCTACCGAGGGGCGGCAGCCGGGATCAGGCGCGGCGCAGACAGCCTCAGGGGCCCTCGGCTGGGCGGGGCTTGCTCGCGGGGGCTTGTGGCTCCTTCCTGCGCTTCCTCTCTCTTTCGCTCAGGCCCTTGGCGCCGGCAGGATGGGTGAGTTGTCTCCTCTGCTAGGCAGAGTGGCCTGCACGTGCAATTTGGGGTTTCGGGGACCGGCGGGAAGATAGGAAACAGAGCGGTGAGGGAGAGCCATGGGAAGGGCCGGTGAGGAGCGCCGGGGGAGCGCCGCTGCTGCAGCCACATGGCCCGGCGGGAAGGGGCCTGGGCGTCGCGGAGCCGGAGTTAAGAGGGAAGCCGGAGCGTCGCAGCTTCCACCGAGCGATGGCGCGGGGCTTCGTCCCTTTTTAGAAAGTAGCCGTTGGAGCATTTATTTCCACGTCTTAGTTGATTCAAGGGGACCTCTGTGGTTTGGCCCGTGGGCCAAGGTGTGATGTCAGAGCCTATCAGCCGGTAGTCTAGGTGAGGCTAATATTTGAGATAATGTGAAAAAATAAAAAACCGTGGGTGATTTTACTGGGGAATCTAAGGTGAATGTGGTTTTTAGGCAAGTGTCGCGGTCTTCGTACTGCCAGGAAGCTCCGTAGCCACCGCCGAGACCAGAAGTGGCATGATAAGCAGTACAAGAAAGCCCACCTGGGCACAGCCCTGAAGGCCAACCCTTTTGGCGGCGCTTCTCACGCTAAGGGAATTGTGCTGGAAAAAGTGTAAGTGAAAGTCTATTGTTGGTTCCTGCATGGTATTAGTATGGTAACTCGGGATAAATGCACTTAAAGGTTGATGGAACGTCTATGTTTTTGTGTGTCCATGTTTTTTGGAACGTTAGATAAGCCCGGAAGATTTTTAAGCATTTAATACTACTTTAGAAGGAATTGGGATGACATCGGAGGAGAGAAAGTAACCATAAACAAGGGACATTCTGAGAGCTTAATGTGTGTGGAACTTGTAAGCAGTTTGCGCCCATCAGCTCCTTCATCTTGGCACTCCCCAAGTTTCTGCTTGACAAAACATGGAGAGAAGTTACTTGCCTAATGTTACACAGCTAAGATTGAGCCACATGGATTTGCCAACACACAACTGTTTTTTGACTTTACAAAAGGATAACTTTGTGTAGCCCCATCAAATTTAATGAGGATTTGAATCCATTATTTCTAGCTCTAGTTCTTGGTTCATGTTTTATCGCTGTAAAGAGGCGGTAAGTTTGCCCTGATGTTAGCCTGATGAATTTAAGACTAAAGAAAAACTTAGCTGTAAGTTAGGGATTTAAGATTATGTTGAAAAGGTAGGACTACTACAGTTTCTAATAAGCTTTATACTTCATGAAGTAAAATGTGTCCCTTTTCAGAAAGCCAAGTCACTCTTACGCTGTTTATGTTTCAGAGGAGTTGAAGCCAAACAGCCAAATTCTGCCATCAGGAAGTGTGTCAGGGTTCAGCTAATCAAGAATGGCAAAAAAATCACTGCTTTTGTACCCAATGATGGTTGCTTGAATTTTATTGAGGTGAGTGTTTTAGTAATTTTCTATTTTTAGGAGAGTTTCCCCCAGTTGTTTATTGGATGGATGGGTGTTTTGGGTGATTGCCACTTAGACCAGAGGTAAACTGTTGCTTTTTTATTTCAGGAAAATGATGAAGTTTTGGTTGCTGGATTTGGTCGCAAAGGTCATGCTGTTGGTGACATTCCTGGAGTCCGCTTTAAGGTTGTCAAAGTAGCCAATGTCTCTCTTTTGGCTTTATACAAAGGCAAGAAGGAAAGACCAAGATCATAAGTTTTGATGATGAAAGCACGATAGTAATAAATTTTCCTATACCAAAAATATGTTGTGTCCTGTTTTCCTCACCCAAGGAAAACTTAATTTCTAGAGTAAATGGGATTCATAAAATTTTTTTCTCCGTGGAATAAACCGTATTAGTTAAAGCTGAAATAAATGTAAGGTATGTTGAGAAAACTCAAAAGAGTTGCTAGTAGGAATCATTTTGAAATCTTGAGAAACATATTCTTGGATTTGCCTCTGTAGGGATCCAATATTGTATATACTATGCTCAGGTTACTCTCTGCTCTTAGTGATTTAATTTTACCTAAAGGCCATCAACATGTTGTAATTGAGTTTATAGTAGCAAAACTTAGGCATTAACACGATGTAGTAGGTAGGTGTTAATGAAAGTGTATGCCAGGGAAAAGTAAGGGAGACCAGTTAGGGTCTAGGTTTTATGTGTCTTGAGCTCGTCACTAAAGTAGATTTTTGACCTTGAGATTTACTTTGAGGCACACTAATGGAAGTGTCTAGGTAGAAATGGTCTAGATGGCTTACATTTTGATAATTGAAGCTTAGATGTTAGTTGGGTACATAGGGATCCCCTGCCCACAGATTGCTTTCAAAATTTCCATAGGAAGAAATGATACAATTATATCTAAAACTAGCCTTACAAAATCTGTGGTTTGAAGAACTGCTTTCAGCAACATCAGGTATGAGTTAATTTGCTCTCTGATCAAAGTCTAGTGTTAGGTTATGTTTTGGATATTTGGGCTTCCCTTGTGGCTCAGCTGGTAAAGAAGCCACCTGCGATGTGGGAGACCTGGGCTGGGAAGATCCCCTGGAGAAGAGAACGACTACCCACTCCAGTTTTCTTGCCTAGAGAATTTCATGGGGTCACAAAGAGTCAGACACAACTGAGCAACTTTCAGGATATTTGGAAAATGGAGATTTTAGGCTTTCTATCTTTAGATCAAGAACAGAAAATCCTTACTGTGGCATAGGAGACCCTGTTATGTTTTCTGCCTGCTTAGCATCACTGACCTCTCACTTTCTCAAACCTGGATTTCCCATCCATCTTCAGGAAGCACTTGGTAGGTTGCCTGCTACTCCCACCACAAACTGCTGATCCCAAATTCACATTTCACATTTGTGCTTACACTTTCCATGAGAGTTCAGTTCAGTTGCTCAGTCCTGTCCGACTCTGCAACCCCATGGAATGCAGCACGCCAGGCCTCCCTGTCCATCACCAACTCCTGGAGTTTATTCAAACTTATCCAACCATCTCATCCTCTTCTGCCTTATGTCTTTCTCAGCATCAGGGGTCTTTTCCAATGAGTCAGTTTTTCCTATCAGGTGGCCACAAGTATTGGAGTTTCAGCTCCAGCATCAGTCCTTCCAATGAATATTCAAGACTGATTTCCTTATTGATTGGATAGCCCTGCAGTCCAAGGAACGCTCAAGAGTCTTCTCAACACCATAGTTCAAAAGTGTTAATTCTCCAGTGCTCAGCTTTCTTTATAGTCCAACTCTCACATCCATACAGGACTACTGGAAAAACCGTAGCTTTGCCTAGGCAGACCTTTGTTGCAAAGTAATGTCTGCTTTTTAATATGCTGTGTGAAAGTGAAATCGCTCAGTCGTGTCCAACTCTTTGCGACCCCATGGACTGTAGCATACTGGGCTCCTCCATCTATGGGATTTTCTGGGCAAAGGTACTGGAGTTGGTTGCCATTTTCCTTCCCCAGAGGATCTTCCTGACCCAGGGATCGAACCCAGGTCTAACTTCTTCCAAGGAGCAAGCATCTTTAATTTCATGGCTGCAGTCACCATCTGCAGTGATTTTGGAGCCTCCCCGAAAAAGTCTGTTTCCATTGTTTCCCCATCTGTTTGCCATGAAGTGATGGGACTGGATGCCATGATCTTATTTTTCTGAATGTTGAGTTTTAAGCCTACGTTTTCACTCTCCTCTTTAACTTTCAAGAGGCTCTTGGTTCTTTTTCACTTTCTGCCGTAAGGGTGGTGTCATTTGCGTATCTGAGGTTATAGATGTTTCTTCCTGGCAGTCTAGATTCCAACTTGTACTTCAGCCCAGCATTTCGCATGATGTACTCTGCATATAAGTTAATAAGCAAGGTGACAGTATATAGCCTTGACATACTCCTTTCCTGATTTGGAATCAGTCTGTTCCATGTCCAGCTCTAACTTGCTTCTTGACCTGCATACATATTTCTCAGGAGGCAGGTAAGGTGGTCTGGTATTCCCATCTCTTGAAGAATTTTCCACAATTTGTTGTGATCCACACAAAGGCTTTGGTACAGTCAATAAAGCAGAAATAGATGTTGTAGTCAATAAAGCAGAAATAGATGTTTTTCTGGAACTCTTGCTTTTTTGATGATCCAGCAGATGTTGGCAATGTGATCTCTGGTTCCTCTGCCTTTTCAACATCCAGCTTAAACATCTGGAAGTTCATGGTTCGTGTACTGCTGAAGCCTGGCTTGGAGAATTTTAAGCATTACTTTGCTAGGGTGTGAGATGAGTGCAATTGTGCAGCAGTTTGAACATTCTTTGGCATTGCCTTTCTTTGAGATTGGAATGAAAGACGGTAGAGACGGTATTTTTTCATTGAAATTAACATAAGATGTACGTGTTAATTTGGCTGCCTGTAATTCAGGAGACTTGGGTTCCACCTTGGATCAGAAGGATCCCCTGGAGAAGGGAATGGCAACCCAGGAACCTGGTGGGCAACAGTCCACAGGGTTGGATACGACTGAGTGACTAACACAGTTCATGATTGCTATTCCAGCTTTGTAGCACCTCCAGTTGCAGTCATTGGTTAAAAACCATTCCCCAAAAGCTGACCAGATGCTTCTGGATGGGTGTAACTGATCAAACCAGAAGCCCCTGGGCCTCACTCACCTAGACTAAGGAGGCTGTGGAGGGCTGTGTGGTTTCACCCCAGGGCTCAGTCCTAGGAATATGTAGGAGGTCGTGGCTCTGCCAGCAGGAAGCTCTACTCCAGTGGGTGTGCACAAGTGTGGAGGAGTCAGGGGATGAGGGCCTAGAGGAACAGACAAGCACCTCCTCCAGCATCTAGCTCACGCAGCCCTAAGAAGTCAAGGTGAACAAGCCTGGATGGAGTTAAGACACCCTGCAATGAAGGCTCGTGCTTGTCTCCTGGGTGCCCTAGGATGCCCTGTCCTGTGACAACTGACACAAATCCACACAGGTGCCTCAGATCCAAATGTTTGATCCTGATGTGAGTTCTCTTTGCCTCCTGTGTAGTCCCACCATCCCACCCCTTAGTGCCCCAGCACCTTGTGATCAAAGCCCCTTCATTCTTGGATCCTCTTGAACCTGACCCTCCTGTAAGGAGAGAAATGAGGCACTAACCTTGGGTGCATATTTTAGACAATCCCAGCAGCTCTTGGCAACTCCATGGACTATACAGTCCATGGAATTCTCCAGGCCAGAATACTGGAGTGGGTAGCATTTCCTTTTTTATAAGCAGATGTTCCCGACCCAGGAATCAAACCAGGGTCTCCTGCATTGCAGGTAGATTCTTTACCAGCTGAGCTACCAGGGAAGCCCTTGGTAGAAAAGTTAATTCTAAAATTTATATGGAAAGGCACTGGACTAGCTAAAACATCATGGAAAATGAATAAAGATGAAGGAATCACAAACTGATTAAGACTTAGTTTGTAGCTACAGAACTCAAGAGAGTTTGATATTGGAGGAGGGACAGACACAGATCAGTAAAGTAGGAGACTGAGCAGGCTTATACGGGTATGACCAACTGATTTTTGAGAGATACAAAAGCACTTTAGTGGTGGACAGATAATATTTTCAGTATATGGGTGGTGGACTTTGATTAGCAAGAAAGTGGACTTAAACCTAAATTTCCCACCTTATACAAAAATTAACTCAAAATGGATCATATATCTGAATATAAGAAAGCTAAATAAACTTTAGAAGGCAGAACAGTTTCATGACAGACTTCGGTGAAGAGTTGTACAACATTATACCAAAAGCACATTCCAGAAGAAGAAAGCATAATTTGGTCTTCATCAAAATTAAAATATTTTGTTCTGTGAAATGCCTTGTTAAAAGGATGAAAAGAAGCTATAGCCTGGGAAAAAAAATTTTTTTAAATCATATACCCAATGAAAGACTTGTATCCAAAATATATGAAGAACTTGCTAATCTCAAAGTAAGAAAACAATACTATTGCAAAATTGGTGAATGAACAAACACTTCACTGAAGAGATGACAAGCACACGAAAAGATGATTAATCTCATTTGCCATTAGAATGCAAATTAAAAACACGAGATATCAGAATACAAGTACCAAATGTCTAAAGTAAAAAAAAATACCAAGGACTGGTGAGCAACTGGATTGTTGGTAGGACTCTGAAATTGTATAAAGTTAACATATAGTTGGATCCAGCGATTGCACTCCTGGGTAGTTATTACATAGAAATGAAATGTCTGCCCACACAAATCTTGTGCACACATGTTCATGGCAACTGTATTTGTGATAGCCAAATACTAAATACTAAATGCCCTTCAGTGGGCAGATAAACTGGTTATATCCATAAATGAATGCTACTTAGTCATAAGACATGTCACATGCAACAACTTCTTTGAATCTATTGGTATGCTAAGTACAAAAAGCCAGTCTTAAAAGGTTACATACATCTTGTATCATTTCATTTATATAAACTTCTTGAAATGACAAAATTACAGCAATAAAGAGATGGGTGGTTGCCATAGATGAATGATGGGGGTAGAGTCAAATTATAAAGGGTGGCATGTGTGTGTGTGTTGGAACAGCTTTGTGTCCTGATTGTGGAGGTGTTCACACAAATCAATACTTGGGATGGAATTTCATAGTCCCCCAAAAGTATATATAAAAATTGATGAAATGCAAGTTAAGTTCTGTAGTTTAGTTAATACTATTGTAATGTCACCAGACCACCTGACCTGCCTCTTGAGAAATCTGTATGCAGGCCAGGAAGCAACAGTTAGAACTGGACATGGAACAACAGACTGGTTCCAAATAGGAAAAGGAGTACGTCAAGGCTGTATATTGTCCCCCTGCTTATTTAACTTATATGCAGAGTACATCACGAGAAATGCTGGACTGGAAGAAACACAAGCTGGAATCAAGATTGCCAGGAGAAATATCAATAACCTCACATATGCAGATGACACCACCCTTATGGCAGAAAGTGAAGAGGAACTAAAAAGCCTCTTGATGAAAGTAAAAGAGCAGAGTGAAAAAGTTGGCTTAAAGCTCAACATTCAGAAAACGAAGGTCATGGCATCTGGTCCCATCACTTCATGGGAAATAGATGGAGAAACAGTGGAAACAGTGTCAGACTTTATTTTGGGGGGCTCCAAAATCACTGCAGATGGTGATTGCAGCCATGAAATTAAAAGACGCTTACTCCTTGGAAGAAAAGTTATGACCAACCTAGATAGCATATTCAAAAGCAAAGACATTACTTTGCCAACTAAGGTCCATCTAGTCAAGGCTGTGGTTTTTCCAGTAGTCATGTATGGATGTGAGAGTTGGACTGTGAAGAAGGCTGAGCGCCGAAGAATTGGTGCTTTTGAACTGTGGTGTTGGAGAAGACTCTTGAGAGTCCCTTGGACTGCAAGGAGATCCAACCAGTCCATTCTGAAGGAAATCAACCCTGGGATTTCTTTGGAAGGAATGATGCTGAAGCTGAAACTCCAGTACTTTTGCCACCTGATGCGACGAGTTGACTCACTGGAAAAGACTCTGATGCTGGGAGGGATTGGGAGCAGGAGGAGAAGGGGACGACAGAGGATGAGATGGCTGGATGGCATCACTGACTCGATGGACGTGAGTCTGAGTGAACTCCGGGAGTTAGTGATGGACAGGGAGGCCTGGCATGCTGCGATTCACGTGGTCGCAAAGAGTCGGACACGACTGAGCGACTGAACTGAACTGAACTGAATGTCAATTTTACTGGTTTTGAAAATATACCCTTGGTTATCAAATATGCTATTAAGCCGAATTTGAGTGAAGTATACAAACTATTCTTTTTGCAACTTCTTGTGATTCTTAGTTACAAATTAAAAGGTTTAAAAATTGTGAATAAGTAATTATTTAACTTTTGTTACCCCTTATATTTGCTTAGCAAATTCCAAACAAATCAAATTGTTAATGGAAAAAGAATCTGGAGACCATGTAATCCTGTGGTCCCCAAATCTAGGACATCAGAGTCCCTAAGGCATTTGTTAGACTGTACAAATACCCCTGGTCTTCTGGGAAACAATTTTTACAGTATTTCTAGGAAAACTTGTCTTATTGACAAGCTGTCAGGCATTCCTTATGAAGCCAAGGGTGCTTTCCTCACTTATGGGGATACCACTGCTGTATTTCAGCCACCTCATAATTTAGAAGCCCAAAAAAGATAGCTGGTAAGTATTTTTGAAACATTTTGTCCAAGTAATCAGCATAGTTGAAACCAGAAACAGTCTATCCTTTAAGATGTTCCTATTGGAGATGCACCTCATAGCAAAATAATAAAGACTACCTTACAGGTGGCTGCTTAGCAAAGTGTGGAATAAATGTATACTGGGTATTTAATAAGAGTTTTTGTTGTATACTTTATGAAAGGAAGGGGATAGAATGACACAACTGGTAACTGTGTCATACTATGTGTGTTTACGTGGAAATGTCGAAACACCAGTTTCAACTGGTAGTCTTCAAAGTTTAAACTATTAGGGAAATAATACTTGAAACATAAGTTTTTTTCCTTTTATTTTTTGATAGAGTTGAGAGATACAAGTTTTTTAATTTTTTGATAGAGTTGAGAGACATAAGTTTTTTTCCTTTTATTTTTTGATAGAGTTGAGAGACAGTTTATGGTCTTATATTTCCATATAAACATGGAAATGTTGAAATACCAGTTACTGATGGTCTTCAAAAAAAATTTAAACTGTATTAGGGAAATAATACTTGAAACATAAGTTTTTTTTTTCCTTTTATTTTTTGATAGAGTTGAGAGACAGTTCTAAATTGACAACTATGAAGATTTGAATGTGTGTCTATATATGAATTTTCTGTGTTTCATTCAAGGTTAATCACGCTGTGGGTAACATTCTTGGATTCTGTTTCAAAGTTGTCAAAATAGCTAACATTTCTTTATTGGTTTTACATAAATTTGAGAAAAGAGACTAAGATCATAAATTACCATATTATAATAAAATTCACTAACAGCTACGTGTATAATCTTTATTAGAACCTATAAAATCTGTTTAAATGGATCTTGCAAGTATTAACTCATAATTCTTATATTATACTTGAGGGGATAGACTTGGCAGGTTGTACTAAGCATTCTTAGTTTCTAGCACAATTTCTATCCACATTATTTGGTAAAATGACATTATGTTTATTAGTATGTGAGGAAAAGAACTGGACTTTTTAAAGCATATTGTCATGGTAATGTCACCACAGGAGTTTTCAAGCAAAGTATTAAAACATCTAACAATTGAATGTTTTTAGCATACACTGTCTCATGGGGAAAATCATTTTTACAGTGATCATTTGAAGGAACCCAGTAACACTTTCACTTATTTCCAGGAGTGACAGATAACCAGTATTTCCAAATAAGCACACGAACAGTTGCCATTTCATTCAGACTGTCACTTAAGGCTTCAGTGTGTGGTGTGTGTCTTCAAAATGAGGAAGCCACACACACATAGCCCTTAGAGCTTGAGCCAGGCCTGTCGAGCGTCACTGACCTCCCCTGCTTCCCAGAGGACCTGAAGCTTTCAAAGAGCAATTCGGACGCTAAGGAGAGCTCCTCCTGTAGGAGGGAAAGGACAAAACTGTGGCCCCAGATCACTCTTCAGATAGACCCTCCAGTCAGAAGTGCCAGCTTCCTCCACAGATTCCTACCAGCAATCTGCTAACTTGTAGTAATAAATTATACATGAATTGTCTGATCTACTCACAGTGTAGGAGTTTTCATTTGTTTAGGTTTCTAAACCTCTTTCACTGGAGTTAACTGGCGGCAGAACAATGGGTCATATTACCTAGCTGGGTTAAAAGTGTAGGACACACTGAGCATACCCATTTTTTCAGTTGAGTCTAGCTGCTGATAAATATAATGCTTCCGTACCTCTTTATCAACCAGCAAATGTTTAAAACTGTACAATAGTGGGCAGAGTGAGCCACATTCTAAGTAATATTTTTTTATGCCAATCACACCTGAGAACAGTTGAGGGAAGTCTTTCTTGTTGAAACACATTTTGTCCGTTAACACCTGCTTTGGAAACAATGTGAAATAGATGTTTTGTCATATCTTTCTCCCCCCTCAACAGCTTTGTGAATTTGTTTATGAGAAGATTTGTCATCTCTGGAGAAGGAAATGGCAGCCCACTCCAGGCAACCCAATTCTTGCCTGGAAAATCCATGGACAAAGGAACCTGGCGGGCTACAGTCCATGGGGTCACAAAGAGTCAGACACGATGAGCAACTGAGCCTGTTGTTTCTATGTAGCCTGACAGCTTCTGGTATTCTGTTTTTGTGTGAGTTTGCAGGTAAATTGGACCACACTGACTCTCCTTTGGTTCCCAACAGATTTCAAGTATTTCCTTAGAATTTCAGTTCCAGTATATACAAGAGTTGACTGTGTTCATTCTATATTTTACACATTTTCTTATGTCTATAATTAGGTAGTTTTTCCCTCCTTGTCACATTACCCTTCTTCCTGCCCATGACATAACATAGGGGTGTATGTGTGTGTGTGTGTGTAACAGAAGAAAGCAATTGTGAATGACATTTATTGACCAAGATTCTTGATCTTGGATTAGATTTCAGAGGGTCTAGAAATCTCCTGAAGCTGTATGCAGAATTTTCTGATATAAACATGTACATAGGCTTCCCTGGTAGCTCAGAGGTTAAAGCGTCTGCCTCCAATGTGGGAGACCCGGGTTCAATCCCTGGGTCGGGAAGATACCCTGGAGAAGGAAATGGCAATCCACTCCAGTATTCTTGCCTGGAGAATCCCATGGACGGAGGAGCCTGGTAGGCTACAGTCCATGGGGTCGCAAAGAATCGGACACGACTGAGCGACTTCACCTCACCTGTGCATATGCATACATATGTACGTATACACCCACACATAAATATTTTTCTGAAAAGGAGGTCTATACACTTTTTCAGATTTTTGAAGTGGTTTATTCCCAAGAAACCAACTACTGTTTAAGCTTTATAGCAATTGTTATGTAATTTTCCAGTTTACTCACAGCTGAGAACAGTTGTGAGAGGTTGCCTGTGGTCTGACATGATTTATGGAATGTCCCCAGTATGGGGAGGATCTGTGGATGCATGACCCAGGCTGCACACCCTGCGACCTGCACATTTCATATTAGCTGATGGCATCAGCTAATGTAAGCAGGGAGCAGTGAGTCATTTTAAATTAAGGTTACTCAATGTTGCTGGTAAATGCAGAATCAGAGAGTATTAGGACTTACCTGATGTTCCAGTGGTTAAGACTCTGCACTGCCAATTCGGGGGGCCTGGGTTCGATCCCTGGTCAAGTTAACTAAGATCCTACATGCCGTACAGCATGACCAAAAGAAAAAAAAAGAAGACCCCTGGGAATAAAAGCAGAGGACCAAAAACCCAAAGGCACTTCGGCACCTAAGACTGGCGTAAAACTTGACAGGACAGATCAAATAAAAAATGTGCAGTTAAAAAAAAAAATTGACACAACATCTGTGTTTGCTTTAAAATATCTGAGCAAATATAAAATTTTTTTAAAGGGTTAAATGAAGCAAATAGGGCAAATCTTGGTAATTGCTGATTCCGATTGATAGGTATATTAAAATTCATTGTAATATCTTTACTTTTGGGTATGGATGAAATTTCCCATAATAAGTTTTTTTTTAAATCACATACACATCCTAACTGTTTAATTGCTGCACTCTCTGGTTGTACTAGAGCCTGTACAGTCAGCTCTGATAGGGGCAAAATGAAGATGTGGAACAATCACGTGGACAGTACAGAAGTGGGAAACTAACCCTGGCAGCGCTGAGAAACACAGGATACATCAGGAAGAAACAAAGCTGAGAATCCACACATAGCAAGGCTAGTTGAGAAAAATGATCAGTTCAGTAATAAAAAGCACAGTAAACTAAAATCATTTTCAAAGATTTTAGGAAATGGTAAAACACAGACTGCTTTGGGGAATGTAAATTGGTATAGCCTTATTAGGCTTCCCTACCGCTCAGAAGGTAAAGCATCCGCCTGCAATGCGGGAGACCTGGGTTCGATCCCTGGATCAGGAAGATCCCCTGGAGAAGAAATAGCAACCACTCCAGTATTCTTGCCTGGAAAATTCCAAGGATGGAGGAATTTCTTTCCTCGTAGGCTACAGTCCATGGGGTCACAAAGAGTCAGACAAGACTGAGCGACTTCGCTTTCACTTTACTGGTAAAACAGGGTAACAACGTGAATCAAAAACCTTAAGACATTCCACATTTTTTGGTCCCTTCATTCCCTTAGTAACAGTGTAACCCAAAGAAACAATATGAGCAGCTATTTCTACACACATATCTTCCTTACATTTGGAAGCTCTGGAGGGGAGGGGAAGCTTGGGATGCCCTGCTGAACACTGTAACCCTAGCAGAGGTCCTGACCATTCAGGAAATAAGTGCTCAATGAATGCAATTTAAATAAACAGTGAAGAATTAGGAACAACCTAAAAGCCCTAAAATTATTTGTCATATTTTGACATGAAAGAAATGCTAGTCATTGTTTTTTTCAAAGAACATTAAATGACATGGGGAAAACTCTGCACATGAAATGGTAAGTGGGAGAAATCTGGATATAAAACCATATACAGAATGATCATAATTAAATATGTTTAACTAGTGCAAGAAAATATATCAATATTTTAATTGTAATATCCCTGGGTGATAAACACAAGTATGTTTTAAATTTTCTCCTTCAAATTTTTCTGCAACTTCCAAATTATCCATAAAAACTAAAATTTTTTTTTTCATGAATGTTTAGTTTTGCATTCTCTGGATACATAAGTGTCCACTGCAATACAAAAAGAGCCCAGGTCTTCTTCGATCATTTCCAATCTAAGTTCCCACTCTCCAGACCTCTGAGGTACCCCTCTTACAAGTTTGGTGTGTGTCCTTCTAGACCATTTTAATGTTTTTAGATACTTGTTGTATATGTACTACAGAACATGTGTGGTGTTAGTGTATTTTTGATATAGTGTTAAGTTGCATGCCTAGTTAGCATCTAGTTTTCGTCTTCTGTTTTAATGCAACAATCCATGGAAATTGCCTGTTTTGATACGTGGAGGTGAATTCACTCTACTTTACTGTAAACCGTGTGTATGTGCTAAGTCGCTCAGTCATGTCCGACTCTTTGGGACCCTATGGATTGTAGCCTGCCAGGCTCCTCTTTAGGACTCGATGGACTGTGGCCTGCCAGGCCCTCCTGCCCATGAAATTCTCCAGGCAAGGATACTGGGTTGCCATGCTCTCCTCCAGGGGATACTCCTGATCCAGGATTGAACCTGTGTCTTACATTTCCTGTACTGGCAGGCGGCTTCTTTACCCCTAGCGCCACCTGAGAAGCCCCACTGTACACTATCACATTTTATTTAACCATCTCCCTATCAATATGCAGGAAAGGGGGACTTCTTGAGTGGCCCAGCAGTTAAGACTTCACCTTCCAATGCAGGGAGTGCGGGTTCAATCCCTGGTCAGGGAGCTAAGATCCCACATGCATTGTGCCTCCCCTGCCAAGGGACTGAATTTGTTTTAAAAAAACAAAAACAAGATAAAACATTCAGGAAAGGGCTTGGGTAGAACCTGCTCTCTGAATCTCTGAATCTGAATCTGCTGAAGGAAAGGGCTGCAAAAACCTCATCCCACTCTGCTGCTGGTAACAAGGGAAAGAAACCTCAAAGGATAGAGTGGGTAGTAGTTCCCAGGAGGAAAGCAAATCCAGTCCTCAGCGTCTGCACAAAGGAGGCCATGGGAAGCTTCCCCCGGGCACAGTGATCACCCACATACACAACCATTCCACAAATATTTATTGAGTACTATGGGCTTTCTTGATGGGCTCAGGGGGTAAAGAACCTGCCTGCAATGCAGGAGACGTGGTTCGATCCTGGGTTGGGAAGATTCCCCTGGAGTAGGAAATGGCAACCCACTCCAGTACTCTTGCCTGGAGAATCCCCATGGATAGAGGAGCCTGGTGGGCTACAGTCCATAGGGGCGCAAAGAGTCAGACATAAAGTGACTTAACACGCACGCACCACACTAGGGCTTCTCCAGTGGCTCAGGGGTAAGGAATCCCATGACAATGCAGGAGACGTGGCAGAAGCTGTGGGTTCGATCCCTCGATTGCAACATTCCCTGGAGAAGGAAATGGCAACCCACTCCAGCGTTCTTGCCTGGGAAATCCCATCAGGACTAAACCACCACCACCACCACACTAAACCCTGAAGATCTGGCGTGCACGTGTAAAGACCAGTGCACCAAACACTGTAAATACACTGAGCTATGGTTTTCTGTTCAGCCTGCTTTAATTTCTGCTTCATAGTTGTAACTATGAGACTTCTGGGTATTTGAAAAGCTTTAAAGTAACCCAAGAAACCACCAAGTAGCCACAGATTTTATTTATTTTCATGTAAAGTTTATGTGAATGTACAAATACACGTGCGTTTCTAGTTTGCGTTAGTAATTTACAAAATGGGACTTGGTGATCTCTAAAATCATTTTTCAGCTCTGTCTAGAATACAAGGTATTTGCAATAGGGCTCTTTTATCACTAGATGTCGCTATTGACAATACAAACTGCTAAGTCGCTTCAGTCGTGTCGGGCTCTGTGCAACCCCATAGACCACAGCCCACCAGACTTCCCCGTCCCTGGGATTCTCCAGGCAAGAACACTGGAGTGGGTTGCCATTTCCTTCTCCAATGCATGAAAGTGACAACACAAAAGTCAGATTAAAAAAACAAGAGCTTTACAGAACTGCTTTAAAGAACACACTATGAAATTTAAGATTTAAAAATGTGAAAGCACTTTTACAGACAAATCCTATAAAAATCTATAAGGGACCCTTCAGGAACCTATGTACATATCAAAGTAGTGCCCATGGCATCATAGCCTAGTGCCATGGGCAAGCTAATAGTTAAGTATTTACTATACCTTCTAAAACAACTTTTAGCAACTTACAGGTCAGCAGTATAAGAAGGGAAGCAGAGGTCTTAGAATTAGAAGGGAGCTTATTTGTCCACAAATTTTCAAATAAAATCTCCAGTCTGCTCCCTGGCGTTACAGCTACATTTACATCAAAACCGGCGCGCGCGCACACACACACACACACACACACACACACACACACACACAAGCACAGATTTTCTAGCATCTAGTTGAAATCAAAGTTTCACAAAACAATGATACGCTCACTGTGTGCAATGTACTTTTTCTCCATGTATTTGTGAAATAATAGAAAATATATATTAGTCTCTGCCCCCAGGATCCTGGGACAGATCTCCAAAAATTCTTGAAATTTCCCAAGTGGTAAAAGCTTGAAGAGCATCTTTTGTCCCAATGTTTGGTCTCTGCCCCAGTTCCTGACACAGAGCTCCTAAATGCCTTGGAATTTCCTAGGTGATAGGAGTGGCTTTGTGCTAATGGTTGACTCTTGGTTGAATAGCTTCAGGAAGGGAGCTTCCTGATTACCAGGAAGACCAAGCCATAATTAAAAGCTTGGAACTTTCAGCCCCACCCTCCATCATCTGGGAAAGGGAGAAGGGCTAGAAGTGGAGTTAATGATTGATCATGCTTATGTAGCCTCCACAAAAATGCCAAAAGTTCATGGTTCAAAGAGCTTCCAGGCTGGTGAACACATCTATATATGGCAAGAGGGTGGTGCACCCCAGCTCCATGGGGACAGGAACTCTGCACTTGGAATCCTGCTGGACCTCACCTGAGCAGCTCTTCATCTGTATCCTTTATCATGTTTTGTTATATAACAAACTGATAAGCACAAGTGTTTCCCTGAGCACTGTGAGTCATTACAGCAAATTACTGAAACCCAAGGAGGAAGTCATGGGAACCCTGACTTACAGCTGGCCAGTTAGAAATACGGGTGACAATCTGGGACCTGCAAGTGTCTCAAGCGGGGCAGTTTTGTGGGACTGAGCATTTAACCTGGAGGAGCCGTTACTAACCTAAGGCAGACGCTATGAGAACTGAGCTGAACTGGAGAACACCTAGCTGGTGTTGCAGATGTGTCCGATGTGTGGAAAACCCACATCTAGTGCCAGATGTGCTGTGAGTCTGATAGTATTGTGAGAGTAAAGGAAACACAGGGACTGCTTTTCCTTGAGATATTCTGTTTCATAAAAAATACTGGTCATAAACCAACAAACTGGTTTTACTTGATCTAATACCCTTCTTTCCATTTAGTATGTTAGGAAGTAGAGGCTCCGAGAGGTGCAGTGACTTGCCCCCAGTAACACAGTAAGCCAGAACCCAAACTTTTCAGGATACTGGCAGGTTTTGCTTTGAAAGGTGTTGGGCAAAAATCAAAGATCATCCTTGACATATTCCTAGCCCTTTCCACACTCTTGTATCTTCTAAAGTCTGTGGGCCAGTACCTGCTGGTGAAAAATCGGACAAAGTGTATGTGTGATTAGTCATTTTAAAAATACCAGTTCTTTTTAAAATACAAATGTGATTACTTTAACTGCTCTACTTGAATTCCCTCAGCAGCTCTTTGTGGTTCTCAGGCCAAATACAAATCATCGGTGTGTCAATAAAGGCTCCTCCAGACCTGGCCCCAGTCCTGCTTGCCAGGTCTCTCTTTACCACTTCCCCACACGTACCTTCAAGGTCTTTCTTTCTTCCATTCTGGACCTGGCTAAATAGTAAGTTTTTCACAACTCTACTCATATTCTTTTTCTGCGAATCTTCCTGATGCTTGCTTTCCACACCTCTGTCACAGCACACGTCCTACCATCCCTGTGTCTTCTTCTTGTTTGTCTTCTCCATTGGACTGGGCATTTGTATGAGCCAAGTCAAGGCTCTCCATCTGCTACCCTGTCACCTAGCCTAGGGCTCACCACATAAGAGGAACTCAGTAAGTATCTGCCGAAGCAAATATCTACATATTCTTATTCTGAAATTTCAATCCCCCCAAAACTCCAACTCACTGGAGTATCAGCTCTCTGAATTACGTAAAAGCTAGTTTTGACAATGCAGATCTCCATTTCCTAATACACTGAGAGTATTAAGAAAAACTATACCTATCCAGGGAGAAATGGATGCAAAAACCCACTTCTGATTTTTTTTTTACCTTACACATTTTGGATGCAGCGTGGTAGTTTTTCTTTTTTTGTAATCTGTAGCTTATAGGCTAGTACCTGATAATCAGCACAGCCTCTTGCCCTTCAATGGTCACTCAAAGAAAAACCCCACCTACTCGGGTCCCCAGACTGACAAGCAGGCCCTGGATCACTTACAGGGCAGATAGCAACTCTTCTGCGCATGCCGACATACCCCCCAAAATTGGCTCAGTAAGTTAGCCACTATCCATCAGATCAGAGTGAAAAGGAGACAACTACATGCTTCTATGACTAAGTACAGTGATAGCAAAGGAGGAAGTCCCCCAGTGGGGGCTTGTGGGGTCAGAGATGGTTCTGTCAAGAGTGAATCACATGGAGCAGGTTGAGAATCGGATAGAAACATGGGGAAGGAAGCACTTCCAGGTGGGAACCAGCGTAAGCAATGGCCAGATAGGCTATGGGCAGAGAAGGCGTGCTGATCACCTGCCTGGGAAGGAGTCAGACCAGAACTGAGGCAGGAGGGAGCAGGGATGATGCCTCAGTAGGCTGATTATCCCCTCTTCACATGACTCCACAAGGCACTGTGTTGGTTACAAAGCACATTAGACATACTTACCATTTTGATCTCTGTGCCCTTGTTAGGTGAGTGGGGTTGATACTATGGACTTTAAAAAAGAAGTGGTAACAGACTAAAAGAGATTAAGAAAATTAGCTCAAGCAATGCAGCTAGTAGCAAACCAACCTCACCATTCAGCTCTCTAGAATTGTCCCAGGTTCACAGACCCAAGAGTTGGGTGGACCTCACAAGTCACATGGCTGAGCTTCCTCATGGTGCAGATGAAGAATGTGAGGATCAGAGAGGTGAAAGGGGTTTACTAAGATCACACAGAAGTGGAGTTTAGGAGACTGGCTTGCAGCAGCTGTAACCAGTCTTGTTGCTGACTGAAGGAGCCCTGCCTTCATATTAGCTGGACAGGAAGCCCTTAGGGAAAAGTTTCTCATATTACAGAGAAAGAACTGTTACTTTGACAAAACATTTTTCTAATTTTATGACTGTTGGGATAACAGTCTGTTATTTTACTGCATTCTTTTAAAAAAGGAAATTTTTATCAACCAAATAGTAAAAGTTTAAGTGAAAAAAATTCTGAAAAGAAATAGAACTGCTTGAGGAGAAGGACCTAACTGAGGAGGGTGGTCTCCACAACCTTAGAGGAGCTCTTCAGAACTTTTTTCTACCAGTGATGAATTTTCAGATCTTTATCAATCAGAGAAAAAACATTTTAAATTAAAAAAAAAAAAAGAAACTACACACTGCGCCCAAGCTGACAGACTACTATCACCTCAGAATCTGTTCACAAAGGACAACGAATATTCCCAGATGAGTACATCATCCACATGGCACAGTATTCCATTTTTTTTCAACCCCAGAAATGACATGGCTTGAGAAATGACTTGCTAAGAAATCTGTGTTTACATTAGGGAGAGTGGGGAGGAAAAATCCCTTGCAGAAGCTGAAAAGATGTTAAGTGGTAAATACCAAAATGCCCAGCAAGCATGTAAGCAGGCTCTCATACCAGCATGAATATGTGCAGCTCAGCATTTTAAAATTTACTTTTAGCTTTTCCAGCAATTTGAATTAACCCCTTCTCTACTTCTGCTCCCTGCCTGAGAGTGCAGCCCTTAACCTAGAGAATAACGGGGATGGCAGGGCCCTCTGTGATTCGCCAGCAGATAATCCCGTCATGCTAACTGCTCCCTGCAAGTGGGCTGCCTTTCCAGGTGCCTCCTAGATGCCTTGCTAGCCAGTCTCTTGGGTGAGACCTGGACAGTGTTAGGAAGTAAGTCTAGCTTGAAGTCCAGTTATGTGCACAGAACTGGAAAAGGCCTACTGGGAGACCAAAACAATATAAATAAATGCAGCTCAAAAGCTACATCCAGAGCAGAACTTCTACAGGAGGAGGTACCTCAGAATCACGCAGAGAGGCAGCTCCAGCAGGTGGCCAGTGCCCATAGCTGAGAAAGATCCTCAAAGGACTCAAGTGCATCCCTCACTGACAGGCACTAATCTAGTTGCTCTAAAGAGGTGATTACGTTTTCCTCTTGGTTTAAGACCTTAGCAAGTTAGAATGAAAAACGAAACAGCAACCCCAAACCAAACTTTCCATGGTTCATCTTAATATCTTACTATTAAACTTATTGACAGACTAGTGAATGACAATCAATTATAAGAAAGGTGACCATTTAATGAATATTTGCTTAATACTTTCCCATACTTTCTCACACACTGAAGCTCTCATGTGTTTCTCACAGCGACCTTGTGAGGTATCTTGTTATTCTCAAATCAAAGATCAAGAGAACGAGCCTCAGAGATATGGGAGAAGAACCTGGAAGTGCCCTGATGATGTCATTGTTTCTGTTACCAAGCTAGAGCCCTTTTTTGCTATTTTTAGTAATTTGTGTCTTTGCCGTGTTTCTTCTAAACATAGAGCATATCAGTTGCTGCAGACATTTACTTCCAAGGGGAAAAAAATCCACAGCAGAATCTCGGTGAGCTGAAATCTCACACCATACTGGCCCCATTAAAACCAGGGCTGGCCGCATAAATTCTCAGTGTTCTTCTAAGTTTTTTCTCTCAATAGAAGAATCTGAAGAAAAAGACAAAAGCCAAGAAAATGAAAGAAGGTTAACTGAGCAGTAAAGACTTGTTTCAAGAATATCAATTCTAAAATAAAACCACTCAGCTCTGTGGTTGGGTGAGTGTTACTACAGGAAAGTCAAGAGCTTCCTAAATGAGTGGACGCTGGTTGGCTGGAAAACTAAACAGACAAGTCAGTGTCCAGTCAGAGATGAAAGCAGACTTAATAAATGCTGGGGCCAGCAGGGGGGACACAGCCAAACGCAAAAGAGACCCAGGATCTCTGCAACAGGAAACGTGGAGCGCAGGCTTCTCTTTACCTTGTCCACTGACATTGCCTTCATCCTGAGAGGCTGCTGTGGCGTAACTCAGAGGAAGATTCAGCCCGACAGCTGGCCCTACCATGCTCAGCCACGACGTGATGTAGTTGACATTCCTGGGAAGTAAGTGAAACACAGAAAACTCTGTTTCCATTGTGGTTGTTCGAGTAGTAGAAAATCATTTACCAACAATCAGAGAAATGAGGCTTTCTTCAAAGATGTGTGCTGGCCACTTGGAATCTCAGCATTTCCAAATGCCAATCCGTTGCTTGACAGGGACTTGGGGGCCAAAGAGGCTGAGGAGCACCCACTAAAGCAGCTTAAGGGAGGGAGGGTCAAGGCACTGATGCTCTTGACTTTCCTCAATGATTCCAGTTTGACCCAGCTGACAGCATTAGCTAAGGTAGCAGAGTGCAGTGGTGAAGAGTGTGGCTCGGAGGCAAGAGTGCCTGGGTTCACACCCCAGGTTCCACCACTCAATAAGATATGTGACCTTGGTTATTTAGGCCCCCTGTGCGTTAGCCTCCTCCTCTGTAAACCAGGTAAAATAATAGTACTTAGCTCACAGGGGTGTTATAGAAATCCAGTGCGTTAATCTATCTGAAATACTTAGAACAATGCCTAGAACACAGTAAAAAAATTCAATAAATGTTAGCCATTATTATTATTACAAAGAATATTTCTTTTTTAGTTTAGCTTTTAGAATCACATAAAAGGATTTACACTTTTAAAATAAGACTGAAGCCAATGTATCTTGATGGTATTTCTTACCTACTGATTTTTTGAGAATTCTTTAACACAGGAGTCATGAATTCACTCGTCATGCAGGGATGAAGTACAAAAAAGGGTTGTCCAAGTATCGGATGCTCCTGAAAGAATCAGAGTTGGCCCAGGATTGCTGGCGTGAATTACTTTGAAAAAGTTAAAATCCATACTCAGGTCTACTCCTTTAAGATAAAAGTTTATTTTAAATTTCAAATTATTAAAAAATAAATTTCAAATTATTAAATTAAGATATAGATTGATTCCTATTTTAAAATATAATTCATAATGCAAACATGAGAAAAAGGTTGGTGAGAAGAAATTATTTACTGATAGAGGATGGCACTCAATACAAACTGCAGATACATTTTATCTTGTTCTTTAGCTGGTGTTTCCTTTGGCCTATAATTATTCTTCAGCTTTAACTCAAGTCTGACCATTTGAACAATGCATTTCATTCACCTGTTTGTCAATGGTTCAGTTCAGTTCAGTCACTCAGTCATGTCTGACTCTGTGACCCCAGGGACTGCAGCATGCCAGGCCTCCCTGTCCATCACCAACTCCCAGAGCCTACTCAAACTCATGTCCATTGAGTCAGTGATGCCATCCAGCCATCTCATCCTCTGTAGTCCCCTTCTCCTCCTGCTTTCAATCTTTCCCAGCATCAGGGTCTTTTCAAATGAGTCAGTTCTTCGCATCAGGTGGCCAAAGTATTGGAGTTTCAGCTTCAGCAACAGTCAGTGGTAAGGGAAGCAAAATCATTTGCGTATTTTCCTTCCTTTTCTAAATGAGTATTTTGATTGCACGAGTCTTCATTGCTGCATGCAGGCTTTCTCTAGTTGCAGCAAGTGGGGGCTACTCTTCATCTCGGTGTGCAGGCTTGTCACTGCAGGCTTCTCTTGTGGAACACAGGCTTGAGAGCTCACAGGCTTCAGTAGTTGTGGCATACAGGCTTAGCTGCCCCACAACATGTAGAATCTTCCTGTATAGAGATCAAACCCATGTCCCCTGAATTGGCAGGCATATTCTTAACCACGGGGCCACCAGGGAAGTCCTCACATATTTTCTTACATAAATTTTGTCAACATGTTAATTCTTTCAGTCCTAACTGCATCCAGGCACATGACCAGTGAGTAGACAGGATAGAGGACAGGGTGGAAGAGAGGAATGACTGGCACTATTTAAACTGTAGGCTTCCCTGGTGGCTCAGATGGTAAAGAATCTGCCTGCAACGCAGGAGACCCAAGTTCGATCTCCAGGTTGGGAAGATCCTCTGGAGAAAGGAATGGCAACCCACTCCAGTATTCTTGCTTGGAAACCCCATGGACAAAGGAGCCTATTGGGCTACGATCCATGGGGTTGCAAAGAGTCAGACACAACTGAGCAACTAACACTTTCATTTAAATTGTACTGCTCTTGTCTGTCTCTCTCTTTCCCTTAGTTTCTCTGCTTATCTATGTCTCTCCTTTTGTCTTTCCCAAGCTTATGGAGCTGTTTCTATGAGTTCCAAGTCCATAAGACAGAACTCCACTGCCTTTATAAGAGAATGATTGGATATAGGATACAGGTCGGACTGCTAGCAGACTAGGGATGTAGACATCATTTGGTAAGCAATGGGGATCCCAAGATGGTTGCTATGTGGTGAGTGATCTATGCATAAATTTGACCAACTTGAAAACAGTTTTTGTTAATAAATTTATCAGTTGCTTACATTGTGCATTAGCCATTATGCCAGAGACCACATATTGCAATACTGCTATGATCTGAATGTTTGGGTCCCACAAATTCATATGTTGAAACCCTAATGTGCAATGGTAGAAGAAGGTAGGGCCTTTGGGAAGTGCTTAGGTCATGCAAGTGAGGGTCAAGAGCCCTCAAGATAAGACGAAGGCCCTTATAAAAGAGGCTTCAGACAGCTAGCCTATCCTCTTCTGCCATGTAAGCACACAGTGAGCAATCTGCAAGCTGGAAAAGGGCCTGATGATGGAGGGCTGGAGATCTCAACCTGGTCTCAGGTTGAGATCAGCCTCGAGAATTGTTGTATATCAACTACCCGATATGTGATATTTTGCTATAGCAGCCCAAACAGGCTAAGACAACCACCTATGAAGACCAAGCAGGCGACATGAAGGGGAAAGGCAGTTAAATGCACCAGCAGGTGACAAGGGCCACGTGGACCTGGAGAGTGCGCCCAGCCAAGCTTGTCCTTGCTACTCTGCTCCGGCCATTTGTGCCAGGTGGAATGCACGCTTGCTGTGCCAGGTCTTCCTACTTGTCAAAATAACCTAGACATCCAGATTTTTATGTAAAACCTCCTAAATTTAAATATTGGCACCATTTGTTAAAAATGTGGTGCAGACCAAATGAAACAAGCCCGTAGGCTGGATTTGGACTGAGGGCTGCCTGGCTTCTTCCCCTGGCTGCCTTTCTCCTCAGCCAGTCCAAGGAGAAGTTGAACTCAGAGCTGTCCATGGGAAGAATTACATCTTACATCCTCCACTATGTTTGTGCACAAGTGAACACACCTATCCACAATAAATAGGAGGTATGTGTACGGGTGACCTTGGGTGTGGAGAGATGAGGGTGTGTGTATGTGGCAGGGCTGAGTTATTCATTGCAAGTAGGCTAGAGTACGAGTATGTCTCCCTAAAGGGGCCACCTCCAGATATCTCTGCCCAGGGTCCTGATTTGCACACAGAGCTCAAGCCCCCACTCTCCTGCTCTCTACCCCTCATTCCTGTTTCTAACCTGACACTGTGACCACAGCCCAGATATGTTATGCTTATCACCAAGTCCTCACGTCCAATTTGATTCTGGCTCCCCTTACTGGCCTTAAACTAATATTTATTAATTCATCACATATCTAGTGATCATCTCTTACATACCTGCCAGGAATAGTTCTGGATCTATCAATAGTTACAGAGATCACTCTAAGATAAACCAAGTCCCTCACCCCACGGAACTTACATTCCAGTGCAGGAGATAGCCAGTAAACACACAGAACAAATAAGTAAACAGGATAATCTAGATAATAATATAGGCTATGAATAAAACAAAGCAAGGTAATACAACTTTGGTGGTAATAATTCAGATTTGGTGAAAGGGAAGGCCTTACTGAAGAGGTGATCTTTCAACAGAGATCAGGATGGCAAGAAAAATCCAACTGTGCAGAGAAACTGGACAAATGCAGAGACCATAAAGGGAAATCAGTACAGGAAATGTGCAGAGGAAATACAAAAGAATTTTAGAATTATTCAGAACTAAAATTAATTGCTGTTTATAGAGCTAGGATTTAAAAGGCTAAATTTAGTCTAAATTCCTCTTGGATTACTTGTATAGTAACCAATGGAAGAAATGAAGAGCTGTAACCAAATCTGTGAAGACACGTTTACCTTCTTTAATAAGATGAAACCTAGACCTCCAGGATAGCGCTGCATGGAACACTCATAAAGCAGAGAGTCAGCTTGATCATGCAGTCTCCACTACTCCAGGAGGCATTCCCCACTTGGCAGCCCTTGATTATCATGGCCACTCCATGGGGAAACTCTCCAACTTTAACACTTGAGCCCAAGCTTCAGGCAGCTGATGTAGAATGGACTAGTCAAACAAGACTCTACTGAAAGCCTGGGAATACTGAAAGGGTAACAAACACACAGAACAACAGGGCTCTAAGAGATCAGAGTGTTATAATACTGGGGCTCTCAGGCCCATTTGAGGGCTTCCCTGATAGCTCAGTTGGTAAAGAATCTGCCTGCAATGCAAGAGACCCTGGTTCGATTCCTGGGTCGGGAAGATCCATTGGAGAAGGAATAGGCTACCCACTCAAGTATTCTTGGGCTTCCCTTGTGGCTCAGCTGGTAAAGAATCTGCCCACAATGTGGGAGACCTGGGTTTGATCCCTGGGTTGGGAAGATCCCCTGGAGAAGGGAAAGGTACCCACTCCAGTAATCTGACCTGGAGAATTCCACGGACTATATAGTCCACGCGGTCGCAAAGAGTCAGACACGACTGAGTGATTTTCACTTTCACAGGCCCATTTGAAGCATGGGGGACACTAGGAAGAGATCTTGGCTGGGCTCTCCCTTTCTGGCCTGCATGGTGGATGGAAGCACTCACAATTACTATGCAAGAGTGTCCTCCAAAAATCTTAACCATTCATGGTTCAGTCTCCTTGAGGAGCTGGAAACTCATGAATCATGGCTTCATCACATAGACAAGACCTTGTCTCTCCCTTATAATAGGTCTGTGGCCTAACCTTTATAAGATCTCCAAAGAATAACCATATCAGTGTATAAGACATCTCCAAGAGATACAGAAACAGTTAAAGTTCAGAGGGTCATTTTCTAAGCAGATGTTGGCCTGTGTCACCTTGCAGCTCTGCTCATTAGATGCTGCTTAGTAAAGACCTGGACTTGAATCACATCTATTGCTCATTCCATATAGCAAGTAGATAAGAGCAGGCTTGGGATCTGTAGTTAAAAATTGAGCTAAGGCAAACCACTTAATCATTTCATATCTCTGTTTCCTTATCTGATAACTGGGACTAATGACAGCATATACCTCATAGATTGACTGTGATCCTTCAATGAAAAAAATGCCAGAAAACCATTCAAAATAGTGCCTAACATAAAATAAGCACTTGGTTGGCTATTACTACTCAATTTATTGATATTTAAATAGATAAGAATAACAACACCTAGACATCCATAATATGACTCAAGTATGTTTTTATAATACCCTACAACAAAGTCTAATTTCAATATCTAAAAATAAAAAGCTCCTATGTAGTTACACAGCATAGTTAAAACATCACTGACTAGTATCTAAATGTTTAGAAACATATGATAACTAATTATAACCAAGGATAGGAAAAGTCTGAATTAGTAAAAAAATCTATGTATATATAGCAGTTAGAATTATCAATATATTGATGTGTTAGTTGCTCAGTTGTGTCCAACTCTTTGCGACCCGATGGACTACAGCCTGCCAGTCTCCTCTGTCCATGGAATTCTCCAGGCAAGAATACTGCAGTGGGTTGCCATTCCCTTCTCCAGGGGATCTTCCTGACCCAGGGATCGAACCCAGGTCTCCTGAATTATAGGCAGATTCTTTACAGTCTGAGCCACCAGGGAAGCCCAATGGTATATATAGTCACTAGAATTATCAATATATTGATAGGACAAATTAATGGAAAATAACTTAAATGAATTTAAATTAAAATAATAGCTCAGACACTTCAAAAACACTTCAGTAATCTACAACATTTTAATATTCATTTATCCTCACATAAAACAGTTACATTAGTATTTAAGGTTATATGCTGATAAAATACATAGTAATGCTTGTGCAAAACACCTTTTTAAATAATAGGGACTTTCATGCTTTGCTGCTTCCTAGTAGCACAGATGGTAAAGAATTTGGCTGCAATGTAGGAGACCTGGGTTTGATCCCTGGGTGGAGAAGATCCCCCAGAGAAGAGAATGGCTACCCACCCCAGTATTATTGTCTGGAGAATTCCATGGACAGAGGAGCCTGGTGGGCTAAGTCTCTGGGGTAGCAAAGAGTTGGACACAACTAAGTGACTAACACTTTCACTTTATACCTTAGAAGGGTTTTTAGAACAGCCTGGATAGTTTGTTAACGCAGGTTTGACCACCTAAGAAATTCTTTGTCTTTTACTATAATTAAGAACTTGTATAATTAGACAAAATATATTTAAATGAATGACTGTTTTTAAAAATAAAATGTTTAAATAGTATTTTAAAAATAAAAATTATATTGTTTTGGTAAGATGCTTTGGTTTGAAAAAGCCAGGTAAGGAGATGTTTGATCTTGTCAGGAATTATAAAAAGAGATATTCTGTAATCTTTTGAGAAAAGTTTTACTAATAAATAACAATAGTAGTGGACTTCTAACTATAGCAGGATGACATAGAGGTCAACAAATCTCCTTGAAAAACAGGTATAAAACAGGACAAAACTGTCAA
The DNA here is from genome assembly GCF_014754425.2 of Oryx dammah. NCBI lineage: Eukaryota > Metazoa > Chordata > Mammalia > Artiodactyla > Bovidae > Oryx > Oryx dammah. Next base: position 28,217,788 of record NW_024070189.1, read on the forward strand.
AAAACAATCATTTCTGGGATGTGAAAATTAACCAAAGGCAAATAAAAATTTTGATAGCTTTTTATTTATTTATTTATTTTAATTTTACTTTACAATTCTGTATTGGTTTTGCCATACATTGACATGAATCCACCACGGGTGTACATGCGTTCCCAAACATGAACCCCCCTCCCACCCCCCTCCCCATAACATCTCTCTGGGTCATCCCCGTGTACCAGCCCCAAGCGTGCCGTATCCTGCATCACACATAGACTGGCAATTCGATTCTTACATGATATTATACATGTTTCAATGCCATTCTCCCAAATCATCTCACCCTCTCCCTCTGAGTCCAAAAGTCCGCTATACACATCTGTGTCTTTTTTGCTGTCCTGCATACAGGGTCATCATTGCCCTCTTTCTAAATTCCATATATATGTGTTAGTATACTGTATTGGTGTTTTTCTTTCTGGCTTACTTCACTCTGTATAGTCGGCTCCTAAATTCATGAAAAGCTGCTAGAACATCAAGTTAGACACAGAGACAGTCTACAACCTTCTTGCCTAGAAATACTGCCATACCAACTCCACCCCCGACCTGGCTCTATCAACAGGGAGGTTTTGTGGGAGTGGAGCCAGTGACTAGAGAACCAATAGCAGAGCTGCCAGCAGGGCTGACTTGCACATGTGCAAGGGAGATACAAGAAGGCCTGATGAAAAGTAAAAGCTGATGATGACTTGAACGTTAACGAAATTTGGATGGGCTCCCAGCCCACATACACGGCCATGAATAAATGAGGGAAACCTTGTAGGCTTGAGGTATATAAGCACAACCTCTGTCTGATCACTGGCTAACACAGGTAAGCAGACCAAGCTGGCGACCTCATGGAAACCAGGCAAGAACATGAACATTAAGAATGAAAGACAAAAAAAAAAAAAAAGTGAAAGACAAAATAGAGACATCAATGGCCACATTTACAGAGTAGGCAAATTCGGAAGATAAAATCTATGAAGTTACTAAAACAAACAGACAAAAATAATAGCAACAACAACAAAAAGGCAACCTTCAGAGAAAAATATTGGAATCCATAATTGCTATTCTGTATCATCTAAAATGTCCTGCTGAGCTATCAGGGAAGCCCTCAGAGAAATTTATGAGACATCAAAGAATCAAAACAGATGCACACTAAGGGGAAAAAGTCCTTTAATAAAAACTGACTCTGAGTGGGCCTGATTATTGGATTTAAAAAAATTCAAAGCAGCTATTAAAACATGTCTGAAGAACTGAAGAAAACCATGTTCAGAGTTAAAAGGAAAAAATTATAATAATGACTGCACATAAGTAATCTCAATCAAGGAACACAAGCTATAAAAATAACCAAATAAAATTTTGGAGTTGTAAAGTATAATAGAGAAATAAAAAACTCACTAGATGGCTCAACAGTAGATATGAAATGGCAATAAAAAGAATTAATGAATTTGAAGATACATTAATAGAAATTCTACAATTTGAAAGAAAAAAATGAAGATGAAAGAACAAATCCTCAGAGATCTGTGGGACAATACCAAGCATACCAACAAACCTGAAGTAGGAGTCTGAAAAGGAAAGGAGAAAGAGGCAAGGAAAATATTTGAAGAAACACTAGCTGAAATGTTCTTAACTTTGATGAAAAACATTTAATCTACAGATACAAGCAGACCAGCAAACCCTAAGTAGAAACCCAGAAATCCACACCTAGACATATTACAGTTAAATGGCTGAAAGCCAAAGATAAGAGGAAATCTTAAAAGTAGCAAGAAAGTAATAATTCATCATATAAAGAGAAATAAAAATACAGTAATGGCTGGTTTCTCATCAGTCCAGACAGCAGCAGAAAGAGATATTCAAAGTCTTAGGGGGAAAAACCCTAGACCTGTCAATCAAGGTTTCCATATCCAGCAAAACTGTCCTTTAAAAAAATGAAGGTAATATAAATACATTCCAAAGGAACAGACTGAGAAAATCCCTTGCTAATTCACTTGCCTTATACTAAAGGAAGTTCTTCAGGCAATAATACCAGAGGATAACTGAAATCCACAGGAAAAAATAAAAAGCATCATAAATGGTAAATATAAAAGGTGAGCTAAGTATTTTTTCCTCTCTTAGTTACTTTAATAGACAGGATTATATAAGCAAGAATTATAATAGTGTAGCACTGGGTTTATAACATACATAGATGTAGCATATGTGACAATAACAGCACAAAGGAAGGGAGGGAATAGAACTATATTGAATGAAATCACTGTTATTTTAGCTAGATTAAGTCAGTATTAACTTATATTTCTAGTGTTAGAATGTTAGCAAGGGTATTGTTTTTGAGAGCATTTAGAACCCAAAAGAAGGCTGAGTGCAAAGAATTGATGCTTTCGAGTCCCTTGGACAGCAAGGAGATCAAACTAGTCAGCCATAAAGGAAATCAATTGTGAATATTCATTGGAAGGACTGGTGCTGAAGCTGAAGCTCCAATACTTTGGCCACCTGATTTGAAGAGCCAAGTCACTGGAAAAGACCCTGATGCTGGAAAAGATTGAGAATAAGAGGAGAAGGGGGCGAAAGAGGATGAGATAGTTGGATGGCATCACTGACTCAATGGACATGAGTTTGAGCAAACTCAGAGAGACAGTGAAGGACAGGGAAGCCTGGTGTGTTGCAGTTCACGGGGTCACAAAAAGTCAGACATGAGTTGGCAACTGAACAACAACAACAGAAGCAAAAAGGTCCTTTTTGTTGATAAATAAATCATTGAAGTATATTATTAATCATGACCACTCTTCTAGCAACATGTTAAAAGTACTATATTTAATTATGTGGTTAAACAATTTACAGTAAACACCCAATGCTTTCTCAAATCAGCTTCTCTTTTGGTAAATTAACCAAATCACTAATTACTTTTCAAATGCAGATGGAAAATTAATTTTTAAAATACTCAAAATAAATCCTTGTTTATATACATAATACTACTGAATACTACAAGGCTTTGAGTTATTAGGAATATAATACTAGGTATATAATGTAGAAAATAGTTTCCTCAATATGATTAGGATTTATATATTCCTTCATTCATTCACTTACCAAATATTAAGTCTTCTTGTGTGATAATTTATATAATGATTTAACCCTAACTAAAAGGCAAAAGATCTGTAATTTTAAAATGTAGCTAATCTTCTGGATATCTTAATGTGGCAGAAGTGACAGAATTTAAAGTTTGCCTTGTGACTTAAGCTAATACTATTTTTCAGTAACAGTCAATGAGCTGATCCTGCTAGCCAAGCAATTTTGAATTCAGACAAAGTAAGGTAGAGAATTTACAAATAATTTGAGGCATTTGATCAGTGTGGACAATCTAGATAATATTCTTCAAAAGCAATTTTTCTGCAATAGTGATTTTTTAAGGCTTATGCTATCAGGAAAGATTATCTGCATTTTCTACTTTCTCCTTCAGACAGCCAGAATCAGAGATGAAAGCATCTTTAGCTGGTTTAGGAATTATGTGTTGGAGTTCAAGAAAATCTAAAATCCTACACCTTATTTGTTTAACATACCATTTTCAGAAATGGAAGAACATCAAAACTGTCAGGATCTTTTTAGTGACATTTCTTAGATCAATTCAGAAGGTAAATTTGTGTGAAAGTGCTACCATCTGCTGTCAGTACTAATGAACTGATGCAAATCTGCACTGAGAAAAATGTCAGTGTGGAAATGCATGCAGCCAATGAACTGTGTTAGGCTTACAACTCAATAAACACTTCTACTGGAACAAAGTTCTGTTAAATGGTTTTCATGAAAATAGAAATGATGGGTCAGATTTCTATCTCTGAAACTCCAGAGAAGTTATAGTGGCACATTCTCTTAGGAAATTTAATTTAGCAATGGTTAAATGTCTCATAAAATAAGTCTGACATGAATACTGTGAATTGGTTTCAGAACTATTAGATACAACTATCACAAGGAAATGATAATACTGTACCTTCATTCTTACATCTAATAAATATGATGAGTTACTTGGTTCATTTCTTAATTTTCTTGGCTCTCTAGGACATCACAAATATAATTTCATGTGCTAAGCTTTCATCTAGTTTCATATTCCAGACTGATCAAATTTGCCTTTCACTCTGGGTACGTTCCTTAGAAATAAAGAAGGGTATCTCCCCATTCCTTCCCCTGGAGGCTGGGAAAATGGCCATTGAGTGTCTACATTATCAGGTACTGTGCTAAGAGCTTTGCAGGGTCACCTTTCCCAGTAACTCTTTGAAAGTGAAAACTGAAAGTGAATTTGCTCAGTCGTGTCTGACTCTTTGCTGTAGCCTACCAGGCTCCTCCATCCATGGGATTCTCCAGGCAAGAAGAATATTGGAGTGGGTTTCCATTTCTTTCTCCAGGGGATCTTTTTTGAGACAGGCCTTAGTATTGCCACTGTGGAGAACTAGTTCCAAGAGATTATGCCTTAGAGTCATCCAAGTGAGCATCCAAAGTGCATGGCCATACATAGCACCCTCTCATCCCACTGATCAGAGCTAGTGTCAAGGATTGCCCCTAGATTCAATCCTCTACAGTCCACCTCTTTAAATATCTATTTTTAAAATTTAAAATCAAATCCCTGTCATATGTGTCTTTTGCTGATCTTCTCTAAGTTTCTTTGCCTTCTGTTTTACTACTTTCATCATTTATTTTTATTCAGTTCAGTTCAGTTCAGTCACTCAGTCATGTCCGACTCTTGTGACCCCATGAACCGCAGCACATCAAGCCTCCCCGTCCATCACAGACTCTCAGAGTCCACCCAAACCCATGTCCATCGAGTTGGTGATGGCATCCAACCATCTCATCCTCTGTCGTCCCCTTCTCCTCCTGCCTTCAATCTGTTCCAGCATCAGGGTCTTTTCAAATGAGTCAGCTCTTCGCATCAGGTGGCCAAAGTATTGCAGTTTCAGCTTCAACATCAGTCCTTCCAATGAACACGCAGGACTTATCTCCTTTAGGATGGACTGGTTGAATCTCCTTGCAGTCCAAGGGACTCTCAAGGGTCTTCTCCAACACCACAGTTTAAAAGCATCAATTCTTCAGCACTCAGCTTTCTTCACAGTCCAACTCTCACATCCATACATGGCTACTGGAAAAACCATAGCCTTGACTAGATAGACCTTTGTTGGCAAAGTAATGTCTCTGCTTTTTAATATGCTGTCAAGGTTGGTCGTAACTTTCCTTCCAAGGAGTAAGCGTCTTTTAATTTCATGGCTGCAATCACTGTCTGCAGTGATTTTGGAGCCCAGAAAAATAAAGTCAGCCACTGTTTCCACTGTTTCCCCATCTATTTGCCATGAAGTGATGGGACCGGATGCCACGATCTTAGTTTTCTGAATGTTGAGCTTAAGCTAACTTTTTCACTCTCCTCTTTCACTCTGCCCTTCATATAATTTGTTTGGTTTTTCTTATTCATTTATATTACTTCTTTAGTATCTTTTGAAGATATTGATTCTTTCCATTCATTCAACAATCATAGTGAGCCCTGGGTCAAATATTAGTAACACAATGGTACATAAACAGATCACCCCTGATTTCTAGAAGTTGCTGAATATTCAAAATATTTTTTATTTCCAGATTGCTATTTGTTGTTAAATGTTGTTCATGATAATTTAGATATGAAATGTAATATTAAATAATTAAATAATTTTTCTCCTGCTATTTCCTTCATTTTTATGCTTAAAAAATCTTCTTTAGACTTAGAAAACCAGATACTTACCTATATTTATGTATAGTTTATCATGAAACTATTTGCTGTTTGCCAAAGACAATTCTTTTTCTTACCTCCAGGGCTTTGACTTGTCTCTGCCTGGAACAACCCTCCTTCCTCTCTTACCTACTAATATCCTTTGCTTCCCTATAGATCTCAGCTTTCTTTTCCCCAACCCTGAATCAGGTACCCTCCCTCTGTGTCCCACTGCACCCATGCCCAAGTCTACTGCTTAATTCCACACTGTCTTATACAGGAAATTGACTGTTTACAGGAATCCTCCTCTAATTTCTTGAGGGCAGAAGAAATATTCGTATTACTATTTTAACCTCAGCATCCAGGACAGTGCCTTTAGTCTGGTAGTCACTCAATAATTATTTGTAGAATTACTGCATAAACAAAGACATCCTCTTGTGCCAAAGTAAGCTGATACTGGCACATGCAGCCTGTTCCATAAAGGAGAATATTTGTGCAGGAACCACCAGTGACCCCTATGACTCTGTGGGAACATGAAAGAGACTCAGACGTTCTCTCTCCTTGGCACAAAACCAGGGAAAGCACCTCCTGTACACTTACAAGGGTCCTCAGATAAGAACTTCAATATCTGTTTTCTGAATATTTCCTCCAAAATGTATCTAAGAACAAAGGAAAGAGTTTGAGGGTGTGGTTAGGATAACTCTGTACATAAAAAACTTCTGTCAACTATTCAATATACTCTAAAATCTACATAAAAATAATATCCTTTATTGTCATTTTTAAAAAACTGATGCAAGATACATATTTTAATTCTGTGAATTAGTCTACCCTCTGCCATACCACCTTATTCCCCTAAGTTTGTTACTCAGGCTCAGAAGCAGATCAAATACTGCTAAAATATATAGTAAGATCATGCCATTCTACTTAACTCACTCCTTTATTATTTCATGCAATTTTTGCCCATGCATTCAATAAACATCACTGAATACCTATTGTGGGTAAGACACTATGCTAAACCCTTGTCTATCTATCTATCCGTCCACCCACTCATTTATTCAACAAATATTTATAGAGCTGTTCTACGCACCAGGCACTATTCTAGGCACTGGAAACATAAGCATACTTGAGACAGAAGCAAAATCTGCTCTCACAGAGTTTATATTTAGTTTGAAGTACTAGAAAGATATAAAACAACATTCTATTATCTCAATCCTTGAGGTTCTGTTACATACCCAGGACTGAAAGTCCCAGACTTAGGACAGAGTTCCAAAGATAAGACAAGTTTGTCACTACTCACTCCCCTTCCTTTAGGATTTCTAAAGAGAGTGGGAAAGCAGACCCCCAGGGAGAACAGCAGTGTCGTCCGGACTAATGGTGGGAGATGGATAACAGGACTCGTGACCCGGAAAAAGAAAAACTGGTAAGAGGGGCACCTTTTGTGGAGAGATTTATTTTCCCCCCATCATTCGGAAAGGAGGCCGGGGAGGCTTCCTAGTCCGCAGAAAACTGTAGGCAGTCACAGTGGCACTGGCATGGCATGCAACGCCCCCCATTGTAGGATGGAAGGTGTCCTGAGAAAGGCGGGTAATTGCCTGAGGCCAGCAAGGAGCTCATCAGGAAACTAAAGGAAAACCCTTACACGGAGGTGGCCAGGCCTGAGACCCCACGCATGGAATGAAACTCATGGAATCCAGGTATCACGAGATAGTATCACTATTAATACTATTTTCACCCTGCAGATCTAATGCTTATTGTAGTTGTTCAACATCTATAATGCTGTGTTAAATGCTCTGCAATGGGAAACACCAAGCTGAATACAAAATGCGTACATTTTCGTGACTGAGAGGGACCTTGAGTCAAATGAAATAGGCCATCTCTTCTCCTCATTTCTCTCCATGCTGCGTTAGGACATCTAATTCAAGGATCACAGAAATCACACTATAATACAACATGTAAAAGGCACAAACCCAGGAATATGGGAACTCCAAGAAAGAAAAGCTCACTTCTGATGAAGGAGAAACGAGTGGCAGAGATTTCCTGAAGATGTGCTGTTTAACTTGGTACAGACCCTAGAGGATGGGCTTGGAGCATCCAAGAGGACTTGGAGCAGGGGAAGAGTGTGGCCACCGAACTGGAGACAGAAAGAGGCTACTCTCAGTGTAACGCGAAGGGAAAGACGTGAGAGGCACACAGACTACCTACCATCTTTTGAATAAAACGAGTAAGTTTGGTAAGTTGGAGAAAAAAATGCCTATTATTTTTTGTTGTTGTTTGCTTGGGTTTTTCATTTGTTTTTTTGTTTTTTTGTTTGTTTGATGTGTTATTAAATGATTGAGGCAATCCCTTTAAATTCTGAAGTATTTACTGGAAGTAATCAACACTGACACAAGACAAAGAAGCAAGGTTTGAGGTTCAATCCTCTCTTATACCTTGAAGAGACAGGGAAAAGGGGGTTAAGAAGATATATCCTAGTACACACTTCTAACCCTATTAAGTGCATGAAGATACAGTTAGAAAGACAGTGAGAAAATATTTTTTTTTTAATGTGGAAAGAAATGAAAGTCTTGCCCAAGTACTCAAGAAAGGTCCCCAAGCTATGCTTTGTTCTAGCTGCACCTGTTGATACTTTGTGACCAGTTAATTGGGAATAAAATTCTAATGGTGTCTGGGAAGGTGGATTTAAAAAAACACGACAGTTCATCAAATTCATATGTTACACAGAAGCCACTAGGCTTCCTAGAATTTTTATTAAAAATTATAGACATCAGAGCAATAGTCCTCAGACACCATCTCCTCTACTAACAAAAACTTTCCTTTCATGGCTCCAAAGGGAGTCCGGAAACGAATTCTCCTACCCCTGCATAAATCTACAAAGGGCTCCCTCCTTAGGCTGCTAACAGCCTCAACTACAACCCCTGGATTACAGAGTAGAGTTTTAATATATTTATAGAGTCTATATGAGTTGTTGCTTTAAGCAACACCATTAATTGCCAGAACTCGGAGTTCTCAAACTTATTCAGTTATCAATTTGTTGTACATAATTTAATCTGTCTGTATTTTGATATGTAAATGGAAACAGCACTGCTGATACTTCACAGGGTGAAAGGAGATAACCAACACGACCATTATAAAGCTTGCTGGGGGAAAAGAAGGGCTTATGTAAATGTCTATTAATTAAACAGGAACGGCTGCACAACTAGGTCAGGCATGATGATAAGACTGAACAACCCACCCCAGCCATCAGCATCAAAAGGAAGAAATGAACATTTACTCCTAATAGCACTTGTTGGTTGCATTTTATAAAGAATATTAAATTTTAATATTCTGTAACATAACACAGCAGCATATTTCAGACCATCCTCAAAGAAGTCTTTGATAGAACATAAACTTATTAGAGACAACAGCCAAAAACAAAAACACAAGCCAATTACTAATGAAGAAGTTGTAAAAAAGCTAATCATAGCTCTCATCCAGAGAAAATGAGAAAATCTGAGCTCAGAATGATTTTGTATATTGATGAGATTTTTATATAGCATCATGGAAAGAAAAATAAAGCAGATTTAAATGAAGACAGAAAGGACGTTGAGTCTCTGTTAAAAACCCTTGTTAAGTTCCATACCAATGTTTTTATTAAAATGTTCTGTTCGGTTAGAGACACCAGTTTTTCAAGATATCCAATGGGTGGTACTGGCAGTACAGGACACACTCATCTCCTGTCTCTCTAGTCAAATCCCTGAGTGTTTGGAGGGCCACAAAGAACCTTCATTCAGCCTCCACCCATTTTGTAGAAATTTGCTTACAGAGGTGTCTTATCGACCCCTCAGGCACTCAGAAATTATGGCTCCAAGACTCATGTCCAGACTCAAGAACAGAGTTTAGCCTTTCCCTACCAACGCCAAGCCTGCTAAGACTAAATGCAGCACTTGAACATCAAACAACTTGCAGGCATTACATTTGTTCTATTTTTGTCTTAAAGGAAAACAGTCGGGAGCCTGTGCTTTCCAAGCATTAATTCCCCCTCCCCCACTACATTATATAACAGTGACAATTTGGGGCTTACTAAGTTTATTTCTGGGATACTCACTAAAACAGTGACACCACTTTAGACGATGTTGAGGTTATAATACAGTGGTGATTCAGCAATCAGAAAAGTCAAGGATTTTCAAGAACAAACTCACAAAACAGCCTAATTTATTGATAACTAGATATTAATGTCTGGCAAATATCACATAGAAAGATGTTTTTAGAGCAAAATAAAATAGCAATCTATTAGCAGAATTATTTTTTAGGGTGATGTCAAAATTTTAAAGCAACAAAAACATACAGATTAATCTTTAAGATGGATTTTTAAAATACCACAGTGCTTCTCTTTATATAATCAATCAGTATAAATTTCTATCAAAAGCACCCCCATTCATAGGTAACAGTTATTTCCTTCATGATTCTTACCCAGTTTTCATAATAAAAATACTCATTTTATTCCCAGAAGCAGACACCTGAAGCAGAGAGTGATTTACGTTAGAATCAGTTTTTCTCTTTAGAAGTGATATATGAAAGAAAATTCCTAAGAGATGTGATAAACATTAAAAAACCTGTTACTCATCTAATAATGAAAAATGTTAATTTAGCTACAATGAGATATTTCTCCCACTTTTTAGACTACTGTTTGAAACCAGGTAACAGAAAAATGCTACTAATAGACTACAGTACTACATATAAATACAGTATTACAAAATCATACTCTTCAATATAAAAATATAATCATAGATTTTTTTTTCAGGCAATAACTATATCCTGGTATTTTGCAAACATAGGTAAGAAAGAGGAAAAAATGAAACATATGGGCAAGAATGGCAGTTTTTCATAGTAAAGATTAAAGATTTTTTATATTAAAAATATAAGCAACTTAATAATGTTAAGATAAAAAAATTACACTTTAGTCCAATTTCTTGACCAAACATTTATCCATAATAACTTGTCAGAATCTTAAAAACTAATTTTTATAGTTTGGATCTAGCTCTGTATTTTCTAGACAACAAAGTCTAGGACCCCCCCCACAAAAGAGTCTAAAATTGAGAAAGAAAATAGGTACCAGGAAATACACACACTTTCCACATGAACTCAGGAGTGAATCTGGATTTAAAGACTGAGCACTGAGCTCACCATTATTTCCTCCCCATGGTCTTTCAGACGAGCCAAGTCAATAAATCTCATGACTGCTGCAGACTAGGTCATCTTCAACTCCTTCTTTTCCTTCCTCTTAAAGGTTGATTTCTTCTCAATTTCATTGATATCTACCCACCCACCATTCTATCATTTAAAGTTATGTATACAGTGAATATATAATTTTATGATTCAATTTTCCCTTTACCTCTTAACATTATTTCACACAATGAAATATATTCCTATATTTTGCATAATCCTCATAACTTCACTTTTAGCTATAAAACATTCCATCTGAATAATATATCATAATAGATATTCCACTGTGAGACATTTAGATTATTTTCCAGGTTTATATTGTTATAAATTGTGTGCATGTATGTGCATAAAATAAAATTTGAGGAAGGAGTAAAAACAGTGGGGATATTTACATGGCTATTGATCTGTATTATCACATTTCCCTCCAAAATGATTAAACTAATTAATATTTCCATTAATACACACTGCTCCACTACTCCCTCACTGTTTCAAGTAGCACTGTCCTAATGTTACAAATTAGACCAGCCTTTGAAATATTTCACAAAAACATCACAGATGCTACAAAGACTTGAAGCAATCAGCTTAGGCTTTATGCCACTTCTGACTTGGCCATAGGATGCAGCCTTTGGGAATTACTGACTTGATTCAGGAGAGCATATGGAAGAAGACTTAGGGCTCAGAATGGGGTTGGGTAACTCTCTTGAAGGTTTGTAAACACATCATGTCCCTGGATGATGCTTTTCCAAATTGGCTGAGGGAGGGTCAGCAGCTTTTGAGGAGTGGTGTGCCAACGCCTGAGCTCTCAGAGCGGGCTTGCATTATCCAAACTGAGTCTCCAGCAAGTTGGTACTTGGGTCTCAGAGGGTCATGAAAATAGGCCAGCAGAAATCACATTAACTAAACCTTATGCTCTCCTCAGATTCTGTGCCAATTGGTATAAATATGGCTACAGTATTATCATATCACTCTTCTAAGAGTTCTACTTTCCTTGGCAAGGGTCTGGAAGATAATGTTAAGTGAGAAAACCAGCACGCAAAATTGTACATTCATTATGGTTACAATTATGAATATGATGACATGAAGCTTGCCCAGGAAGAAAATGGCATCTAAAACTTTCATTTTGAGGCATGGCATGAAACAAGAATGAAAACTAAAACTGTGCACATCAAATTGATACAAATATAATTGAAAGTACCTGAGGGCATACACCATTTCTTCAACACTTAATTTTTTTTACATAGGAAACAGCCCATGTGTAGCAAGTTCCTCATGAGGGGGCCATTCATTCTTTCCTGTCCTAGCTGGTACTCCTTCAGAAGCAGTAAGAGTTGCCTTTTCCAACATGAAGTAAAATTCACAGAGCCTCCATCCAATAGTACAGCCTCCCCATTTCTGTCTCAACAGGATCCAGTCTGACAGAGCACCTTCCATAAGTAGATCAAATGACAAACCCAGCTCCCTCTTCCAAGGCAGGGGCTCTCTCCTAGGCATTACTAATCAACCTGGGAGCACAAATGTGCAATCTCCACACTGACCTACTGTGAAGCACCAGAGATACTCAGCTAAACCGGTCTACACAAAAACTGAATTTCTACCAAAAGAGTATCAGAATTCTAGAATTTTACTTTCCAAACTTGATTAGGATCATGTTATAATATTTTTAAACCTATATTCTTAATATCTAGTATTCAGAAAACATAAATTATAAAGGTAATTTTATACCTCTACTTTCACTTACATCATTACTCTGATTTATAGTGTTTTATTCCAGTGACTGATGTTTTTGCTTGCACACACCTACATTTAAAAAATATATATCTACAAACCCCAAGGCACAAAGCTGTCCTCTAAAATTTTTCATTAAATAGTTGCAAAGGATATAATTTCCAGTATATTTTAAATATGAACAATTTTAAAAACATACTATTTTACTTAAGCATTCAATGTTGAGTAATACAATTGTCACTCTCCTAAAAGCACTCAATCAAAAATAAATGCCCCAGTGTTATTGACGATTCCTATCATTCATTTAAAAAAAAATATGAACAAATGGATATTTTATATTTTTCTCCTTGAATTCATCTCCATTCTGCTTCACTCAAAGAACTTTATCCTAATGTATATTTTATGGTTAAAAGCTTTTTATTGATCACATTCTTGTAAACAAAAAATAGAAAGGAAAAAAAATAGAGAGAAAGGAGTTTATTTTCCAAAATTTCCTGTGACCATTTTGCTCTAGGTATTAACTAAAATGTATGATTGAGTTGTCATTATAATTATTAGTAGCACTCAGTTGAGCAAAGCAAAATATTATAAAATTTGATAAATAAACATATAAAATGAAATATTTTTCGAAATCATAGGTTAACAGCATCAGTTTGTACTATAGGTCATACTTTTTTAAAAAATATGTGTTTGAATTTACTTAATTCTCACAATACCCTTAGTATTATTATCCCCATTTTATAGATGTAGAAACTGAGGTTTGAAAAACTTAGACTCCTCAAGGTCTCAGAGCCTGTATCCACAATGCTCCCTGGTTCTACAGTCCAGGCACTTGACCACAATTTGGTGTTCCTGACTCTTAAAAATATGGATTGGGTCTTGGAGACCCAATGCCTGTGGCAACATGCCCATGGTAAAGGATGGGGTGTGCTGTATGCCTCTGTCATTCACAGCGGGAGAAAGGCAAAAGGGGGAGGTAGGGGAGGAAAATCTCCATAAGGAGTTTTCAGGCAGATGAATTTTATGAGCGTATGTATGGAAGTAGAAGATCTGGAAATTAATTCCTGTATATCCACATATACTTTGGGATGACTTCACATCCACTCAGGGGTACATATACTCCAGTTTGAATGCAACTGGCCCACTCAATCTCTGACAGAATAAAAATTAGAGAAGGTTTTGTGAAATATTTGGAATGCCTTTGAAACAAAATTTAATTAAAATTTAAATTATTTTAACCCTTGAATTTTATTTTTAAATGGCAGTTAATTTTCATAATTTGGAAGGACACAAATGCTAAAATGTTATAGGAGAGTAATAAGCATAACTATAATCCACATGATAGGTTTATAATGATTAGATGTAATGCATGAAAAGATAGCAGGTCAGTAATAGAGCCATGCATCAAATGCTCCTCTCAAAATCTTTATTTGCATTTCTATTACTGAAATCATTTCCTAATAATGAAGTTGCCATGAGAGAAGCTCCATTACTAAGGAATCACTGTTACAGAAACAACATTATTAAAGCATTGCTATGTACAGGAACTTTTATTAGGATGATACAAGTTATATATCATTGTAATAAAGCTTCCATTATAATCCTAATTGCATAAAGCTGTGTTTGAGTATAGCAATGCTAGAGCTGTAGGACTTTTAATAAAGTATCAAAATAATGCTTTGGTAATAGGATTGTTTAGAATACTAATACTTCAGGGAAGGCTCAACTGACTAATGGATGATGTTTATGGTGCTGATTATACATGCTCTACCAAGAATTAAAAAGAAAAAAAGTGAAAAGAACCTTCATGTACCTAGTAGCATGCAGTGTGGAAATGTATGTTTTGAGGCACACATACCAGCTCTCTTTGCTATAACAGCTCAGCATATCCAATTCATTTACTGATACAAGGCAGCAAGTCACCAAATAGATACTTGTAACTGTGATAATTAAGAACTTTAATGCTCATTTCTATGAAGATGTGGTAATCAAAAAAAAAAAAAATTAGCAGCACAACTGCATATACCCACAGACATGTACACAGGCACATCTTAGGATCTGCCTGTTAGAAGAACCACTGGCAAAATGTGAGGTTTTGGTGGAGAGAGAAAGAGATGGACAGAGACAGAGTTAAATACCAATTAGATAATGTGAAGAACTGACTCATTGGAAAAGACCTTGATGATGGGAAATATTGAAGGCAGGAGGAGAAGGGGATGACAGAGGATGAGATGGTTGGATGGCATCACTGACTCAATGGACATGAGTTTGAGCAAGCTCTGAGAGTTGGTGATGGACAGGGAAGCCTGGCATGCTGCGGTCCATGGGATAGCAAAGAGTGGGACATGACTGAGTGACTGAGCTGACTGAATTAGATATATCAACAATATCAACAATATAGTGATCCTTCTGAGTTATACGTAGAAGTTAGAGTTCAGACTTAAGTTCACACCAGAGAATTTTAGCCGATCCTTTCAAATGTTTGTTTTGCATTTGCTCAAATGAAGCCAAATAGTGTGCTTTTCCCTCTAGAAGCATATCTAATATCTACCACCAGAGACCGCCAAAGAGCCATCCAATCACCCGGTAGGCTCGGAGATGCTCCTTAACATATCTGCTGTGTGAAAATCAGCACCGAAGGCACCCAACTGAGAATGCCTTCAGCATAGGAGAAGGCAGCAGAGACCCTGACGAGTGGCTCGGCCACAGCCATATTGGATAATGGGACCAAGGTACTTTGGTTTTGAGACTACTTATGGCAGCTGAATTGACTTGAAATCTGCACGGAAAGCAAAAGTGCTTTCATCTTTGAAGACAGTGTCTTCTTTCCATAGGTCCCTCTTGAACTCTGCCTCCCAGATGTGCTGAACTACAAACAGTTGGGTGGGAATTAACTTAGAGCCCAGGAGGTTTATTTTCCTTACTGACTCAGGTGATCAAGATCAAATATGAACCTTCCCCTAAGGCCTTCATATTATCTCAGGGTAAGGTACAATTTTTGTTTGTTTTACTGTATGGTCAGCTGGAATGTGTTATTTTTCAGAATTCTAATATTCTCTCATTGAATATGATCAACCCAAAATAATCTGAACTGAGACAATGAGGGACTTGTCTATTTCTGCTGCTGCTGCTGCTGCTAAGTCGCTTCAGTCGTGTCCGACTCTGTGTGACCCCATAGACAGCAGCCCACCAGCCTCCTCTGTCCCTGGGATTCTCCAGGCAAGAACACTGGAGTGGGTTGCCATTTCCTTCTCCAATGCATGAAAGTGAAAAGTGAAAGTGAAGTCACTCAGTCGTGGCCGACTCTTCACGACCCCATGGACTGCAGCATACCAGGCTCCTCCGTCTACACCTATAAAAGTTGAAGTCTCTTGACTTTGAAGTCTGTGACATTAAGAGAGCGAAAGGGCTTAGTTATTCAACTGGTCAACTAAATGCCTGTAACAACAGAGGTACCCAAAATATTTGAAGACATTTCAGCTTCTAAGAATTTGACTGGAATGTCAAATCAGATAATTCAGAAAGAAACTATCTGAATTTCAGCATTCAGATGAGTTGGCAGTTCACGATTCACTACTGTCCTTATTTTTCACATCTTTCCAATTAGGCCTTGCAAGGAAAGTCTAAGTTCTCACTGTGACAGGAATAGAGTTCTTACACGAAAGCCTTACATCAACATGGTAAAGACTCAAGAGGCTTGAATAAATAAATGTTAATTGATTGATTTCTTTGGAAACTGATTTGAACTTCACTACCTCCCATTTCCCCAGCTTCTCCACAAATGTTTCATCAGTATTCCCGAAAGCACAGCTGTCCTTTAAAACATCTCCTCTCCCCTCTACCTCCTCGAAGACTGTCAGTACCCTCCATGGGGCTGACAGACACCTACCTGACAGACACTTCAGCTCACAGACACCTCTTCCCCTCCAACCTGCCAGAGCTTCCTGCTGGTGTCCTCTGCTCCCGTCTCTCTGGTTTATCCCTCACCCTGCACAGATACCTGAGTCATCATCCCAATTAACAATTTTATATCACATTTGCACAAAATCATTCCTTACTACCCATTACTTATTAAGGGAAGCTTAATTTGGAGGGGGGGAATGAATGTCCTTCAATATCCAATAAGAGCTAGAGACCTTAGAATAATGCACAGGCTTTTGCCTATGATATATCCTGAAGCCTGGGGATTTGTGACCCTTAGGTAAAAAAAAAAAAAAAAATCCAAACCTATATAGTAAAGTTTGAATGCACGGTCCTCTCTCTATTCAGTTTCCCTGCAAACTGGCATCAAACTGTTTTTCTAGGCTTACCTTCTATCAGGGTACCCTAATCACAGACAAGAGTGAAGCCTTCACTGAGCACCCACCACATCTCAGTGAATATTCTAAGCCCTAAATAAACAGCAAAGCAAGACAACAAAGGTTCTTCTGCTGTACATATTCTAGGTACCCACAGTTATCCCGTGTCGTCTTACACCCTGACCTGCTACTACATATTCTCAAATGTATGCAATTCCTAGTTTCGGTAACCTGGCTCTTCAGGTAGTTTATACTGTCATTAGTCGGGTTTGCTTTCTACTCTCAGTATACCTTATGTTTCCTTGTGTCTGTGCTGGTATTCCCTACCTAGAAAAATCCTTCATCTCTCTCTCCTCTCTCTCCCCATCTTGAGCTCCATCTCCATCTCTCTCCCTCTTTTTTTCAAGAAGTCTTTTCAGAACCATTTCAGCTCACAATGAACAAATTTTCTTCTATATCTCTATCGGTGATCTGGCACTTTTTCATATACTGTTGGTAGCACCTCTTAAGAGTTATCTTACTATATAACATTATTATTGATTAATTCTGTGCATTATTGCCCCATCTGTGGTAAAGAAGACCATGCTATTGATTTTTCTTTCCCAAACAATGCTGTCTATCACTGTGCCTTTTACACACACCACCACTAAATCTCTATTTGGTGGTTATTGCTGATTGAGCGCAAAAGATGATGCCACTGAGATGATGAAAAGTATCTCTAACTTTCAAGGGTGATCCAGAGAAATTTCAGAGTATCTTTCTCTGCTTGGGGATTGATAACATGACCAAAGTGATACACAACTTAGCAAACCAACCCAGCCACTGTTATTCATCATTCTGACTGTGAGACGCCTGTGTGCAGTCATTGGCATGTGGACAGTATGTAATAAGGTTGCTTATATTCCAAATAATAGTTTGCTTTTGCCATCTACATATGGCATAGATTAGATGCATTGATGCTTTTGAACTGTGGTATTGGAGAGGACTCTCTGCAAGGAGATCCAACCAGTCCATTCCAAAGGAGATCAGCCCTGGGACTCCAGTACTTTGGCCACCTCATGCGAAGAGTTGACTCGTTGGAAAAGACTCTGATGCCGGGAGAGATTGGGGGCAGGAGGAGAAGGGGATGACAGAGGATGAGGTGGCTGGATGGAATCACTGACTCGATGGACGTGAGTCTGAGTGAACTCCGGGGGTTGGTGATGGACAGGGAGGCCTGGCGTGCTGCAATTCATGGGGTCGCAAAGAGCCGGACACGACTGAGCGACTGAACTGAACTATCTGACCTAACCTTCATGTTAATACATGAATCAAAATCTTTGAAGGCAACAAAGGGCATCTTAAAACAAACAAACAAAAAACACATTAAAAAAAAAAAGCAGACAGTATGGTATATGTGTGCAGCCTTCTTTGGTGCTATTAGTCACTGTAAATGCATCTCCGTCTGCATCTATAACTCTCAGCATCATTTCCTAGCAGAGTAAACAAATGTGGCTTATAAACTTCCCCACACAGACTGTTTTCATAGAATTTTCTAACCTACCAACATGCTTATAATACTCAAATGCCTCGTTAAAATCAAGTAGGTGGCATACAAATTGTAATGCTATTCTTTGGACTGTATCAGACATGAGGCGACAACATTTCTTAAGCATGATATGTGTTTTCTTAGAAGCCTGAAAGAACAATGTATCCTGATTGTTACCCTGGCATGTCCAGTTCCACCCATTCCTATGCAACCCACAGTTGAAGTGCTCTGAAATTCTGAAGAACACCTGCCTCCTAGAGCCTAGGGCAGTCTCCACGTGGGTTGCTATTTAGCCCAGTGACAGATTTCCACAAAGTGATAATCACTGCCTGATGACCCACCCCACCCTGGCTGTTGGATGGTAAAATAATGTGAATTTATTTCTATATAAGTATAGTGGTATTTGTTATCTGAGATTATGTCCCATACTAGCCACACAGTGGCTTTTAATGAGATATAAGTGACAATTTAATGAGATATAAGTGACATATGGCTCTGTATAAGTTTAAGGTGTAATGACTAGACTTCCATATATTGTGAAATGATTGCCATAATAAATTTGGTTAATATTCATCATTTCATATAGATACAAAGAAAGAAAAACAAAGTAATTTTTCCCTGTGATAAGAACTCTGTTTAGTTCTGTCTTAAATTGGGATGTTGAGGCATTACTAACTATATTCTGTCTTGCCACATCAGAAGAAAAATAGTCTCAGAGATTTATCATGACTCCATATGCAGTTGACTCTTGAACAATGTGGGTGTGAATTGCATGGGTCCATTTACATGTGGATACTTTTCAACAGTAAACACTATTACATGGTTCATGGCTGGCTGAACCCATGGATGTGGAGCAGCTGTAGACACAGAGGGCCCACTGTAAGTTATGTGTAAATTAACCCTGTGTCATTCAAGGGTCAACTGTATATGGTATTCAATGGGTTGATCTTAGGGTAGGTGTCTCATATTAATAATTCTGAGTTTTCCTCCATACATCCAAGGAAATTTTACCTTTGCAACAAAATATGCTCCATGCCATTGTTTGTATTATGGATTTTGTGATGGCCAGTGATTTGTCTGACTAGATGGATTCAGCTAAAACAAGCACAGAATCATCAAGAATACTGTGACACTTTCTGTAAACCTGGAGAGAGGGTCCCAGTTAAAAATAACAGTGTTCTCTGATAGCTTCCACTTTCTAATGTAGAAAGAAAAGTACTATTCAATGTCACATTTTGGCCTACTTCAAGCATGACCTTTAATGCAACTCTGATATAAGCTTCTCTGCTAACAGATGCACTAAAAGACTAGCAAAACATTTCTTTGGTGAATATTCTGATTGGCGTGCAAAGTTAGGGCTTAAGACTCACCACTATGCTGAATTTGCTGACTGCATACTCGAGGGCTATTGGCCTTCTGCATCTCCTCAACAGTCCTCTAGCACACAACAGTCTGAATCATTCATTGGATACTTAGCATTTGTTTGCTGCTAGCATTAATTTTATTTGTTTGTATCTACATTTTTGCATGCCTGTATCTTACACTGCCAGCATAAGTTCTTGAACCAGCTCTAGATTGTGGATTCTGAGTTCCGCCAAATGGCCTGATGCTGCTGACTTTTGCCTTCTCTGGATGTTAGAAGAACCTCAGAGTGAACAGACATAAGACAAGTGGCAACACCAAGACATGTTGCCTGGGTTGCCCTGTCCCTGTGATTATCTGACACCTGGGTGTTTCTAAATTATTACTGCACTTGGCATCTGATCTGCAATCTGAAGGCAAAAAATATACACAGTAGTTTAAAGAAAAACTCTATCAGACCAGTTCACATCAGTGAACATTTATTTTTTAATTATTAATTTATTTTAATTGGAGTCTAATTACTTTACAATATTGTGGTGGTTTTTGCCATACATTGACATGAATCAGCCATGGGTGTACATCAGTGAACATTTATAAGCTCTTATTTACACAAAAGTTATATCCTGCTTATGCATGTTACACAAATAAAAATAAACCATAGCCCCTACTGTGGAAGAGGCTGTACTTAAATAGGAGAGGTATCTCTTTGAACAGTTTCCAGGTGGTAGCCTAAATAGAGAAATGCAGGGGCATCAACAGGACAGGCCATGCTAGCTCTGAGAGGATCACTAGGCCAGGTGGGAAAGTGTTCCAGAGAGAGAATCATGGAAGTAGAGGCCTGGAGTAGTGAAGCAGCGTGGAGCACAGAGAGGGCTGTAGAAAGATGGAGAATATGATAGGAGGAAGTTGTCTGTGTGCTGGGGGAAGGTCGGATCATATATTTATCTCCTCAACCTGTACTCCCACCCTCAACCCTTCACCAAGTCATATATTTTCTCTCCTATTATTTCTCTCTAATATTATTTCCTTCCCAGCCTCACACATTCTCCTCCATCCCTTTTATTATTGACCCACTGCAGTAGTTTTCTAACCAAAAAAAGGAGGGTTTAACGTGTTGCAAGAACAAGCTTTCGATGGGAGGGCCCCTGTGCACGTCCTGCTCTGTTTCTAGTCCACTCATGGGGTCCCAGGCACCAGCATCAAGGGTTGATGGAAGCCTGTTTCCTGTTAATGCCTGTGGGACCCTGTGTACGCTGCTCGCTCCCTCTCGCCCCCTTCCCTGTGTGTATGATGAACATACTCCTGTTTAACTCCATCTATGAGACCTGGCCCAGGCAGAAAAACTGCACTCATTTCTTCCCCAGCTCCTTACACTCTTCTGGTGACTCTTATCCTATTGTTTTGCAATTGCTTGTTTGTAGAATTTTCTCCTCACCAGAATATGAGTACTTTGAAGACAAGGACAGTGTATTAAATGTGTCCTAACCCCAACACTAACCATAGCTCCTTGCTTATAATAGGTGTTCATTTAATGTTTGTGAATGAATGAGAGAAAAGGAAAAAAATGAATTATTGCTTCATTTCTGTCATGACAGAAATTCTTTAGATTCTAATAAGTCCAGAAGTAATAAAGCATGTAAACCAAACAGTACAGTTAAAGTCAGCTTGTCTAAAAGTAATGCTCCTATACGAAGCAAACCGCCTCTCTGTGGCTAGGCAGACCACAGATAATAGGATGCTGAGATGTGGCAAGTGACTAGCCCAACAGTTCTCACTGGGATGGTGCACTGAGCTGATTGTTAGGCTGCTAGCCTGACTCCTCCAGCAACATAAGCCTCTGTGAAAGTGGCTGCTGAAAGTCTCTTCACTATCAACAATGCCAGAGCTTATCAGAGAGGACTCTTTGGGTTTTAAAACTATTTCATGCCAAGACTGTGTCTCTGCAGAACCTAGTAAACAGTCAGTGCCTATTAAATGCTTACTATTAATATAGCCTTTTAGTAAAAGAGGAATCAGTGGAACCACCACCCTGGCATGCTAATTAATTCTCTGTGTGAAAAGAAGTGCTAATCTCCATTTTAAAACATCAATCATGGAAAATAAACTGAAATGTGACCAGATTTTAAAATGCTACTTGTTCTAAAATCAGATGTAAATGAAAGCTTCCAGGATTCTGTAAGAGGTGATTATATGGTGCTGAGAAACCCCATTTAAACTCAATCTTCTAGGAAACTTTAAAATACTTTTTTCCAGTTTGAAGCTCTTCCCTAATATTACCCTTCATATGCTTTCCTTGTCTAAGAAGCTTTGCTCTATAAAAATTTCTCCCAATTTCTAAGTGAAATATTACAGAATTTCCCAGAAGCATTAGCGATGGTTCCTTAGCAACTGTTGATATGTCTCAAAACAACCTGAGACAATCTTCTCTGAGACATATAGTCTCTCCCTTTCTCTGCTAACAGAATTCCACAATATGGCACAAGAGATTCGTGTGGCTAAAAATAGCTTCTCACACACATTTTTAAAGTTGACAGAGTCTTAATGATTTAAGTCTTCCATATCGCAGCTTTGGGTAGGTACGCCTCAACAACAGTATATCAAAGGATTCTGTGCAGAGAGATTTTTAGAATCTTTTTCTTTTTTAATCACACCATTAACACTCTTGACATTTCAGAAATAATGTTTATCGATTTTGGTGTTAGCACTCCCATAAATTAAGTGATGTAATGGACGGAATTATTGTGGTACTATAAAGAACGTGTCAGTCAGATTGTTAACTACATATTAGAAAAGCACAGACTCTGGATTCATGTAAAAAAGCCCCAGATCTGGATAGTAAATAGGAGATGGAGGAAACTGACATATTCCTGTAATTAATGGGTCTTTCTCTACTATTCCCTTCTGAATATAGAAAACAACTGAACTTCCTTAATACAAGCAAGCTATAATAGCAATGGTCATTCTGTACACATGCACATGTGCTCCAAAGGTGAAAATGAGACAAATGAATTCAAAGTTATTCACACGAAAGAAGTCAGTATAATAAACAGTATCAGGAATGGAGAAAAAAGCATTGAGAACCTGTAGCAGAAGAGAACCACCACAGTACAGAAAGCAAAAATAGCCCCTAATAACCTGTTGGACTATAAACTTCCACAAGGAATTTCCCTCTTTCACTAGAAGAGAGTTAGAGTCTATGCAAAATCTGTGATTAAAGTTCTGGATTAAGGGCAGAAACATTGAAAATGGTAAAATCACCATGTAATGGAAAGATGGAAAGAATTCATATATATGTGTATGACAGGACATGGATGGAATAAGAACTGCATTTATACCCCATAGGGTTATGATGAGGGTAAATGAACTAATGCATATAAAATAACAATGCCTGGCACAGAACAAGCACTTAACTCGTTAGCTGTGATCATTATCATCATCAGCAGCAGCAGCATGATCATTTCTCCCATTTTATATTGGAAGACAGTGAGTTTCCAGGGAAGCTAGGTAACTTACTCAAGGTCACACAGCTATCAGGGAAACAGGCAGAGATTGATGCCTGTCTAACTGCGAAGCCCATGACTGTTACAATTCCACTCCAGATCTAACCATTCTTGTTGAAGGGTTAAGCATTTTGCTTCTGTGAGATGGATTTCAAATAAAAAGAGAATGTAGTTGCTGGTACCATCTTCATTTTTATAGTTGTAAGAAAATATAAATAAATATAATGAAATAAATCTAATGGAAACTCTTTAATAGTATGAGTTTTATTGGCTAGACATTTTAGAATAATCTATTAGTAGGCTAAGACATTTCCTGGTCATAGGTTAAGTATCTAGAAGTGGCTTTTGCTGAAGTGTTGCCAGTCTGTCATTGATCTATTATTCTATACATATCCAATTAGCATTCTTGAAGTTGTACAAGTTGCTGAGGTGACTAATTTGATTATGTTATTTTAAAACAATAACATTACTGTGGCTATAATGAATAATTTTTACCGTATCAGAACATCAAACTCCATTCATTAAAGAGTCCAGCAACTAAGTCTGGATATAGATTTCTAATATGTGTCTGTGTTCTGGTGGATATGAAGAAAGTTACTTGAAAATAAAAGGGCAGAAGATTTATTTTTAGTCCAGGGTATACTTAGCATTAATAGTCTTAAGCCAGCGTGGCTCAGGGCCAGAGCAAAATTCACTAATTTGAATCTCTTTTGGTCACCTTTCCTCTTTGCTCTCAAACAGACAAGCTAATAAGCAGTGGGGACATAACTAGGATCTACAGAATATTTCTGCAGTTTCTATTTTCTAAATCATCAAGCTGTTCTTGAGTTTTATAGAGCAGTTTTTCAATTGTTGAGGATCTTTCTGCAGAAAGGCAATTTGATTTCTATCCTTGGCTTTTCGATTTTACATTCCATCATCACTAAACATTGATTAAGCCTGCTGCAATACACTCCCTTGTATTTGGGTCTTTGAATTCTCAGAAGGTCATTATTTATTACAATGTAACAATCTGGAAATATTTTTAAAATATGGTCAATACAGGTACTCTACTTAATGGTATTAACCTTTGTTTTTTGTTTCAGGAAGAAAATGAATGTTTCTGAATAAATATAGCATATTTAATTCAATTTTTTAAAAAGATAAATGAAAATTAATATTCTTTTCCTGAGAAAATTCTCATTAAAAAACTCAGGGTCTGGTAGGGAGCCTTCTATAGCTCAATAATCCTTATCTCCTGGTATCCATTCCCTTGTGTAGTCCCCTCTCCCTGCATGTGGGCTGGATATAGTCACTTGTTTCTAATAAATAGCTTGTGGCCAAAGTGAGGGACTATCATCTCCATGAACTAGAACTCCTCTATAGTTCTAGTTCTCCTTCTCTTGCCCTTTCATCTCCTAGCTCTGATGGAGCAAGCTGCCATATTGTAAGATGCCCTATAGAGAGACCCATGTGGCAAGGATAAGAGGGTGGCCTCCATCCAACAGCCTGTGAGAAACTGAGTCCTGCCAACTATCACGAGAGTGAGCTACAGAGTAGATCTTTCTTAGTCGATTCTTGGAACCATGGCGGCCCAGGGACAGATTCAGGACCAGAGGACCTAGAGAAACCATGCTGTTTTCCTGGCCCACAGAAAGTGGAAGGTAACAAATGTTTTAAGCCACTATATTTTGGGATAATCTGTTACACTGCAATGGACAACAAATAAAAACTGTAAGAGCCTCTAATGCATCAGGCACTTGGCTAGGCATTGGGAATGCTGTGGAGAACGAAACACACATGGTCCTCATCCTCTGGAACAGAGGAAGATGGTCCTGTGTACACTTCCTTGGCTGCTAGTTTGCATTTGTTTCCCTGCAGGGACTTGACGCTGTTGACTGCCATCTGATGAGGGAGCCCCTCCATCTTGAGAGAGACACTTGCCTGCAGAAGGTTTTAGGTAAGCTATAGCCTGGTCTGAGCAATTACCTCAGCTCCAAGGGGCTGATTATCTTCTTAGGTACAACACAGCACTGGCATATGTAGATAGTGATGCTTTATTACTCAGATTTTTTATACATGAAGGGTGAGAACAACTCTTGAATAAATTTTTTTCATATTAAAAAGTGTATCTCATTAGTCTAATCATAATAATTATAATTGGAACCCAATTATAATTGTTGCAACAACAATGCAACTGCAAATCTTCTGTAAATTAGTAGTCTTCATCTGCTTCTACCAAATTATCTTTATCAAGCTTACAAAATATCATACATTTAGCTCATTATCATACCTTATTTTTTGTTGTTCTAGTTTTACTTATCAAAAAAGTCAACTATATTCTCAATGCCTTCAGATTTTGTGGCACATTCTTTTTGGTGGTAAATCAGTATTTTTGAAGATTAGTTACATTTTTAGAAATATCATAATGCATTCATATTTAAATATCTGTGGATCATGAAGCAGTGTTCAAAGATTACTAGGTGGAAATCCATGGATATGTTTCCAGCTTCTGATGCACAATTAGGCCAATGTGTAGTTTAGGTGACAGTGAGGCAGAAACTCATAATTAAACTCAAAAAATCAATCCTAAGTGTTTGGAATTAAATTTGTACAGAAGTTACCTTAAAAAACAGGGCTTCCCAGGTGGCTCAGTGGTAAAGAATATCCCTGTCAACGCAGGTGCTGCAGGAGACACGGGTTCAGTTCCTGGGTCGGAAGATCCCCAGGAGAAGAAAATGGCAACCCACTCCAGTATTCTTGCTGGGTTAAGCCCACGGACAGAGGAGCCTGGAGGGCCACAGTTCATGGGGTCAGAAACAGTTGGACATGACTGAGCAGGCACACATACCTTAAAAGACAGTATCTAAGGCCCAAAGTGGAGAAAGCACAACTCTCATCTGAATGATCCAGAAAGACTGTATCAACAGAAGGCAGAGAATTAGCAAGGATCAGAGGAAAATGGAAAACAGAGAGCAGAGTTTGACAGTGCTCATATAGCACCAACCAGAATAGGAAACTCTGGGCATATCCATCTATGGGTTAGATATCGGATTTAATGGTGATAATGAAAGATACAGCTCTATTCTCATCAATCCTACATCCTATTAGACCAGATGACAAAGTGACTAGTATAGTTGGCAGAAATATGCATGGTGCAATTGGCCACATGAGGCTAGATGTTACCTTTAAAATCATCTAACTCTCCTTTGCTGAGGTTCCAGGCTCATTAGATATTATTCTTATTATAAGGTGGCTTCCGATAATCCTCTTCAGTGCTTATTAGCTGACACTGGCTTTCCCATTCACATGGCAATTACAACACATATTTATAAATTAATACATTGGCATTCTAAGTTTTCCATATCAGTCACTTAAGACTCTGGTTGGTATCCTCTGAGTTTTCCCCAAAGACCTGAAGCAAGGAGGTGGCCAGAGGAAAGAAGGTTACCAGGTAGGACAGGGACAGGTAGGTGGACGCAGCCAAGGCAGGGAGAGATGAGAAGCCGGTGCCATGGACAGGAGAAACCAAACTCTCAGCCTGGAAAATGGTAATCTGTCTCAAGTCCAAGAATGAAGCTTAAAACAGAAATTGGAAGAGTGAGAAGCAAAGTTAATATCTTCAACTTAAAATAAATTGGTGGTTTAGTCCCTAAGTCGTGTCTGACTCTTGCAACTCCATGGACTGTAGCCTGCCAGGCTCTTCTGTCCAAGGGATTCTCCAGGCAAGAACACTGGAGTGGGTTGCCATTCCCTTCTCCAAAAAAGAAGTTAAAAATGGAATAAAGTCAAGAAATAGGGGCCAGAAGTGCAGGGTTAACTGAAATCAAATATGTTGTTGGTTTTCTTGGAAAAGGAAATGGCAACCCACTCCGGTATTCTTGCCTGGAAAATCCCATGGACAGAGGAGCCTGACGGGCTACTGTGCATGGGGTGCAGAGTCAGACACAACTAGTGACTGAGCATGCATGCACACTGGTTTTCTTAGCCTGAGAAACAGGGAGGGTAGTGAAATCATTGCTTGAAGTTAAAAAGGTTTGGTGAAATGTGGAGTGGATTTAGGGAGGAGGAAAAATCAATCCTTTTTGATCCATCTTAAGTGTGAGATACCATCAAACTATCATGTAGAGGTTGTTGAGATGAGCTAGTCTGGAGTGCACAGGAGTCTCTGAGTCAAAGGTCTGACTTTAGAGTCACTGGTGTATGAATGGTACTTAAAGACATGGAACTAGGTAGAACCAACTTAGGAAGAGAATGGAGACCCAGAAGGTCCAAAAAGTCCTGGAAGTGCTCTAACATTTTTAGGTCTAACATAGAATGAGCTCCAGAAGTGGGGTTGTTGGTCAAAGGGCATATGCATTTGGTAATTTTTTAAGATATTGTCAGATTGATCTCCATTGAAAAGTGTGAAAGTGTTAGTTGTTCAGTCGTGTCTGATCTTTGCAACCCTATGGACTGTAGCCCACCAGGCTCTTCTGTCCCTGGAATTCTCCAGACAAGAATACAGGAGGGTGTGGCCATTCCCTTCTCCAGGGTATCTTTCCAACCCAGGGATCGAACCCAGGTCTCCTGCATTGCAAGCAGATTCTTTACCATCTGAGCCACCAGGAAAGCCCCAGCCTCCATTGAGGTAGTACCTATTTGCTCCCACTTTTCACAGTGTGAAAAAACCCTTTCCCCCATACTCTTCTTCTCATTATGTTTTCAAATTTTTTATATCTCTGCTAATATGGTAGGTTAAGAATGTCCTTTCAGTATAGTTTTAATTTACTTTACTCTTTGTCAGTGGGTGTGAGCATCTTTTCAAATATTTAACATGCTTGTGCGTGCCTATCTTTGAATTGCCTGTTCATAATCTTTGAAGAGAAAGTTTCTCAAGATAGGTGAAAACAAAGATACTGGTACAGCAATGGGAAGGACCCTGTGGCAGGGGTACATGATGATGCCAGAGGAAAAGGGCTTTACTGCAGGAGTCACATCCTCGAGAAGGCAGAGGGTTTAGGTCCCAGGCAGGGGTTAGTGTTGGGGAGAGGCAGGTCCACTTTTCCCATGGTGACAGGAGTTAAGGCAGAGGGTGTGGGTACAGGTGTCAGTAGGCTCAGGCACTGAGGCTGAGAAGATGAGGGGGCTCTCTCCTGATCTATATTCTCACTGTGAGGTAAGAGTGGAGAAGAGGAGCTGAGCTGTGAGAGGAAAAGGTGTGAAACAGTACCCTTGAGGAATGGGATTTACTAGAGGGGTGGCTGTTCTCCATTCTCCTTTTGAGATTTGGGGTCATCAATTTGAAGTGAGCCTTGGTAATGTGTTTGTGTGATTTTTCTCACAGAGATGGGGGCACAATGTGAGAGAGATAAAAAATAATAAAAAGCTTGAAGGAGCATGACTACTGACTTGGGCCATAGAACCTACACTGTATCTGGACAGATGTGAGAATTCTAAGGTGTAGCGGTGGTAACAGTAAGAAGTGGAGAGGTGACTGGACTAAAGGACTCAGTAAAGTCGAGAGACTGCTTGAGCAGGAATATGTGAACGAGGGGGAGTCCTAGGAATTTGCACATCAGAGCAATCAAGAGGCTAGACGGCATCAGCCCTGACCTGAAAGGAGCTGGAGATTTCACACAAGGATAAAGGTGTCATGAGCTAAAAAGACAGTCTAAGATATCTAGGAAAGAGAAGGCTGCAGGAGAAGCAGGATCCGCTTGAGACAGCCAAGATTTAGTTAAGCAAAATAGCTGAAAGGAATGCTCAGTGGAAAGGCTGAGAATGTTGGAAGCTTTTGCCCCCAAGGAAGAGAAATTCTAGAGAGCATAGTGTAAAGTATGCCATGGAGGGAACAGTGGTAAACAGAGTTAGGGGAGAGAAAGGATCAAAGAATGAGTATGAGGACCCAGGAGAGGTTAGGTGAGTGGAGACACTTACATCTTGAACAAAAAACCATCCAGAACCTGTATACTATACACAAGAAACAACAAAATCATAATACAGTATAAGATAAAAAGAAATGAGGATGTTTCCATAAATGTATACTACACAATGATCCATAGAATAGTAAATTTCTAGCAGATAATATTGGAACTGGTTCCCTTTGGACTTCAGATTTTAGAATCCCATTGCACACTACGGAAAGAAGCTAGCTCAGCAGTTTACAACTGGGAATTACTGTGCTCAAATTAAAACTTGGAAGTTTTCTTTATGATGATAAGCCTCCTTATCTCTATAGGAGAATTTTTAAGTTCTAATTAAACTTCTAAATTAACCTAAATGGAAGCCCAACTCATTTAATAGAATCCTAGAATTTCAAATTACATGGAAACTTAGATGTCATCTAGTTCAACCAACCTATCCTAAAGTAAAAAACAACAACAACAAAAAAACACTTTTATATTAACCATCCCCTCCTCCAAACTCTCCAACTTCTTTAGCCTCCCCTCAGCATAACTTTTGCCCTGACTAAAATCTGACAACCTCTGAGATCTCTTACCCTTGCAGCCCTCTCAAATAGATACTCAGCGCCTAGAGGTAGAACAGGGG
Organism: Oryx dammah; assembly: GCF_014754425.2. Taxonomy (NCBI): domain Eukaryota; kingdom Metazoa; phylum Chordata; class Mammalia; order Artiodactyla; family Bovidae; genus Oryx; species Oryx dammah. Next base: position 28,247,635 of record NW_024070189.1, read on the forward strand.
TGATCCTTCCCTACTGTCAACTCCAAACAGTTTCCTCCCCTCAACCTTCTTCAAAAGCCCCAGTTGAGATGAGTTCTGTGTCCAGTAAGGTTCCTACTAGGAACTATGCAACGTGGAAAGAAGTTTAGCAATATCCGTTTGAAGGCATCAAAGATTTACAAAAAGATGAGATTGTAGGACAAAGAATCTGGAGAAGAAGGAAGCTCAGCGAAGAGAGCCTGGCATTTGGAGTTGCCTTTTCCTTTGTAACTGCTGATTCTGAAAGGTCAGGATCTACCAAGGAAGAGGGGCCCCGGTGAGCACATAAAGATTTTGAAAGAGATTTAGAAGGACTATACTTCAAAAGTAAGGATATTGAAAACAGATCAGCCCTTATAGCAACTAAAACCCAGCTTCAAAATATCTCAATCCTTAGCAGGATCAGTGTGAGCCTGAAATTGCTAGTGTCCTGCCTGAAGAAGAAATAAATCCTCTCTGGAGAAAAATAACATTTCACAGAGACTTAAATTACCCCTGTAAATTTTTTATATGCACAACGTCTGGCTCCTAATAAAAAGAAACTATTAAATACATAAATGAAAAGACTTGACAAAAACCCAAGGGAAAAAACAGATAATAGAAACAACCCACATGAACCAGGAGTTAGCAGACATTGTCTCTAGACTTCTGTTAATGCATTTAAGACAAGCTTGAACATTTTGGTAGGGAACTGAGTTTTTTTAATGAATCAAATTAAAATGCTAGATCTGAAATACTATAACTCAAATTAAGAATTCAATGAAAGGCTTTCAGAGCAGACTTACATAGATGAAACTGGAAGACAGGTCAGAGGGAAAAAAGTCCAGAAAGAAGCACAGAGAAACAAAGGTGGGGAGGGAAACAGCCTACCAGATATGAGACATGATGAGGAGGTCTAAACACTTGTAATTGGAATCACAAGAGATAATAGAGAGCTTAGGGCAGAAGAGACGGCCAAGAAATTTCAAAGACCAATGAAAAACATCAAGCCATTGATTCAAAAGGAGCCATAAATTTCAAGGAAGATATACATACAGAGTATAACACATAGATATATAGTAGTTAAAAACCAAGAAGTTAATCCTGGAAATATCCAGGATAAAAGAAAGATGACCTTCAAGGAAGCCACAATGAGCTGATGGTATCCTGTTATTAAAAAATCAGATCTATTATTAAAAAGTTTACCATGAAGAAAACTCCAGACCCGGATGGCTTTACTGATTAATTCTCCCAAATATTTAAAGAAAAAATAACACCAACATAACATAAACTCCTCAAGAGAGCAGTAAGATCCCTTTCCAAAACATTTTATGAGGATAACATATGCTTGATATCTAAAACTGACAAGGATATTATAAGAAAGAAAAACTAGAGATCAATTTCTTTTATGAATATGGGTGAAAATGTTCTAAGACAAATATAATAATAATGAATCCAGCAACATATTAGAAGGACAGTGTATTACAACCAAGTTGGATTTCCTGCCTGCCCCCAGGGATGAAAGATTGATTTAACACTTGAAAATCAATCAATGTAATTTACAATATGTGCTTAGTTGATCAGTCATGTCTGACTCTTTGTGACCCCATGGACTGAAGCCCACCAGGCTCCTCTGTCCATGGGATTTTTCAGGCAAGAATACTGGAGTGGGTTGCCATTTCCTTCTCCAGGGAAATACCTGACACAAGGATCGAACCTACCTCTCTTGCATTGCAGGCAGATTCTTTACTCACTGAGCCATTGAGAAAGCCCATAATTTATTATACTAAAGAATAAAAGAGAAAAATCATTTGATCACCTCAAAAGATGCAGAAAAGAATTTGATTAAAAATATCAACATTTCAAAAACACTGAGAAAACTAGAAATAGGAGAAAACTTCCTCAATCAGATAAAGAATACCTACAATAAAACCTAATGCAAACCTTGCATTTAAAATATTGAAAGGTTTTCCTTTGAAATTGGGAATGAGATACTTATATCACCACTTCTATTCAACAATGTACTAGAGGCCTTAGACAAAGCAAGAAGCTAAGACAATTCAATCAAAGCTATGCCAGATTGATAAATGGAATGCTATAAAATAATATTAAAGAAAAATTTTAAACTAATAATGGAGAGATAAACCATATTCATGAATAGGAAGAGTCAATATTATAAAATTTTCCAAATTAATCTCTCAGTCCAATTTAGTACCAAAATCCCAGAATGATTTTGTGGAAATTGACAAGCTGCTTATGAGTTTAAATGGAAATTAAATGAGTTCAGTATAGTTAAGAAAAAGAATGAAATTAGACAACTTTCTCTACTGGATATCAATATTTAACATAAATCCACAGTAATGAAGTTAGTATGGTATCAGCACAAAGATAGACAAGTGAATGGAACAACATCAACAAAAAATCCAGAAACGGACTATGCATATTCAGAAACTTAACAAGTAACCAAGATGACAGAGCAGTGCAGAAATGATGCAGTTCCTTTTGGATATTCATACAGAAAAAGATGAAATTTGACTCATACCCAATACCATAAGCAAAACCCAATTCCCAGTGGCTCACCAAAATAATCGGAAAATTAAAATAATAAAGCGGCTAGATTAAAAAGCTGCCCAACAGCCCAATTAACAATGCCAAAAAGCTATTTAAATTTATTAAAGTCAAATAAAATTTAAAATCTATTTCCTGAATCACACCAGTCACATTTCTAGGGCTTGGTAGAAACATGTGGCTACTGACTATTGCACTGGACAGTACCGATGTAAACATTTACATCTCGTTTTGGCTTCTCTCAGGTCAGATGTGGAGAAGGAAATGGCAACCCACTCCAGTATTCTTGCCTGGAGAATCCCATGGACAGAGAAACCTGGCAGGCCATGGTCCATAGGGTCACAGAAAGTTGTGGACACAACTGAAGCGACTAAGCACACACACACAGAGTTATTGGACAGCACTAGACATAGACTGTCATCATGACCTGGGGGTAGATAATTTTCCCAAACAGCACACAAAAAGTATAGAGGAGAAGACTCATAGATTAGGTTACATTATAAAACTAAAACTGTCTGGTTATCAAAAGATACCAGTAAGGAAATCCAAAGTCAGGCTACTATGTATGAGAAGTTATTTGCTATACATATGTCCACCAAGGGAGTCATACCTCAAATATATTACAAACTCCTACAAATCAGTAAGAAAAAGACAGGCAACCCAATGGAAAAAATGGCAATAGACTTAAATTGATACTTCATAAAAGAATGCTTTAAGCTCATTAATCATGAGGAAAATCAAATTCAAACCACAGTGAAATACCAAAACACATCCACCAGAATGATTAAAATTTAAAAAGACTGGTAGTTTCAAATAGCAGTCAGAATACAGAGGAATTGAAATCCCTATGCTGTTGATGGGAGTCTATGCTGATTCAATAGTTTTAGAAAACTGGTATAACCTACTAAAGCTGAACATATTCATACCTCATGATCCAGCAATTTTATCCTTAGTATACACCCAAGAGAAATGCATATGTATATGTATCAAAAGACATGATCATGAGGTGGGCACCCATATGCCCACCAACAGTAGAAAGATAAATACTGTAAATTGTAATATAGTCATATAGCGAAATACTCTACTACATAGCAATGCAAATTAATAAACCTCTGGTATGTACAACATCAGTGAATCTTAAAAACATATTTTGCTTAAGTAACAAGAATTTAAAGAATAAAATACATAGTATATGGTTCTATGTATATAAAGTTCAAAAAACAGGCAAAACTAATGTAAAGTTTGAGAACATAGACAACAGCTTCATTTATGGAGGAGGAAAAGAAAGTGATTGCGAGCAAGTATGAGGTGGGCGCTGCTGAGATTTTAGAATGTATTTCTCGGTTGAATGGTGGCAGGCAGAACCACTATATTATTGTTGATCTGTATACATCTGATTTGTGTATGCTTGTGAATGTTTGTTATACTTCAATAAGAAAATATTTTTAGAAAATCAGCTCCTGTGATATTATACATGCCATTGGGTTCTAATACCTTCTACCTCTTCCCCATTGCTGTTATTATTCTTTTTTCTTGTTCTTATATGTTTATTATCTGATATACATTTCGTTAAACATATCCTGGGTCATTGAATGAAGGAAAAGCAAATCATTTAAATGTCCAAAGTACCAGAGTTATTCATGTCAAAAGAACTTTTATAAGTACAGAAAAAAAGAGCAAGAAATGAGCCAGAAAAGGAAGTTTCAAGAGGATATAAATGAATTCTGTGAAATGTTGAAGTGTATAAACAAGGGGAATACCAATTTTACTAGCAAAATAAAGACTACAAAAATAAGGAGCATTTCTTGTAATTTTAAATCTATAAACAATTTATATAGAATTATCTCTTGGAGTTTTGTTTGTGCCTTTAAATACTATGAGGGTGATGGAAAGTGTTTGGGCTTGTTTGCTTTGTTTTAGGAAGCTTTGGTCTTGTTTGTAGATTTGATATTTTTATGGAGAAAAACTTTATGGAAAATTCTAACACAAAAAGATGTAGAGAGCAGAGAGCATCATGAATGGAAACTTTGACAACCATTACCTAGATTCAAAGTTATAAACCCTGTACAATATTGATTCATCTATACCTCCACCTACTCAACACTCCCTGTCCCCTACACCTGGAATATTTTGAAGCTAATCTCAGACCCTCTTTCACGTCTTGCATAAATATTTCGGTTGTCGTTGTTTAGTCGCCAAGTCATGTCTGACTCTTTTGTGATCCCATGGATTGTAGCCCACCAGGCTCCTATGTCCATGTGATCTCCCAGGCAAGAATCCTGGAGTGAGTTGTCCTTTCCTTTTCCAGGAGATCTTCCCAATCCAGGGATACAAACCACATCTCCTGCATTGGCAGGTAGATTCTTTACCACTGAGCCACTGGGGAAGCCCAAAATATTTCAGCATATACCTCTAAAAATTAATGATGATATTATGACATCTAAAAAAATTGACAGAGATTTCTATATACCATCAAATATCCACAAAATTCAAAATTTCTCCACTGTCTCAAATTTTTTATCATCAGAATATTCTATCTGTTCCTAAATGTTTGTCCTATATTTGCTCCCCCTTCTCATTGCCATCATTTCTTGATGTAGCCTAAGTGTTTAGCATTTGATTCACAGTCTTTCCTTCTACTTCAAGTCCTGCCATCATCCAAGGTGACTTTATGTCCATATGGATGATTCATGCAACTCTCTGACTTCTCTTTCTTGTCTTCTACTTTAGCTAAGCACTCCAGCAGCCACACTGAGGGATTTATCAACACCAAGAGTCATTCTTCCTCTAAAACCAGTCTCAGACCAAAATATCCTATCTTTTCAGATCTCTTAGAAGATCCCCAAGATTTCAGTTTCTTTGATCTCATAGGAACCTCTGGTCCACATTTTCTATGAGCCCCCCTCCTCTTTTCTTTATTAAACGTAGACTCTATTCTATGTCACTTCAATCACGTGCTTACCCAAATTCTCAACCTTATCTACTGCCTATTTTAACATCTGGCAAAATCCCAATTCTGGATGATTCTATTTTGCACTTTCATCCAAGTTGTCAAGTACAGTCTGGGAAGATTATATAACTTGGCGTACCTCAAGTGGACCCTCCATTCCTCCTCTTTGTCCTATTTTTCTAGTCTACTTTTCCATCCACATGGAAGGAAGTCAAATCTCCCTTCTTTCTAAAGCTCTGAAATCCCTGTCAGCAGATGAATGTGCTTCCAATGTTATAGAAAATGTAAAAACCATAAAATATCCTTTTCTTGCCAAACTAAAAATACATCTGAATCCATAACCATATCTTGTTCTCTACTTCTGTTAAAAGGAAGAACCATCTCTTGTCCCTCCATCGTCCCCACGTTTTCCGGAACTTTGCTCTCTAAATTCTCTCTCGTCTATATTGTCTCTCTGTTGGCTGTTTCCTACGGGTTTTTAAAACACTCAAGTCCTTTCCATCTTAAAAACAAACAAATCAACTACAATGAAAAGTAAACCCCTCTTTCCCTTTCATTTTCCTTTCCAATAATCATCCTATCTTTCTCTGCCAATTAATGAAAGAATTATTAACTCTGTCTACTTCCCCATCTCCCTACTCAGGTATCAACTCATAATAATCTTTTTACTCATCACAAGTACAAATGACCACATTGCTGAACCCAGTGGGCTCATTTCAGTCTCTTCTTACCTGGTATCTCTGAACACGACTAGCTCACAGAGCTGAAAGCCATTCCCCTCTAGGCTCTAGGGCCTCAGAATTTCCTGAAAACCTCCTACACTTCTGGTCACCCTTTCTCACTGCCTTACATAGGTGTCTTCTACTGTTCTCTTAAATGATGATATACTTCAAAATTCTCTCTTAGGCCATTTTTGGTTTTTGATTTTTACATTAGGCTGTGTGACCTCATCTATTCCCATGGCTTCAATTACTATTTATTGCTGACAACTTCCAAATCCACATTTATATTCCTGATGTGTTCTCATGAGAGTCAGAGACATGACACTTGGGTATCTTGAGTGATCTTTAAACTTTTAGGGTCTTGAAAACTGAATTCATCCCATCCCTCCTCTATGACTAGCATTATCCATACCCAATTTCCCCAATGCTGTCAATTCCACTTCCTAAAATAAAACTTCTTTTTTATCTCTAGAATCATTTTTTATCTCCCATACCTCAACCACCCCCCGTCAATCCAGGCCATCCTCTTGTGTTCTTTTCCTAACTGGTCTCCTGCCTTCAGTCTTGCTCCATTCCAGTCTTCTCTATACTACAGCCAGAGTAAGCTGCAACTCTTTGCTTAAAGATTTGTCTTCCCACTAAATACTGTAAGATTCATGAGACTAGGGACCATGCCTATCAATTACTAAAGCATCCTGTGATATAGCATAATTCAAGAAATATTATGAAAGATAAAGACATTGGCACCATTGACTTCACCTAATATGAAAATAATGTAGAAAAAGCCCTGAAGACTTCACAGGGATGCCAGGTCTAGTTTTGCTCTTCATTGTACCCCAGAGTTCAGCACAAATCGGGCCTACATTTGTTGAATCTATGAATGAGAATAAAAACAAAATAGAGATATTAACTTGCCCTGCAAAATGACATACAAAATGCTATGTAGATGAAATGTGCAAAGAATAAAGCAGTACTATTTCTCATACCAAAGGGAATGAAATTGCCAGTTCCTAGCTGCCAACTCTACCCTCCCACTGTTCGCCCTAACCCCTTCCCTGCTTTATTTTTTCCATAGCAATTTTCATTTTCTATCAGACTATGTAGTTTACTATTTATTTTGTTTATTGGTGTCTCCCCTACTAGACGTAAGCTCGTAAGAGCAGGAATTTTTTTTTTTAACTTTTAATTTTGTATGGGGGAATAGCCAATTAACAATGTTGTGATAGTTTCAGGTAAACAGAAAAGGGATACATATACATACACATATATATGTATCCATTCTCCCATAAACTCCCCTCGCAGCCAGGCTGCCATATAACACTGAGTAGAATTCCATGAAGAGCAGTAATTTATATTTGCTCTGTTACTGAACACATAACAGGTAATATTATTAAATTATGTTTACTGTACCTGGGCCTGTGTTAGATATGTTAAATATTTTATCTTATTAATCTCTAACACTCTAGTTAAAGCCCTTTATCTCCATGTTAGAGTTTAAAATTAGGAATCTTCTAAAAGTTACATTACTCTTTAAATGAGGAGAATATTGTATGAGGAAAACAAAAAGAAAGACAAACAGAAGACAAATAAGATGTAGGGAAAAAATGAACCATATCAGTCATCACAATAAAAGTAAACAGATTAAACTTGCTGGTTTAAAGAAAAAAATTATAGACTGGATTTTTAAAGTACAGCAGTATGAGAAAAATATATAAATAGCACTTAAACATAAGGACTCTATACTTCTGGTGCCAGCCAAGATGGAGTAAGCCCACTACAGCCAATCTCTCCATTTGACTAAAGCCAAAAAAACAAAATTTTTAAAAGAAACTACTCTAGGACTCTGAAAAGTTAACAGTAGTAGCAGGTTGCAGAGAGAAGCCAAAACTTGAAGAAGAACTTCTAGGGGAGTAAACTCCCTGGTTTTTCCTCTCATATCTCCTGGCTTTGACCCAGGGGTGGCCCAGTGTGGTGGTGTGCAAAGAGTGCAGGCCACAAAAACACTAGCCAGACAGCTAAGAAAAGGGTCCCTGTGAGTTGAAGAGGGTGGGGAAAATCTGTGTGAATTTTTTTCTTACCCTCTTTCTTCTCTCACAGTCCTGCCACAAGGATGGATGGCCCCAGTCATGGACCTGCAGTGTCCACAGTCATGGACAGCCTAAAACTTTGAAGCAAACAAAACAACAACAACAACAACAAAAAAAACACCCATGTTTCTGGCCAGAGGAACTGGGAAAAGGAGACACTGTGGTCTGAAGATACGGGGGAATATCTGGATTATTTTTTTCCCCTTCTTCTCTCTTTTCTTCTGCTGTTTTGTCTGAACGGTAGTCCTAGTAATATGAAACTACATGCAGAGCAAGAAGTTAAAATTCCAAGAGAAACCCTCTCTTTCTAGCCAGAAGACGAGGAAAAGAAGTCTTTGAGGTCCAGAGCATGTCGGAGAAACTGTAGAGAGCTGGAGAAATGGGGCCCCTCATTCTGTACACAACCCACTCCAGTACTCTTGCCTGGAAAATCCCATGGGCAGAGGAGCCTGGTGGGCTGCAGTCCATGGGGTCATGAAGAGTCGGACACGACTGAGCGACGTCACTTTTACTTTTCACTTTCATGTATTGGAGAAGGAAATGGCAACCCACTCCAGTGTTCTTACCTGGAGAATCCCAGGGATGGGGGAGCCTGGTGGGCTGCCATCTATGGGGTTGCACAGAGTCGGACACGACTGAAGCGACTTAGCAGCAGCAGCAGCAGCAGCCGCCGCAGCATTCTGTACACAAATACAAACCCCAGGCTCACTGAATGCATATCCAGAACAGATCTAAACCAGCCTAGGAAAGATTGTGAGGCAGAGGAATAGCTGACACAATTTTGTCAAAAAACAGCAAGGCTGAGAGATTTTGACTCAGTATAAAGCTTCAAGACTTAATATAAAGCTATATAATAAGCACAACAGTGTGGTATTAGTGAAAGAAAACAGATAAATGTAACAAAAAAGAGAGTCTAAAAATAGATCCACTCATATATGGTCAATTTAATTTTTGAAAAAAGGTATGAGGCAACTCCATCAAGAAAGATTAGTCTTTTCAACGAACTGTGCTGGACCAAATGGACATCCACATGTAAAATATAAAATCAACCTGAACTCATACCTCACACCTTACACTTTACATAAAAATTAACTCAAAATGGATCATAGATACAAGTATAAAATGTCTATAAAAAATCTTTGTGACCTTGGCTTTGGCAGAGTTATTTGATAATACTAAAAATATAGTATATTAGAAATATTTTTTGATAAATTGGATTTTGTATAATTTTAAAACTTTTGCTCTGTGAAAAATACTGTTAAAAGAATAAAGAGAAGTCATACACTGGGCGCATATATTGTATATCACCTATCCAGTAAAGGACTTGTATCTAGAATATATAAAGAATACTCAAAACCCAACAAAAAGAATATAAAGCATCTAACCAAAAAAAAGGGGGGGTGCAAAATAAAAGACATTTAACCAAAGAAAATATAGTAAGCCCAAAAAAGCACATTAAAAGATATGAACATAGTTGGTCATTAAGTAAATGCAAAATAAAACCACACTGGGATACTACGATACACTAATATGTATGGTTAAAATAAATTTAAAAACTGACAATGCCAAGTGCTTGTGAGGATGTGGAACAATTGGAACTCTCAGAAACTGCTGAAATGCAAAGTGGCTCAAACATTTTTGGAAAACAGTCTGGTGTTTTTCTAAGTATTTACCCAAGAGAAATAAAACTTATATCAACCCAAAGAACATGTCAATGAATTTTATACTATTTCCATGCTAAAGAATTTTATTACAGGGTATTATTTCTAACCAACAAAAGGTGGAAACAACTCAAAGAGTCTTCAAGTGGAAAAGAAATAAAGAAAATGTTGTGCATTTATATAATGGAATGCTACTCAGCAATAAAAAGTAAACTATTGCTATATAGCAACATGGATGAATTCAAATGCGTTGTGGTAAGTGAAGGAAGCCAGACTTAACACTCCAAATACTGTATACAGTAAAATCCATGTACAATATCTAGAAAAGGAAAACACAGGCACCAAAAACAAGGGCTGGGGCAGGAGAAAGAATTGAGTACAAGTGGCTGCAGTGGGGAATCTGGGGCAGTGGCAAAGGAGCTGCTGTGCATCTCGGTTGTGGTGAGTTATGTGTCTCCATCTATTTCTCAAATTCCACACAACTGTACCGAAAAAAACTGAATTTTACTGTACATAATTTTTTAAATGTTCAATTCAGTTCAGCCGCTCAGTTGTGTCCAACTCTGCGACACCATAGACTGCAGCACACCAGGCTTTCCTGTCCATCGCCAACTCCTGGAGCTTGCTCAAACTCATGTCTATTGTGTTGGTGATGCCATCCAACCATCTCATCCTCTGTCATCCCCTTCTCCTCCTGCTTCAATCTTTCCCATCATCAGAGTCTTTTCAAATGAGTCAGCTCTTCGCATCAGGTGGCCAAAGTACTGGAGTTTCAGCTTCAACATCAGTCCTTCCAGTGAATATTCAGGACTGATTTCCTTTAGGATGGGCTGGTTTGATCTCCTTGAAGTCCAAGAGACTCTCAAGAGCCTTCTTCAACACCATAGTTCAAAAGCATCAATTCTTCGGTGCTCAGCTTTCTATATAGTTCAACTCTCACATCCATACATAATTACTGGAAAAACCATAGCTTTGACTAGACGGACCTTAGTTGGCAAAGTAATGTCTCTGCTTTTTAATATGCTGTCTAGGTTTGTCATAGGTTTCCTTCCAAGGAGCAAGATTCTTTTAATTTCATGGCTGCAGTCACCATCTGCAGTGATTTTGGAGCCCCCCAAAATAAAGTCTGTCACTGTTTCTATTGTTTCCCCATCTATTTGCCATGACATGATGGGACCAGATGCTATGATCTTCGTTTTCTGAATGATGAGTTTTAAGCCTCCGTTTTCACTCTCCTCTTTCACTTTCATCAAGAGGCTCTTTAATTCCTCTTCACTTTCTGCCATAAGGGTGGTGTCAGCTGCATATCTGAGGTTACTGATATTTCTCTCAGTAATCTTGATTCCAGCTTGTGATTCATCCAGCCTGGCATTTCACATGATGCACTTTGCATAGAAGTTAAATAAGCAAGGTAACAATATACAGCCTTGACGTACTCCTTTACCAATTTGGAATCACTCTGTTGTTCCATGTCCAGTTCTAACTGTTGCTTCCTGACCTGCATACAGATTTCTCAAGAGGCAGGTCAGGTGGACTCATCTCTTTCAGAATTTTCCACAGTTTGTTGTGATCGATACAGTCAAAGGCTTTAGGGTAGTCAATAAGCAAAAGTAGACATTTTTCTGGAACTCTCTTGGTTTTTCATCCAGCGGATGTTGGCAATTTGATCTCTGGTTCCTCTGCCTTTTCTAAATCCAGCTTGAACACCTGGAAATTCATGGTTCATGTACTGTTGAAGCATGGCTTGGAGAATTTTGAGCTGCTAGCGTGTGAGATGAGTGCAAGTGTACAGTAATCTGAACATTCTTCAGCATTGCCTTTCTTTGGAATTGGAATGAAAACTGACCTTTTCCAGTCCTGTGGCTGCTGTTGAGTTTCCAAATTTGCTAGCATATTGAGTGTAGCCCTTTCAAAGCATCATCTTTTAGGATTTGAAATAGCTCAACTGGAATTCCATCACCTCCACTAGCTTTGTTCATAGTATTGCTTCCTAAGGCCCACTTGACTTCACATTCCAGGATGTTGGCTTTAGATTAGTGATCACACCATCGTGGTTATCTGAATCATGAAGATCTTTTTTGTACAGTTCTTCTGTGTATTCTTGCCACCTCTTCTTAATATCTTCTGCTTCTGTTAGAAGGTGTTTCTGTCCTTTATTGTGCCCATCTTTGCATGAAATGTTTCCTTCATATCTATAATTTTCTTGAAGAGATCTCTAGTCTTTCTCATTCCATTGTTTTCCTCTATTTCTTTGCATTGATCACTGAAGAAGGCTTTCTTATCTCTCCTTGCTATTCCTTGGAACTCTGCATTCAAATGGGTATATTGTTCCTTTTCTCCTTCACCTTTAGCTTCTCTTCTTTTCTCAGCTATTTGTAAGGACTCCTCAGACAACCATTTTGCCTTTTTACATTTCCTTTTCTTGGAGATGGTCTTGATCCCTGCCTCCTGTACAATGTCATGAACCTCTGTCCATAGTTCTTCAGGCACTATATCAGATCTAATCCCTTGTATCTATTTGTCACTTCCACTGTATAATCGTAAGGGATTTGATTTAGGTCACACCTGAATGGTCTCGTCACTTTCCCTACTTTTCTTCAATTTAAGTCTGAATTTGGCAATAAGGAGTTCATGATCTGAGCCACAGTCAGCTCCCGGTCTTATTTTTGCAGACTGTATAGAGCTTCAATCTTTGGCTGCAAAGAATATAATTAATCTGATTTTGGTATTGACCATCTGGTGATGTCCATGTGTAGAGTCTTCTCTTGTGTTGTTGGAAGAGAGTGTTTGCTATGACCAGTGCATTCTCTTGGCAAAACTCTGTTGGCCTTTGACCTGTTTCATTTTGTACTCCAAGGCCAAATTTGCCTGTTTCTCTAGGTATCTCTGACTTCCTACTTTTGCATTGCAGTCCCATATAATGAAAAGGACACCTTTTTTTGGGTATTTGTTCTAGAAGGTCTTGTAGGTCTTCATAGAACTGTTCAACTTCAGCTTCTTCAGCATTACTGGTCGGGGCATAGACTTGGATTACAGTGATATTGAGTGATTTGCCTTGGAAACAAAAGAGATCATTCTGTCATTTTTCAGATTGCATTCAAGTACTGCATTTCGGACTCTTTTGTTGACTATGATGGCTACTCCATTTCTTCTAAGGATTCTTGTCCACAGTAGTAGATACAATGGTCATCTGAGTTAAATTTACCCATTCCAGTCCATTTTAGTTTACTGATTCAAATGTCTACATTCACTCTTACCATCTCCTGTTTGACCACTTCCAATTTGCCTTGATTCATGGACCTAACATTCCAGGTTTCTATGCAATATTGCTCTTTACAGCATCGGACTTTACTTCCATCACCAGTCACATCCACAACTGGGTGTTGGTTTTGCTTTGGTTCCATCTCTTCATTCTTTCTGGAGTTATTTCTCCACTAATCTCCAGTAGTATATTGGGCACCTACTGACCTGGGGAGTTCATCTTTCAGTGTCCTATCTTTTTGCCTTTTCATGCTGTTCATGGGGTTCTCAAAGCAAGAATACTGAAGTGGTTTGCCATTCCCTTCTCCAGTGGAGCACATTTTGTCAGAAGTTTCCACTGTGACCCATCCGTCTTGGGTGGCCCTACACGGCATGGCTCATAGTTTCATTGAGTTAGACAAGGCTGCTGTCCATGTGATCAGTTTGGTTAGTTTACTGTGATTTTGGTTTTCATTCTGTCTGCCCTCTGAGGGATAAGGATAAGAGGCTTACGGAAACTTCTGATGGGAGAGACTGACTGAGGGTTAAACTGGGTCTTGTTCTGATGGGTGGGGCCATGCTCAGTAAATGAAGAAGTGAAGTGAAGTGAAGTCGCTCAGTCGTGTCTGACTCATTGTGACCCCATGGACTGTAGCCCACCAGGCTCCTCCATCCATGGAATTTTCCAGGCAAGAGTACTGGAGTGGGTTGCCATTTCCTTCTCCAGGGGATCTTCCTGACCCAGGGATCAAACCCAGGTCTCCTGCATTGTAGGCATATGCTTTTCTGAGCCACCAGTAAATATTTAATCCAATTTTCTGTTGATGGGTGGGGCTGTTACCTCCCTGTTGTTTGACCTGAGGCCAAACTATGGTGGAGGTAATAAAGATAATGCATTTTTAAATGTATTTATTTTTAATTGGAGGATAATATATTTACAATATTGTTGATTGCCATATAGAAACATAAATCAGCCATAGGTATATGTATGTCCCCTGCTTCTTAAACCTCCCACCCAGCCCAGCCCACCCCTCTAGGTTGTCACAGAGCACCAGATTTGAGCTCCTTACATCATACAGCAAGTTTCCATATGTACATAATTTTTTAAATGTTCTATATATCAAGAAAAACAGAGAAAGATGAATAAAGGGCAGAGAAAAGTTTATCAGATAAATACCACCCAAAAGAAAGTTGGTGTTGCTATATTACAGTAGGCAAAGTGATTTTTATGTAACTTGACTTAAGGCATATAACTTGTAAAAGGGGCAGATTCAACCTTTAAGTTGTTTCTTTCTTGATATACATTCTATGTTATTTTCAATGTAACTTAATAACTTACATTCTACTTATCAAGAGGTAGGAAATTTATTAATTAAAACAGAAAAATTGGAGACAATCTCACACAAATTCTCCCATGTAGTTTTCATTGTTTGAGAAAAATCAGTAAATATTCAGGAAAAAATGTTTTTTTAATATCAGTGAAACTATTTTTGTTTCACTTGGAGATTTCTTACTCTGTTTTCTTTCATAATAATAGAAGTCATCTGTTAATTCCACCTAAAACTTGAAAATTTCTACCAGACTTCTCTTTAAGAAGAAATAAATATTAACATTTAGAGTTGAAGAATCTCTGCAGCTAAAATGAATGATTAGAGGAAGCTGCCTGCTTTGAACTGAAACACGTGCAAGAAAAACTAAGGGAAAACTAATTACATAACATAGTGTGAACAGAATGTGCCCATGTACCTGAAAACATTTAGGGTATAGCATGTTCCTTACAGGATGTTAAAAATCAGTGATATATGAACCATTAAGTAATACTTCCACTGATGGAATTAGGGTGTTTGGTCTTCAGAAAAGTCAATGTGAAAAGTCAAACAAAACAGCAAGTTTCAAGCAGGTCCCCAAATCCCAAGAAACTATTCTAGTACTGTTTCCCTCTGGAGATTTTTTCAATTAAAATACAATAGCTGCCTGTCCTTAGAATGTTGAAAACTGAGAGAGGAATAACCTCTTAGACCAGGAATTCATCTTGTGAAATCTTTGCTCTTGCGAGTGAGTTCTAAGTTGATGTCAAAACTACAGAAAACATGTAGAAAAAAATGCATCTTTATCCTAGCTTCTATATTGGTTATTAAATGCATATCTGGTTCCTTTTTGCTTACTTATATTGATCTGATATTACTTAGGGTGTCTACAAATTGCAGCTGGAATTGGGCAGGTGAATTAAATGAAAATCCCAAGGGAAATACACTTCATTACCAGCTGAATCCCCTTAATCAACCTTCCTCAGGCCCAGTCTCTCCCTGTCTCCCAATTTTCCTCATATTTTCACTCCAAAATATGTGAGGGTTTCTCCTTCTCATGGACAAGGCATGTAATACTGTGCAGTAACCAGGACCTAGAGAGAACATTCATTCAATAGGAAATGAATTTTACTTCCTGTTAAACATTAGCCCTTGGCAAGAGTGCTCAGGGCACTTGATTTAGCTGAGGTCAGTCCCCTGAACCCCTAAATGGGAATCTGATGTGTGTGCATGTGCTCAGCTGCTCAGTGATGTCTGACTCTTTGCAACTCCAAGGACGATAGCCTGCCAGGCTCCTCTGTCCATGGAATTTTCCAGGCAGGAATACTGGGGTGGGTTGCCATTTCCTTCTCCAGGGGATCTTCCTGACTTAGGGATCAAACCTATTTCTCTTGTGTCTCCTGCACTGGCAGGCAGATTCTTTACCACTAAACCACCTGGGAAGCCCCAAGAACTTAGTATGGGCACACAAATCACACAAAATTTTCTTACCAGACATAGACAGATAAACATAAGGGGCACCCAAGATTTCCAAGCTATCACCTGGAAAGTCATTGCTGTCCTTAGACAGACTGGTTTGGAAAACCTCTGATTCTGGCTGAAGAGTTTGGCCAGGCATGAATGAGAGAAGGGAAAAAGCAGACTGCACGCAAGCAAGGGAGAAGCAGTGTCCCAGATGTTTCCCCTGAACCATTTTGGTGTGTACACAGATTGGTGAGCTTTACCTAAAATACAGATAGGTTGAGTTAGCCAGGGAGATACTATTGGCAGCTATAGAAACTTAAGATCCTTAGTTTCCAAAGTTAACGGGCTACATTTTCTGATTATAAATGATCTCCATAAAATACCCAGAGGGCCAAAAGTCTGTCTCCTAGGAAGTGCCAAGATGGAGAGCTCAATTCATATATCCTGATCACCTTCTTTCTGGACCATATGGTGAGTTGTTAGAAGTTGCCTCAGTTTGACAGGATGAACTGTCATATCCAAGGCTGTGGGCTCTAAGAACTATTTTTATTCAGCTGCTTCACAAAATAACTTTAGCAGATGCAAAGGTAAGCCTGGCCACACTGATCTCAGTTAAGACCAAAAGGATCTTTTTCTGAGCAACCTGCTGGAAACAATATGGACTTATATATTCCTGATTCAACTCTCTCAAAAGATAGACTTGACATGTCTAAAATTCCCCTTGTCAGGGAACAAAGCACTGTTAGTTATATAGCTTTAACTTGACAGTCTTTTGAATTATATCTTGGAAATATGTCCTCTAGCTCAGACGTTTTCAAACATTTTAAAGCAGCAGAACACTTTTTGCAAATAAAACCTTACAAGAAATCGAAAAAAAAAAAAAAAAAACAGAAGAAAGTGAAGGTGCTTTGACTGAAGTAATGTGCAGAGCTCCAAAGACCCATCTACCTTATTTGGATTCTCCCAAATACATCCGCTCATCCCCCCTCACACCCTCATATACATCCTAACACACACAGAATAGCTTCAAGATACCCCAATTCACACGTGGGGCTTCCCTGAACACTGTGTGAAAACCCAAATTAGCTGACACCATACTTTTAGGAGATTAGAATATACAAAATGATAATGATTTGATTAAAGCTTCATCAGTAGAAGAAAGACCTGTTTTGAGAAGACTGTCTCCATATGGTCTACACCTCCAGGGGTGGCCATTTTGATCAATGGGGAAAACAACAGCCAAACTTGTGTCACAGTAATAACTTAAATTTCCTAAATCAAAGTCCAAGGGGAAACATCATTCACATATTCAAGAGACCAGCACTATTGATCACTTAGGCTTTTCTGGTGGTGACCTGATGTCAAACATGCCTGAGAAGAAATTCAAATAAAATATGGAAAATAATTGCAATTTGCTAATTATTTCTACATAGGAGATGGATTTTACAGGACTCTTACACATATGTTCTCCTTTAACAGCTGTTTGCAATGACCACCTTCAAGTCACAGTGGAAGGGGAAGGCTTTAGAAACCTTAAAACAGGTTATATATGCAACCTTCTGAGGTCTAAAACATTGATTGTCTGGCTGTCCTTATGTGGAGTTCCCCACTGGCTATATATTAACAAGTCTAAGTTTGAAAAACTTGCCTGCATTGCCATGTGAGCGTATAAGGGACAGGCCACTGCATTCTTGGCTGTTAAAGTCTGCTTGAATAAGGTTAGAGGGGTGGAGTGGGGGTGGGATGGGGCAAAAGTCTGGCAGAAAGGAGCTTATTGATTACAGGAAGCTACTTAGACATGTATTCAATTTAACCTCTTTAACCAACAAGTGGTTTACCTCACAGCATCCATGTATATTACCATTTTCTCTTCAGTATATAATACAAGCTTTTCTAGTCAAATACAATACCCTGTACTACCTCTGGCTCTATCACAATTACCAGTACAATGCTGGGGATATTGTAGTGATTTAATGAACCAGACTTTACTGCACAAACAGTGCAAAATTCCTGAAGATATTTTGCCCATAAACTGAAGAACATTTCTTTTATTTTTAAAATTCAGTTAGCTTTGTTGGCTATTCACTATAATTGAACAAATCATATCTGAATTATGTTTCCTTACCCTTTGATGCTACTAGAAAATAAGCCTTAATATCCACTTCACTTTCTTATATGTAACAAATTTTAAAAACATTTATTCTCAGCATTACTGTAAAAAATTCTTTAAAAACTCAGCTCTAGATGTATTGTAAGACAAGCTAAGACATTTCTGTATCTCAATGGGAAGCTGTAGGTTTAGCCACAAGCACAATAACAACTACAGCTTGTAGCATGCAATGCTCGTGGCATGGCTTTGGGAGATGCTCATGGCATGGCTTGGGAGAAGCACTGCAGATGGATTGTCACAGGCCCAGATGGGCTACTTCTGCTCTTTATAGCCTTGGGACATCCCTCCCGTGCTCTGCTAACCCCATCATGTAAAAAAACAGCACACTGAAATAGCCATCTAAAGCTGAAGGCTCTCCTGAGGAAGGCAATTCACTACCAGGATTTTTTGAATGCTATTTGAATGACAACTACAAAACTAGTTAACTAAGTGAATATGACCCCTAAGTACTCTCTACCAGCTTCCTCTTCAATAAACAATCAGTTTGAGCCTGTGAGTGTACTGTGGCAGGAAACCTGAAGCTCAACAATCATTCTATTGACCACTGCAGTGCTATATTTTATCCAAAACCCAAATTATGCCCACTGCTTTTCCTTTTCACAGTATTTATGGATTAATGATAATAAGAGTGTGCCGGGGTACAGCCCCAGTGGATCCAGGGTAATTCGAAGGGGGGACGGCATGGCGAGGAAAAACCTATTTATTTAGAAATATAAAGAGAGATTAGGAAGAAATAGTGTAGTAGGAAAATTTAGTGAAGAAAAGATGCTGAATAACTTGGTTTACGTGGAAAACCAATAAAGTTCCAAGACAAGGAACTTGCACCATCTACGTTAGGCCACCAGCGTCCTCTTGAACAGTGGGGAATGCCCCGCCTTGGGCTCCCTCTCACATGGATCTTAAAAGCCAGGGCAAGTAAGTAAACATTGTGAGCCTCCATACCCCAGATGGGAATTCAGCCAGAAAATAGAGTAAGAAAAGACACAGGGGAAACCAGTCCAGTGACTGGCCCATTCTCTATTGTCTGGAAAGGCCTTATATACTTTTGATTTTACATAGAGATCAATGGATAATACAAAATTATGCAGTGTCAGCAGCCCTGACTCTTATTGAGACCAGGCTTTCTCTCTGCATACCTAGTTGTATACATAAGTTTTAGGTGATTTACATCATCTTCTGGCCAGAAGGCCAATTAACATTTTACGGCCCTTTTCTGATAAGGGTTTGTCAACCAGAAGACTTATTTGCCTTAACAGTGTTGTTCTTCCCAAAGTCTGGTGCCACTCTCAGAAAGCACTAAATAAAGTCACATTCTTACATAGTAAGGACACAACAATTTATAACAATGAAAGAAGTACAGTGATTTATAACAAAGGGAAAAGTAACTCAAAAGTCTAGTGTTGCTAACATCAAAACTACTATATTCCTTTTCCTATATCCCAATTACATTGATTAATATCCTCCAGGTGCCTGAAAGATAAAGAATATGGAGGCCTGGCAGCAGTCATTGACTCAACAGTGAAAGCCGTCACCAATACAATTTTTAGCTTTTTAGAAAAGGCTCTGTATCTCTAAGATGCTCTAAGCTTCGTGCCTCTCACGGTCAGGGGCCATAAACAATTCACAAGCTGAAAGTCCAGGCAGACCGGTTAGGTAAGGTACAAAGCCATCAAAAGGGTTTAAACCAAGACCTTCTTTTTATATGCAGGAGACTATTAACTGAAGCCGTGAGTTAACTTTTTCCAGAGAATGTCAGGAGAGTGGAAAGCACAGTACAATAAAACAGGCAGACTCTGGTTTTGGGGGGTAGATGTTCAGGAAAACCCAGGGGGAACCCCTGAAGCCAGATCACGCCTTTGCGTTTTGTCGGGCTTCCTTCCTCATGACCTCTGCCATGGGCAGGATTCCTCATGCTGGCTCCCAGCAAGAGTGCATATTCTTAGCACCAACTAGGTGTCAAACATCATGCTAGGCACATCACAGGCATTAACTCACATAATTCTCATAACAACCTAATGGGGTCCTCCTTATAGAAGTCCCCATATAGAAATAATTTCCCATTTTGTGAAAGAGAAAGGTGAAACATCAAATAATTGCTTCTGGTCATATAAATAGAACTTGAGTAAGAACCCAAATGATTCTGTCTTCAGAACCAAACTTCCACCCTGTTAAAAAAACTATTTTTAGGTCTAGCTATATAATATTGTATCCGTCAAGATTAGTTGCAAAAACACAGAGCCTCCTTCGTCAGACTGAAGCCCTCATTAGAAGAGATGAATCAACAAATTCTAGATGACTTTCTAGAAACAATTCCCAAAGCCATCCTGGAGAACTAGAGACCAAATGATATAATGCATCTTTTCAGATCAGGAATCTACCATTTTAGAATCATACCTCCAACTCCCATGATTAGAACTTGCTTCTACTCCACCTCTTCCATGGTAATGCCACACCAGCTACAATTCACACCAGCAAAACAGTTGCCACATCCACTGCCTCTTGACACATTCAAAGCTAGTGACTGGACACTACAGGCACACAGACAACCCTTAAGACCCACAGTGCTTCCAACACAGTACAGCCTCCAACACTTCTACCTCCAAAATCCCTGTATAAATGCAACCAATATGATGAACCTAATCAAATTCAGACCTCTCTCCAAGAGGGAGATGGAGAATTATATTTTAATTCTCCAATGTCTGCAGTACATGAAGGGAACAAGAGAAGGAGGGTGGAATGGCTGTTGAGTTATAATCCTACAAACTCAACATTCAGAAAACTAAGATCATGGGATCCAGTCCCATCAGTTCATGGCAAATAGATGGGGAAACATGGAAACAGTGAGAGATTTTATTTTGGGGGGCTCCAAAATCACTGCAGATGGTGACTGCAGCCATGATACTAAAAGCCACTGTTCCTTGGAAGAAAAGCTATGACCAACCTAGACAGTATATTAAAAAGCAGAGATGTTATTTTGCCACCAAAGGTCCATCTGGTCAAAGCTATAGTTTTTCCAGTAGTGAGAGTTGGACTCTAAAGAAAGCTGAGTGTCGAAAAATTGATGCTTTTGAACTGCTGGTGTTGGAGAAGACTCTTGAGAGTCCCTTGGACTGCAAGGAGATCAAACCAGTCCATCCTAAAGCAAATCAGTCCTGAATCTTCATTGGAAGGACTGATGCTGAAGCTGAAACTCCAATACTTCAGCCATCTGATGCAAAGAACTGACTCACTGGAAAAGACCCTGATTCTGGGAAAGATTGAAGGCAGTAGGAGAAGGGGACAACAGAGGATGAGATGGTTGGATGTACCACTGACTTGATGGACATGAGTTTGAGCAAGCTCCGGGAACGGGTGTGGACAGGGAAGCCTGGCATACTGCAGTCCATGGGGTTGCAAAAAGTCAGACATGATTGCACGACTGAACTAAACAGTCACTACAAATTCTAAAGATTGTTCTTCTTTAACATGGTTGCAAAATTTTGTGTGTCTAGGGAAAGGTCCCAGATTTTTCATCAGATTCTCAAAGAGGTCCATGATGCACAAATGGATTAAATCTATATGATAACATCTTGAGACTAAGATAAACTTTACAGCATAGTGGCTAATGATAGAGCTCTCAAAGTCATGAGTTCATGAAAGTGAGTTCAATTTCTGGTCCTGTCACTTAACAGATGTTTAACCTTTAGCATCTTATCTGATGTCCTTGTCCCTTGATTTCCCCTTCTGTAAAATGTGTAAAATAAAATGAACCTAATATGGGTGTTCAGAAGATTAAGTGAAATAATAAATGTATTTAAAGAGTACCTGGCACTGGGGTAATGTTCCCTAAGTGTTACCTATTGTACTGAAAAATATGTGGACAAGATAAATTCTCAGCTTAAAAGGTTATATAGTAGAACTGCAATCATGTCCCCACACTTTTAAATTCATTTTCAATTTCATAGAGCTTTTAGAAGTGAGTACTTGATTTCCTGTGACAGCAAACAGAAAGACAACCACCCATTTATATGGTGATGACCTGGTTCTACTTAAAGAATACATTGATCTCACAGCCAATTACTGCCAGAAGGAACAGCTCAAGCACAACTGTGCCAAAACCAAATGTGTCAGTTTTAGGAGATGTTCTTCAGGACTTAAATGGATAGTATTTTGAAAGCATTCAAAATGCTAACCCTTTTATTGTTTATTGTCTGGAGGGAAGTGTATTAATAGTTACTTCATCCTGGCAGGCCTGCTCCGATACCATTTTATTCAATCAAATATTCCACTTGTGTCTTGTTATTTGGGTGAGGGGGATGACTGATAATTCCAGCTCACAAAAATCTTGCCATCCAAGAGCCTATCTTCCAGGCTTAATGGAGCAGGACTTAGTGCTTCCATGGGTTCTGCTCCATCTTTGGTGCAAATGATGAAGCTTTACAAAGCAAAGCCTGAGCCTTGCGGGCAGGTACTCCTCCAGGCACCTCTGCACAGCAGAAACATGGTTCAGGCTTGGAAAGGATGCAAAGTAGACCCTTTAATCCTGACTATACTTCCTCAATGTCTAAAATGTATGTGCCCAATCAACTGCAAGAAAAACCTACATTTCATTCATCTGTAACCTTGGCATTGATTGACAGCTACATGGCTCCAATATGTAGCCTGATGGACATCAGATTGTAACACGTTAAAAAGAACAATTATGTCCAATGTCAGCCAGCACTCAGGGAACGGGTTCTCTAATATCCTGCTGGTAACAGGAGTTAGTACAGTTCTTATGAGACTGACTTGGGAATTATCTAACAAAATCTTTAAAAGTGAATGCTTATTGACTCACCAATTCCACTTCTAAGAATTTATTCCAAGGAAATGATCTTATAACTGCGTAAATTGTATGGATAAGAATGTTAATTTAGAACCTGTTTATAATACAAACAAGGGCTTCCCTGGTGGCTCAGAGGTTAAAGCGTCTGCCTCCAATGCGGGAGACCTGGGTTCGATCCCTGGGTCAGGAAGATACCCTGGAGAAGGAAATGGTAACCCACTCCAGTATTCTTGCCTGGAGAATCCCATGGACAGAGGAACCTGGTGGGCTACAGTCCACGGGATCGCAAAGAGTCAGACACGACTGAGTGACTTCACTTCACTTCTATAATACAAACAGTTGCGAAAAGAACTCAATGTTGACAACATTAAAACAATTATGGTATTGCCTTATAATGAAATTCTATGCAGTTATTAGGAGGAAAATTTAGATGTATTTAAATATTGGTATGCAAAGATATCTGTGACATAAATTTAAAAAACCAGGTGTGATCTCATATGCATTTGTGTATATTTATATATTATATATCGGAGAAGGCAATGGCACCCCACTCCAGTACTCTTGCCTGGAAAATACCATGGGTGGCAGAGCCTGGTAGGCTGCAGTCCATGGGGCCGCTAAGAGTTGGACACAGCTGAGCACTTCACTTTCACTTTTCACTTTCATGCACTGGAGAAGGAAATGGCAGCCCACTCCAGTACTCTTGCCTGGAGAATCCCAGGGATGGGGGAGCCTGGTTGGCTTCCATCTATGGGATCGCAGAGTTGGACACGACTGAAGCGACTTAGCAGCAGCAGCAGCAGCATGTATTATATATACATGTGTGAATATACATTATATATAATTATATGAAAAGATAATATTTCTAGAAAGCTATACACTGGAAGGTTAACAGTGGTAATTTATAATGTTTGAGACTGAGCAATTTTTATTTTTTTCTTATGCTATTCCATATTTTATTTAAAATGATCAGCATATAAAACTTTTTAAACAGAAAAAATAAATTATTAAAAAATCTTACACTCATATGATAGCACTCTTACTTGAAGATAGTCCAAGATATGTATTGAGATTCATACATACAGAATCTCTAAACTCTTTCTTTGTATCTTGTACCAACATTGGAACAAGCTAACCTAAATGCCTTTAGAAGACAGGTGGGCAAATTAAGGGAAACAGGATATCAGGCAAAGGGAAAAGAAAGTGATCATGTTTAACTATAGAGCACATACCTAGTCCAAATGCTTTCAAATTCATAAAGCTTTCCAAGCACTCAAAATACATCTACAGGTTGAATCTGAACAGCAAGCCGCTAATAAGGACCTTTGCAGTATAAATCTACACACATGCAGAACATTACTGTAACTCTCCCACACAACTCATCAGTACTCCCTCCCCTCCTCTTAAAGGTGGCTTAAGCAGTATCTATAAAGGAGATAGTTTTTTTTCATATTTGTAAAATTATCTTCCTAAAATTTAATATAAGAAAAAAGCTTGTTTTTGAAAGCAACATATTTAATTGGTGTTCTCTATTTTTGTTATTTGTTGTTCTAGAAAGCTCCCATATGTCCCTTAGCCTAGGTTTTCTGTAAAATTGTCTTTCCTTCTCTACCACTTAGTTCTTACTCACTTTCTTTAATCTTTACAGTACATGTATTAATCTTACATTTGAGTGTATGTATATACATGACTTTAAATATTTTTGAAATTCAGACTGGACAAAGGGAAGTAGCAATGATATACTGAAAAAATAACATCAGCATGCAATAAAATAATTGTAATGACTTGTAAACATGCTTTATATATTTCGTATTATCTCTATTTGCCAAATTTTAAACTACAAAGTATAGACTGCAAATGTAATATGGGAAATTTAACAGCTAACATGGAAAAGAACCAGGAACACAACAGGTAAAAAGAAAGGCTAAGTGGGTGGGAAACAGAAGTTTTTAAAAGGTGGAATAATTGCATTATAGAGTATGCATGTGCAGCGACCATTGTGCCAAAAATAACAGAAAACAAACAGCATCTTTCTTGTGCTTGCACTCAGTCACTTCAGTCATGTCCATCTCTTTGGGACCCCATGGACTATAGCCTACCAGGTTCCTCTGTCCATGAGGATCCTCCAGGCAAGAACACTGGAGTGGATTGCCATTTCCTTCTCCAGGGGATAAACCCAGGGATAGAACCTGTGCCTCCCCTGCATTGGCAGGCAGGTCCATTACCACTAGCACCACCTGGGAAGCCCAGTACCCTCACAGGGATCTGGTTAAGTTGTCTCCAGAGTCCATCTTCCATCCTCTCTGGGTCCTGTGCCCGCCTTCCCACCTCTCAGGCTTCTCTACCTGCTTCTAGCTGCTGCTTTACTGCCCACCCACCAATAATGTCTAATCACTCAAAAACTGGAAATGAGAATATAAATATTCCTCAAACTTGAAGTTTTGGAACTAAGATGTTTATTAAAAATTAAAAATTGATGATAGGTAATTATCAAAATGAAATGTGCTAAGATGAGTAATATTAAAATTAATTATTAAATATTTTAAATGGTATGTTATTTTCACATTTATAAGCTGCTTCTTTTTTAGGAATAAAAGTTCTAAGATCAATGAAATGCTGGAAAATTCTTTAAGCTCTCATATAAATTCAAGGCATGTGCTAAGTCAAAAGTGCAACTTTGATGGTAAAAAGCTAAGCAATACTCAGCTCAATGAGATATACATATAACCAAGAACATTACCCTAACCAGTCTCGTTTTTATTGTCTACTGAAATAAAATTCAATTTAAAGAAATAAGACCCAAATATAAAAGAATAAGTTGGCTACTTGTAAGAAATACATTCCTTAACTATATATCTTGAACTCTCATTGAAATGGAACAAAACAAAACATTTTAGAAATTAATAATTAAAAGCTGGATGAGAAAGTAATCTCATACAAATGCCTAAATAGCATTCAGTATGAAGATTTCCTAAAACATTTCAGGGTGTAAAGTCAAGAAATTTTTTTAAAAATTATTTCTTTAGTCAAAGATAATGACTAAATATCTAAAGAGAAAGAACTTTCATATATGTCTAAATGTAAGGAAAGTCTTAGAAACAAATAAAACTTCCAAAAATGTGTTTTTCACCCCAAACAAGAAAAGCACAATAGAGTGTGAGAGACAAAGGATATTTCTGAATTGATAAAAAAAATAAAATGAATATGGAGAATGAAGTACTCTGGTGATGTATGGACTCCACAGCATCAACATTCAATAAACATTAAAGACACAATGCAGGTATAGATTGACAATCTAAAAATAATTACCAACAGAGACAAATAAAAACAGCACTATCAGCACTACCCTGGGATACCAAAGAGAGGGTCATACAACGATGACGTGTATTTCATTCTCCTAAGACAGGGGAGTGTGGTAGAATTATTGAGTGCTATTAAAACACTGGAGGGTTTCTACAGAAAAGTCTGCAAGATAGATGTAATTACTGTGGGATTATAAACCTACCCACTAAGGTGATGAATTAATGTCCAAAATAAATACCAAGAAACTCAGAATCAACAAATTAGCAGCAAATTACAGAGAAAACAATCACATGATGTCTGAGGTCCCATTTCAGTGAAGCTCCACCATGAAAGAGCCAGCAATGAAGCTGGCAGTGATTCTGAAGCAGCAGCAGCAGCAGCAGCAATCCATAACAGCTTCTTAATTTTCTTGTCATTTAAGAATTAAGCCGCTTCCAGTGCACACTGATCCTACCAGGTGCACTAAATTGATGTCATTATGAGCCATCAGGAAATACCCACCGAGACCTATACCAACACTGAGAAGTTTTGTTAAACAGCTGTGTGTTTTAATTGATTTGTATTATTTAAAATAGAACAGTTAAAAGTCAGTTATAGGATGTTGTGTAAAAGAGATGCCTAAAGACTCTAGGGAGACTGAGTTCAGAAGAAAGCCAATCACTGGAACTTCACTTGAGCACTTAAGATTATTACTAGAGGAAGCACAATTAAATCATCAGTTTATCAACCATCATTATAAATCACCAGGCAACATATCAAGCTTCATTATTTAAGAATCCTTAACCAGTGACTTCCTGCATCACTGTGAGTCAAAAGCAATCTATTCACCAAAAGGTACCTAAGCAGTTTCAGATTTTTTTGCTGTGTGTGTGTTTACCCTGAGAGATTTATCACGGAAACATAATGAAAATTCACTAAAATTATCATACCTTTGCATGTTTCAGACATGCTAAAATCTTCTAAGTGAAATTAGTGGTATTTGGGGCATGCAGAATGTGTACTCAAGACTTCTAGGCCGGTTCTCTCACAGTACTTGTGTGAAATCACATGGGAAAATAAGCATCGAGTTTCTTCCCACTTCTATCCATCCAATCCCATTCATTTACTTGCACTTGGACAGCCTTCCCCAGACATAAATAATCAGAAAATAAAGTACCTCAAAATTCCTAGTTTTCGAAATCTAAAGCACACAGTTCAGGTGTAAGAAACTATATATCTGAAAGGAGATGACACAGGTTGAGTGTTGTACACAACCCTTTCTCTTACTCTTCACACCAACTCTATGTAGATGCTGCCATTAATTTTAATGGAAAAATAAGACATGAAGAGTTTTTGTAATTTGCCCAAGGTCATATAGCTCATAAGTGGTGGTACCCAAAGTTAAATCCACTCTGCCTGATATAGCACCTAGATAAACACTCTGAAAGGAAGAAAACCTCCTTGGAGAAGGGCTAATGCCATTCAAACATTTGCTTATTTAATGATATTAAGAAATTGTTAACAACTTTAGTTGTGGTAATAGAATTGTGGTTATTTTTTTAAAGAATTCTTACCTTTTTTTAAATAAACTTTTTTGAGATAAATGTGGATTCACATGCAGTTGTAAGAAATGATACAAAGAGATTGCTCATACCCTTTACTCAGTTCCCTCAATGGAAATATGCTGCAAAACAAACCTACATTATCACAGCCATGATACTGACATTGATACAGTCAGATACAGAACATTCCTATTGCCACCTGATTCTCTCCTTGCCTTTTATAACCACACCCACTTTCCTCCTACCCTTAACCTCTGAAAACTGCAGTCTATTCTCCTACCTATAATTTTCTCATCTCAAAAACGTTAGCTAAAAAAAAAAAAAAAAAGTTAGCTAAATGGAATCATTTACCAGGCAACCTTTGGGAATTGACTTTTCGCACTCAATAATTCTCTGGCTATTCATTCAGGTTGTTGGTTACTTTGAATTACTGAGTAGTATCCGGGGTAAGGATGTACCATTATTTGTTTAACCATGCACCTCCTAAAGAACTTCAGAGTTGTTTCCATTTGGGCTATTATGAATAAAGCTGCTATAAACATTTGTGGAGAGCCCTTATCTTCTAAAAATACATACTTAAGTGATTATGGATGAGATAATATGATGTCTAGAATTTGCTACCAAAAAAATTAGATCAGGTGAGATACCAAAATAATAAGATTGGTCATTAGTTTGTAAGTGTACTATACCAGGGGTCCCAAACCCCCAGGACCTGTACATGGTCTGTTAGGAACTGATCTGCACAGCAAGTGAGTGGTTGTCTTTCCTGGTGCCAAAAAGGCTGAGGACCACTACACTACACTATTATCTCTATTTTTGTATTATGTTTATAATTTCCCATATTATAGATATTATACATATTCCCATATTATACATATTCCCATATGTATTATGTTTATAATTTCCCATAATAAAAAAATTTTAAAAAGAAGACAGTAAGAAAAATTACTTATCTGATCACTACACACTCACATTTACAAATATACATATCTTCAAGTAAAACTAGAAGTATGATTTCTTGTCTTTTGATTTTAGCCTCTGCCAAGATTATAGGAGTTCTTTACCTAAAACACAGTGCCCACACCTTCCAGTGATCATTACTGTGACAGTCACTGTACCAATTTAGGCAGATCCAAGCTAGGCACCTGTTCACTTTCTTCTAGAAATTCTTTATTAGGCTGCAAGGTTGAGATAATAGGTAGTCCATGATGTTGGACAAGCAGGTAAGTAATCACCATAATCAAATGTATGAGATTCATGAGTGGCTTGTCTTCAAAAGAGAGAGTTCATAACTGACATGAATAGGTCCTTATCATCAAGACAAATGCTGAGGGAACAGAAGTGCGGTTACTGAAGATGAAGAGCAACAAACTCTATGAGCACAAGCAAGCCTGAAAATGAAGTGAAATGCATGTTATATTATGCAAAGACTGCTTTTGTTTTTAAGCCACTCTGGAGGACAGGATATTATTATCATGTTCAGTCTGCAAGCTAATGGTTCTTTAGTATAATTCTGCAAAATGGTGTCTACTATTTGGTGCCACCAATATCCTATCAGCTCACTCTTCCCCAGTGCCGTACCACACCCTCCCCCTCACAGCACTGAGGACACCCTATTTTTTCCCCACATGGGGCCTTACAAAAATGAGGACACACTCTCTCAAAGATCTCAGGCAAAGAACAGCACATAAATAGCAACCCATTAGCTAAACTGGGATTAAAAACTAAGACCTCCAAAGTGAATATTCATAATGAGTTTCAAATACCAAGTTAGTAAAATGGCAACAAATAAGTTTCCCTTGCTAGGTTTTCAGTGCCTGGAGATACATTGTGATGAGCAATTCTAAAGCTTAAATAAACTGCGTTATCAAAAGTGGGGATACCTGTCCACAAGATCAATCCCAATAAGACACATTCCAAAGGAACACTTAAATGTTATACTTAGATTACCATTTGGGTATATCAAATATCCCTCCCAATAAGTGGGCCTCATACTTGGTATTAAGATGGTAATTCTTACTGTGATAGGATCTGATCATTACTACCATACTCTGCTAAGTAGGAAAAAGACAGTCTGCTAACAGGCAGTCTGTATCATGCTTAAATGCCTGTAAACTGTTAATAAAAGATACTAGTCAATTCCATTTAAAACTATCAATATACAGATTGGGTCATGTGGTTGGGTTAGCAACTTAGGTATCCAATCAGTGGAACAAAATCTCTCGACAACATCATATTAGGAAATTAAGAAAATACGGTTGAGTTAAAAAATCTTATTTATATGTCACAAGTCAGAACAGAGACATGTGAAATGAAAGCCCAAAATGACATAGACCATCCAGAATTGTGCTTTGGTTTGCACTGAGGAGATTAATGACAGGGCTGCTAGAGACATAAAAAGGAAAAAAAGATTTGGGCTCAGGTGCATAATATAAAACATAATTGAGAAGAAGCAGACAAAAAAGGCACTGCAGTTAAATACATATATATTTTTGGATGCTCCCTTCCTCTATCCTTTGCTGTCTTCTTTGACTCTTAAAACCAAGCATTTTCTAGGGCCTGTGGATTCTGACTCTACAGTTTATATTTTTGGACAGTTTGTGGTCACTGACAAGACACTGGAAGTTGAATCACTTAGCACTCACCTTGACATACTTAAAGGTTAGTCTAAAACACTTTGCATAAAATAAAAGGCTCTTGCCAAAAACCGTTCTGATGGATTTGCTTATATATCTCATTACATTATCCTCATAGCAACCACTGATTTCTGGTCTACAGAACTGGGATTTAAAAGGGACCATTTTTGTAAGCTGAAGTGGTTTCTGAGAAACGGACATGTGAAAGGAGGGGGAAATATAGAGATAGAACAAAGGCAACAGAAAGCATTAAACCGGAAAGATTTCCAAGAACACACTGTATAGCATGGGCTTGGGGAAGTGAACAGCCATGTATGGCAGGAGCTGAGACTGTGTAGTGTGGGGGAGGAGGAGATAAGCTGGAAAGGACCAGCGGGACCCAGGGATTGGCAGCCCTGGAACCCAGGCAAGGCATTTAGACCACACACCATAGCCCCTTGGACAGCTACTGCAGGCTTGCACATGTGTAAGATAAGTGCTGCATGGTTAGGAAAACACGACTAAAGGGAAGGGGCAGGGAGGAAAGGAGCAGAAGACCAAAGGTAGGTTTTACTAGTTGTTCCAGGTGAGGCAACAGGGTGCAAACCAGGAAGGTGATGGTACCAACAGAAAAAAAGGATTAATTTTGATCAGGGGGCAGGGGGAGGTGTGGTGGTGTGTGACTCATATATTTAAAACTTGTTTTTTTCCTCAATTAAAACCTAAGAAATGGTCATTTGCAATCATTGTCAGAGAACTACATATGAGATGCTAAGGATTCTTAAGTTGATTGGGAGGTAAACTGTCATTATGATCAAACACATAAGAGGGCATAAAAATTCTAATGGCTGATAAAGTCATTTGTAAAGGAAGCTTTGATTAAGCTTCACAGAGGCTGGGAGAAAATAAGATTTTTGATATAAGTAAAAAAGAGACCATGATTGGTTGCAAGGTAATGAATATTTTTTGAAAATTTCTAAAATAATTAGTTGCTGATTTTAGCAAAGCAGTAATAATGACTTACATGATTAACAAACTTATTTTCTCTACTTTTGCAAATATACTTTTTATATCTACTTTTGCAGATCTATTTTTGCAACTTTTTAAAATCACTATTGCAAACCTATTATTCATCAAAAGTAATTTTTTTTCCTGCAAATGCACCTATGAGTAAAACTCTGAAGCATTAAGAGGTGACACACACTAAATCATCCATTTCTTGGTGTATATGCCAACTTTGTTTCTGTTCTCACTTAATACATTTTTATTGAAAATCTACTGTATGATAAGTACTGTGCTGGTGCTGGTTATACAATGGAGAGGGAAAAAAAAAAAAGGTCTAGCCACAAGAGTGCACACAGTATAATGGAAAAAATTAATTTAAAAAATCCAAATACATAATTTAAATTTTTAACAGGTACTATGAAGGAAAATTACAGGGTGCTATGAGGGCTTAAACAGAGAAGCTAAACCAAGCCTGGGTCTGGCAAGATGTTTTAAAGGAAAGTGTCTTTGAACTGAAATCTGTAAGTAGAGGAATGAAATAGAAAAAAAAAGAAGAAAAAGAGAGACAGAGCTAGAAGAAAAGACGTGCAGAGGGAAGGAATCACATATAAAATGAAAACATTCTCTAACCTGTTGAGTAATAGTGTCCCATGGTCCCTGCAGCAATCTCATCTTATAGCACTCATGAACTCCTTCCCAGATGTCCTTCAAAGCTAAAGGTCTTCCATCTGTGAAAGTAAAGACTGCCAGTTAGTAATTGATTGGACACGGTGGTGCTTAATGTCTATCTAAAACTACTGAAAGAATATTATAACTTTTTAAAAAACCTTTACTTAGTAAACATACTGTTTATATATCAAAATAGTACTGTATGAATTACTATTTTCTTCCAGAGGGAAATTTAAATAATCAAACTTCTCTCCATCCATCGAGCAGTAAAATTATCTGCTTACTTATTGCCTCTAGGAATTTTACAAAATAAATAAGATCCAAATGTGTTTTAGAGAAAACTGATAAATAGAAGCATCAGTAAAGGACCAGGTAGACAGACTCACATATTCACAAGGGTGTATGATGGATACCTCTGAAGTCTTCATACTTCCTCTATTCCTTAAATCAGACCATCCATGTGCTTCCTTCATCCTCCTGTTGACTGAATATCTGTAATGTTCAAACCACTCTGTTGGCTACCATGAGGAATAGAAGGAAAGCACATAATTTCTCCTAGTAAGGAGTGTTTCCCAAGTAGGGAAACTAGGACAAGTATATATCAGTAAATATCGATACTAAAATCAGTATTTTGTAATAATTGGTAGATTGGTCATAGCCAGAGGAAAACTGCAGTTCTCTGAAAGTCCAGAGGAGGGAGACATTAACACCCACTGTCTGTTAGGGGTGGAGGGACTTGAGAAGGACTTGCCATGAAGAAATCAGTAAAATCTTTAGTGAACAATCCTCCTTTTCTTTGTTTAAGCAACTTCAGTTGTTCACCTATATTCATAATCACCCAAATAATGTATTTTACGAAGAACAGTATGACACAAGTAAAGTGGAAAAATAGATATCTAGGTTCAGAAAAGGAAGCGGAAAGAAGGAATTACGATAAAACCACACCGCTGAAAAGAAGGTGGTCTTAACATTAGAATTTATCGCCGTGTTGTGCTTAGTCGCTCAGTCATGTCCAACTCTTTGTGACCCCATGGACTGCAGCCCACAAGGCTCCTCTGTGCATGAGGATTCTCCAAGACAGAACACTGGAGTGGGCTGCCATGCCCTCCTCCAGGGGATCTTCCCAACCCAGGGATCGAACCCAGGTCTCCCACAATGTAGGTAGATTCTTTACAGACCAAGCCACCAGGGAAGCCCAAGAATACTGGAGTGGGGTAACCTATCCTTCTCCAGGGGGTCTTCCCGACCCAGGAATTGAACCGCCATCTCCTGCATTGTACGTTGATTCGTTACCATCTGAGCTACCAGGGAACCTTCAGAATTTAGTGCTACTTGGCTCATTTAGAGTCAACCGAGTCCTCAAGACTTAGGGGTGTGCTCTTTTCTTTAAACAAGTAGACAATATCATTTAAAGAAAACTCATCAGCCTATTAGATCCAAAGAAGTATTTGGTCATTAGGTACAATACAACTTGGAGAAATAATCTCCTCAAAAGCCCTCCAAATCAAAAGGTATTGCATTCAGACTTAGAAGCATAAGTACAGATGTAGGGTGTAGGGGAAGAGCAGGAGAACTGAAGTCCATGCTGAGTTTGAATCCTGGTATTGACACTTAATTCTCTATGTGACTACAAGTTATTTTCTAATTGAAGTATAGTTAATTTACTCTTTTGCTTTTAACTTTACCTGAAAATGAGGATAGTAATCCTTCTCAAATTCTATCCTTGTGAATGGCTTACATTAGTGAACACACCAGGACTGTGTCAGGCACATAACAATTCAGTATATATTAGGTATCTCCTCCTAGCCCCCACTGCACCATTCCAGTAATTCTCATAGCTTAGAGCTAAAAGATTCATTTATAGACCATTATTTCTTAAGAGTTTCTCATGTTTCTATACCATGCACATTGTGTTTAAGACAGCAATATACTAATACCATAGACAGAGCATTTCTCATGTTTGACCTGAAAAGTTGAACTTTTCCTCAACCTTTATTTTCAATAAATAGCAATAGAATATTTTGATACATTTTCAATAAGTATCTTCATCTTGGCATTTATTTGGTGGCAGGAGACCATTATCTTGTGATAAATAGTTTTATTCCATTGACATTTCCATGTCTGTAAAATGAACAAGATTTATTCATCCAATTAACATTTGAATGTCATGTTTAGCTACAAGTTTAAAACAAGCTGCCTTCTGTATCTGTGTTATATTGTTGTCTGAACACATTTACAGAGAAGGGCCAAACTTTAATCTTAAGCCCTGCACATCTTCAAAATATGCACGTGTGTGTGTGTGTATGTGTACTGATGCTAGGGAAACAGCATCTTAGGTATGTCAGTGTCAAATAGAAAACCAAATAATCAAATTATTAAAAGCTGACATGCTTTTAAAATAATTTTCAGATGTCAAAGTTAAAAGAATCAGTTGTAGAATAATAAAATGTTACAGCTGGTATAATTACTAATTTTAGATATAAGGTCTCAGGAAATATACATCTACCAAAATTATGGAGCCAGTTCATAACTACCCTGGGGCTAGAATCTCAGGACTCACAATTCCGTGCTCTTCCTGCTATTCCATTCTGTTTCTGAGGGTAAAGACTGCCTTTGTCCTTTCACCACCGCAGTGCTGCTGTGCAGTTCTAAGTCTCACTCACACACTGCAAATGTTTTATATTTACTCAATAAATGATAAATGAGAGAATACTTTCCTTAACTTTATTTCCACTGAAACAGGGAAAGGCTTTGCAGACCCACAGAAGAATGCTGGGTTTGAAATCTGTTAATCACTCCACCTGAGTGCAGGTGGGACCTGTGACTTGCTTCTAATCAGTAGAATATAACAATGGTGATGGTTGTCACTCCTCTGACTATATTATATTATATAAGACAGTCTTAGAAGAGTACAGTGAGAGAGTAGCCAATAGCTATGTGTTGTGAGCTGCCTGTAGCGATCATAACTTGGAAGGAGCAGCAAACCATGAAAAAAAGTCAATCACAGGCATTACAGATTCTCACTTTTCAGCCTCTAACTACACCTTTCTTGTTTCACCCTAGTACAAGGTTTTTCTTTCTTTCTTTCTTTCTTTTTTGCCCATAATAATTTGTTTTAATTTTAAAATTGAAAAATAAATTCTGATAATCAGTAATGATCTCAATTTCATTTCTCAAAATATTTCAGCCAACAATCTAAGGATGGGGTAAATGGTTTGGAAATTACCACTGTCAAAAACTTGCATATTCTGCTGGAAACATTCATGCAAAAGGCAAAAATCAGCAGGCTAGCAACATTGTGGAGAGACCCAAAACAAATGTTATAGAATATTTTCACTAGATTTGATGCTAGAATTTGAGGCTGTCATACGTTTTCAGGCACCACCTAATTTAGAGAGAAAATTTAACACCTTAAATACAGGAATTAAAATATACATACATATATCCACGGGAGGGGATATATGTATATTTAGAGCTGATTCATGTGGTTATACAGTACAAACCAACACAACACTGTAAAGCAATTATTCTCCAATTAGAAATAAAAAGAGTTGGGAGAAAAAAAATGATCTAGTCAACTTAGAATAACAGACAATTACAAGGAATAAAAAAATAAGTTCAAAACATCAAAAGATGCATCATACTCCTTTACGTATGGTTATAACAACGCTACCTGCCTTCTGTGAAGGAAGCGGTTTTTTTAAGTGAATAAATGTGACTGCGTTCTCCAATGTGTCTATAAAAATGTTTTAAAGTACATGTATCAATGATCAAATGAATGCTTGTGCAAGCTGCTTTAACAAGAATGTCAATTTTTCCAGTTTCTGCTGACCATTTACACTATAGAAGATCTGATAATATGGTGTGTCTCTCACATACAGATATGACAATAATGATTTAATGAAGTATGACGTGGATTCTTTTCCCTAGGCCTTCATCATCAGTTCTCCTAGTCATAGCTCACACCTTCATGATCAAAGACATACACAAATTAGTTTGGTGATCTTTTACTCAAAAATAAAAATTTGACCTTATTAGCAATATCTTCAAAGCCATGACATATACAACTGACATGAATAATATATTCTAATATGACTGTGGCTCTAATTATTCCACAACCAAAATGGAGCCTTCAGAAAT
Source organism: Oryx dammah (assembly GCF_014754425.2). Classification (NCBI taxonomy): domain Eukaryota; kingdom Metazoa; phylum Chordata; class Mammalia; order Artiodactyla; family Bovidae; genus Oryx; species Oryx dammah. The sequence continues at coordinate 28,283,878 of NW_024070189.1, forward strand.
CCCACCAAAATCATTGAAATGAGATAATCAAATACATTTTTTTTAAATCACATCATTAAAAATAGACCTTAAATATGGCAGAAACATGAATAATTTTGTGATTTTGGATCCATCTGCCTATTTATGAAACTGAAGACCTAAAACTTTAATTTAAAATTAAAATGTGGACATAAACAAATACTTGGTTAAACTCATGAAACACATTATTATGTGCCTTCATGTTCAGTTGAAGTTATCTTCAATCAAGAACTTTAAGCCCTGTTTAGAGGGCCTATTTTTTCTATCTGGCCTCAGTCAGAGGAGACATAAGCATACTCAATCAACAACTCCCTGGTTTCAGACCCCAGATATTCGATAGCACCAATTTCAACATGCTTAGAAATCTCATTAATCACACTGAGCTGAGAAGCTCAGTAAAATCCCTTGCATACTTGAAAAATTGAAGCAGAAGCCAAAATAATTTCAGCAGCAACCTACAAAGTGAGCATGGTAAATTAAGATCATTTATTTAACAAGTGTTTATTGAGTGCCTACTATGTGCCTCTATCATCCAGAATGATATTACACATTTGAGCTAAAGGAATATTCTGTTAGCAACCTAAAATGTCAATGATAAAAAAGGAAGAGACTTTGGATGAAAAATAGAATAATTAAAAAGTACAATCTTTAGCAACTGCCAGTAGCATTTAATATTTTCATATAAAATCTCTCAATTGAATAATGACCTACATGTCAAGTAATCTATATATTACTCAAAATCTGAAGCTTTCTAAATTAAATTTCTCAGGGCTATTATTTTCATGAATCAAATAACATCATGAGATATTTCACTATCACTACCTAACTCTAGTGCAAGCATGCTGAAGTCACCTTTATCCTGTGGTGCATGCTTTCACTAAAATTTCATAACTCCAAAAAGAACATTAGAGAGAGTATAAATTATTTAGAGTAAATTTAGGGAAAATGTTCTGAATGTGGTCAGTAGAAATAAAATGGAAATGGTGGATTTTTCACAATGAAATTTGTCATTATTCAATATATTGTCTTCAACAGGGCTTTGAAGGCTATAAAAATTCATGTCATTCTCCACAGTAAGGCAGAGATGATGCTCCATCAAAGGAGAAAATTCATTTTTGCTTCAGTGAGAAAATTATATTGTGATATGAAATGAGTGTTAATTGTTCATGTACATTCTTATCAGCTACTGTGCTGGCTAATTCTGTAATTTTTATTTATTCCTACATCCACTTTTTACATTCTGAGTCTTTATTAGTCTCACGAAATCTGAATGAAAATTCAAAAAACTATAGATTTTGGCAACTTCTCTTCAATGTTACTTAAATTTTGGTGCTGCTTTGTGCAGTAAAATTGGGAGTGGGAAGCTAAACAGTTTGAATCTTAACTCCATAATTTTATATGTACTGTAGAATAAATAAACCATCTAACCTCTCTGAGCACTCAGTTTGCATGTCTGCACATCAGGGTAATAGCAGCTCCTATATTACACTGTTATTGTAAAGATTAAGATACAGAACTCAGCTGGCATTACTGAAAGGTACTACATGCCAAGCCCCACTTTATATATTAGCTCACAAACCTCAAAACTCTATAAAATAGGTATTATTATCTCAAATTTTTCTAGATGGTGAAAAAAAAGGAAACAAAAAGTTCAATAACTCCCACAAGATCACAAAGTAAGAAGCAGAGTGAGGAATCAGAACCAAGCAGCTCCAGACCCTCCACTTTGTCCTGTACCAGGGGCTCTTTGTAAACTATAAAGTGGTATACACATATTTTAGCTGTGGTATTGTTTTTGTTTTCATTAGTAGTCACTACCAGCATTGCTTAACCTAAGACTATCTAGAATTTTGCCTTTCCTAGATTTTTTAATAGGCCAGGCTTGCTCTTTCCTTCGTCACTCTGGCCAGGGCTTCATCTGATCATCCAGCTCAAGATAATCTCTGCCCTCTGAGCCCTGGTGGCAACTTTCTCCCCATCTTTATTGTCTATAATGGATACATAGCATTGTGTAAGTTTAAGATATGCAATATAATGACTTGATACATGTATATTTTGGAAAATGGTTAACACAATAAAGTTAGTTAACACATCCATCCTCTCACATATTTAAAATTTGTGTGTATGTGTGTAGTTAGAACATTTCAAATCTACTCTCTTAGTAATTCTCAAGTATAAAATACAGTATTGTTAACTATAGTCATCATGCTAAAATATGTATGTAACCTTTAACCAACATGTTCTCATTTCTCCCACCTCCCACCCAGCTTCTTTCAACCACTAACCTATTCTATGCCTGGTGACAATTTTCTTTTTACCTCTCTTATGGCCGTTAACATATTCTACTTGTTACAGTAAATTTCAAATTTGTCTTGTTTCCCTCAGTAGACTGTAAACTCCTTGAGGGCATAAATCATCCCTGATTCCTTTATTCATCTCTGCATTCCAGAAACATTTTCTTGTCTTATGCATAAATATTTTCCAATGCTTGGATAGATGGATGTTCAACATTATTTCTAGAGCAATTTACCACAATTATTACTAAGAATAAAGATGGATGATTAAAAATTCATCAATAAAATACTTCTCATATAAATCTATAGTATTAAGGAGATAAAGATATAATGGAAATTTGATTTTTCACCATCCAAACATAGTTCCTATTTGGGAGATAAATTCCAAAATAAGCAGTAGGCAGAATCCCATTTTGTACCACTAAACCAAAGAGAGGTAGACATTCCCTCATCTTGTTACTTTTGCCTTCAGTTGACTCTATGATTTACCCTTCCAGTAAATTTTTTTGTGCTTGTCACGGTCAGGGTCAGTTAATTGCAACTAAGTATACTTAACTAATATAGTCCAGATAAGTGGTTTATATAAGTATTGCTTAATATTTATCATTTTTTAGCCCCAGTGTTCTAAATGTCATACATTTGTCTAGTAATTTCACATGGAAAATGAATGTAAGACATCTTTCAGTTACATGAGAAAGTTCATGTATGTTACAATCCATTTTTATGAGGAATATGCCCAACAGCACAATAGAAGAGTAATTTGGGGTCACCTTAAACTGTTCATATTCAAAAGCAGAGACATTACTTTGCCAACAAAGGTCCGTCTAGTCAAGGCTATGGTTTTTCCAGTAGTCATGTATGGATGTGAGAGTTGGACTGTGAAGAAAGCTGAGTGCTGAAGAATTGATGGTTTTGAACTGTGGTGTTGGAGAAGACTCTTGAGAGTCCCTTGGACTGCAAGAAGATCCAACAAGTCCATTCTGAAGGAGATCAGCCCTGGGATTTCTTTGGGAGGAATGATGCTAAAGCTGAAACTCCAGTACTTTGGCCACCTCATGCGAAGAGTTGACTCATTGGAAAAGACTCTGATGCTGGTAGGAATTGGGGGCAGGAGGAGAAGGGGATGACAGAAGATGAGATGGCTGGATGGCATCACGGACACGATGGACGTGAGTCTGAGTGAACTCTGGGAGTTGGTGATGGACAGGGAGGCCTGGCGTGCTGCAATTCATGGGGTCACAAAGAGTTGGTCAGGACTGAGCGACTGAACTGAACTGAACTGCTCACATTCTGTGTTAAGAACTTACATTAATGCAGAAGATATTATAACCTCTCATTTAAATTAAGTTAAATACTTAACCTAGAAGAAGTACACACAAGACTTTCTTGAGGAATCACTGTTTTCAGAAAACGTCCCAAGGGAAGCAACACTGGGTCTACAAGATACCTGAGACACCAACTGTGAGATATTACTATTCATCAGAACTCTGAAGACCATATCACCAGATGCATATCTACATTAGGTCTGTTGGTTCTAAAGCAGAAAACACTCTACTTTCAATCCTATCCAAAGTGTTTTGAGGTTTTGATTTTAACCTCTTGCTCTGGCATACCAGTACTCAGCATTTTGGACTCCTGGCTCTCTCAAATCTCAGAACCCCCCAGAACATGGACCAGTTAACACCGGTAGCAGCACCTTGACAACCCATCCAGCTTGATCTCCTTCCCATGGAGATCACAGTCTCCACCTTCTCGGCAGAGCACCTAATGCATGCACTTGAAGAACTCTGCTTTGACAACTTTAAAGGAGGAGAAAACCAACACACTAGTTTCCAGTTAGGCAGCCATTTTCCTCAGCATATTTTTTAAATAGACTAATGAATTTTTATGCTGTGCACACAGAAGGCACTCATGTACACTTTAATGGATGTTTCAAACAGGGCTTGTCTTATCAAGAGTAAGTAGACAAAAGACATCATGGGACACAATACATTTATTTGTTCGGGAAAGCTGAAGTATAGCCTTTTACAGGTAAGAAAATAAATTTATCTGCCTTTTCATGTCTTCTTCCAGGCCTCTGAATCCACATAAAATCTGTTACTTTGTGGACATGATGCTTTGCACTAACATAGGTTTGAATAAACCTTTTAGCAAATTAGGTGTCCCTCTAGTTTTGTTTCACCTTTCTTTAATATGTTTTAAAATCAGACTTGATTTTTCAGTGGGATTCTATTCCCATCACGTGTTTTACCCCAGCATCCTACTTATACTTTAAATCCCCATAATGTTTCAAACATTTACCTGGTTCAACAAATAATCCTCATTAAATTCCCTCTGTCATTTAAACTTTTCAGTTTGAATATATTTATATTAGTTAAATAATTTATTTTTATTTGTATTTAAGAAAAATATCTTTCATTGTTTGCTTTTCAAATTTCATTTCAACCCTTAGAATCTCTTTTTAATGCACTAAAAGTCATGTTCCATTGCATAATTATGAACATTCTTAAAAATTCTCTATAATCAAATAAGACTCTAAATCTGCCAAGTCATATTCTATTTTCTGCTCATGATGGTGATTAACTGGAATCATTTTTGCCTTAATTTCTCTAATCTACCTATCTTTTCTGTTTAACAAGCAGCCTTAATTCTCACTCTACTGGAATGGTAATTTTTTTTTCCTGAAAATATGTTCTTTCCAGTTCATTTTCTCTAAGAGATGATTTAAATTTTTCTTTAAAAAAATTTGCAACAATAACACTAAAAGTCAAAATTCCTTTTCCCAAAATTTCATTCTTCATAATTTCTTCTCATCCTTCATTAATTCTCTTTCTGTTTTACTCAGTCATAGTTTCTGTTCTAGAAAATCCCTCCCTTGATCTCATTCATTTTTGCTCAATCTCTTTCACTTCTCACTTCACTTCTCACTTCATTTCTTTCTCATATCCTCCAAACCTATTCCATCATCTCTTCCATAATGTGACCTTAACATATCTTTCCAACCATCTTGCACACTTTGAAGTAGAGATTTTCCTCAAACCAGCTTCTCACTATTCCCCAAACAGGCCATGCTTTCCAGCCCTACAGCTTGGCACTCACCCACCTCCCTTTCCCTAGTACGTTGCCCAGCCTCTTCAGAAAAGCCAGTCTGTACGGTTTCCTTGAAAACTGTTGATCAGAGCTACGGATATTTTATTTTTCTTCTCCAGCTTCCTCCAACCCTCATCTTTCCTGTTTTCCTGTTATTTTCTTCTACACAGTCCAAAGACTCCCTCTCATTCCACACCAGGGGCAAACCTCTTCTTCCTCCTCCCTGATGATGTAAACACTGCTCTACTTCCAATCTTTTCATTATTCTTTTGAGCTGGCCTTTATCTTGGTTTGGTTATGCTGCTTTTAAGAGTGAATTATTCTTTGACTATTTGAACATAGTTTAGGCATATAACAAGTGGATAAATTTTCTATATGAAATATCTGGGTTACATTTTTAATTCTCTACTCTTACTCCCTAGACCAATAATAAAACAGATCCTGAGAAAGAACAGACATTCAGTTGCTGAATGGAAGAAATGTTTCCTTCCCTATTCAAAAGCTGCCCTTCTAACTAATTAAAGAAATATGTCAGAATGGTTCCCAAGAAGAACTCATATGTCAGCACCAAAGAAATAAATATTCTGAAAATGAGAAGAACCACTTGGTCTATTTCTCAATAGAGATTGAGAACAAAGGAAAAGAAGAGAGACAGGGAAGAAATTAATCAGAATTCAAGCTGAAATAAATATAGAAATCTGTAGTTGTAATGAAAGGGAAAACTAGGTAAGCTTAGGAGTCTGGTGAAGCCCAAAGCTATTATGTATATGCCCAAGATTTACAACACATTTCTAACACCTGCTATCAACTTCTGACCAGAGCCAAGCCCCCACAAAGGGAAAACTGGGGCATAAAAAGGTGTTGGAATGATGAACAGTACTTAGAAGCCTTTTGCACAATACAAATAATTCTCTAACACAGTGTGCTTTAAAAATAGTTGGAGGAGAAAAACAGCCACTTGAAGACATCAGTGCTTTGTGAGAATGGACTTCATAGTCAATAAAGCACCATTTTAGGGTAGGCTATTTATTAGTATCAATGCCTAAGAGAAGTGCAATGACCTCTCACCCACTGCTGGGGAGCAAATGGTATTAAGCGTGACCCACCACCTCTGCCAAACCTAAAATGGCAAGAGTGGATAGGGAAAAAAGAGCACTGGGAAGGACATTTTCTCTCTTAAATTCATCAAACCCTCAGCAACTGAGCTCCTATAAGCCCAAGTAGTAGAAACTAGAGGTGCCCAGAAACAGAATTTTGCACCACCTTGGCTGTATGCCTTCAGGGATCCAACGCAAATATGTGTTTACAGAAGCAGAACAGCTCCCCAGCTAGCGGAAATGCTCAGCTTTGAGTCCTCAGGACTTTCCACTTTCCTTAGCCAACCATTCCTGCAGTCTCTAGGAAGAATCAAACTAAAAAGTAAAGATATAGAGATGGCTTGGGTTCTGAGTTTCCTGGAGACAAGAGAATTACTCCTTCCATATAACTCATCTGGAGAAGGCAATGGCACCCCACTCCAGCACTCTTGCCTGGAAAATCCCATGGATGGAGGGTGGGCTGCAGTCCATGGGGTCGCTAAGAGTCGGACACAACTGAGCGACTTCACTTTCACTTTTCACTTTCCTGCATTGGAGAAAGAAATGGCAACCCACTCCAGTGTTCCTGCCTGGAGAATCCCAGGGACGGGGGAGCCTGGTGGGCTGCCGTCTATGGGGTCGCACAGAGTTGGACATGACTGAAGTGACTTAGCAGCAGTAGCAGCATATAACTCATCAGAAAAATTCAAATAAGATACCATCATAAGGTTTCAAGGTTTCCATCTTTGGACTGTATGCAGAAATGGTTAGAAATTCCTCCTCTAGGTTCATTCAATAAATAGTTGCTGACATTGTGCCACAGTTAATACTATGGGCATTAAAATGAGTAAGACAAAGAATATATATGTCATATAAGTATTACACACCCACACACATCTATGAATAAAGCTTATCACTCTGTAGGCTGAAGTACTCACTATTAATTGCCTTTCTTTCTCTTTTTACCTTAACCTCCTCCCTTCTAGATTATCATTTTATAGGGAACAAGTAAACAAATAATTTTCTGATATCATGCAACATGTGATATATGATATAATGTGATATAATATGACACAGGGGTGACAACAACAAATGGCATGTTAGCTGAGTCTTAGGCAGTAGTTGGCCTGGCAGACATTGGACATATCAAGGAGTAAGAGGTGATCACAGTCCAATGTAGCTGTACTTTAAGAAACAGAATAAAGATTTCCTTTTACATCTAAGCTAGTTGATAAAAGAAAAGGTAATATCAACTTAAATAAGAATTACTTACCACTTGCTTTACCTAAAAAAAAGGTACTACAATAAAATTCAGAGCAAAGCAGAGAAACTAATTTTTACTAAGACTCAAATGCAAAAAAAATAAATAAATTCTAAATACCTGTCAAAAACAAGGCTGAGTGAACTATTTTTGAAGCAACAATAACAAAAAAAAGACCCCTGAGCAAGAAATTTTATAGCCATCCTGTTTCTAGGTCGGAATTCTCTTAGAATGAGACAAAGAAAAATCTGGACCTGGAATAAGAAGAAGATGTTAGGAATTCAATTCACCACACTAACAGAGATTTGTTTAACAGATGAAAGGCCAGAGTAACCACATAACATATGAACACGGAATGGACTGAGGGGAAAAAAGGAAAAATTATGACTCCAGAGTAAAGGATAATACATTTTTAGAACACCTGTTAGGTTAAGTTAGGTAGAGAAAGGAAAGGAAATTATCAGAGTCTGATAAAGGAAAGAACCATTTTTCATGTTTCTCCACAAGAAAACACTCAGTATGCTTTGCAAATATTAAATCTGATATTCTAATGCACCTGAAAAATCACTAAGTGAATTCTGGAATTTAAAAATTCCTAACGCTAATTCTATACAACACAGAATGGGGAGAGTGGAGAATAAGAAATGCTTCTACACAAAGTAAATGACTTGTTTGTGTTTCCTGTATAAAAGCGTAAACAAAGAGCATCTTCAAATATATAAATAGAATCCAAAAAGGCTAGTTATTTTGTGTGTGTTTTTTTAAGAAACAGAAAACCACCATGAAGAAAAGATCTTAGAAAGTATACAGATTTCATTAAAATACAATTGAACTTGCAGGGACAATTACTGTGCTGTACTGTAAGGGGAGCTGTTGGCACATAAGAGCAAAGTACACGTATGAGCTCATCCACCAGCCTCAGCAAGACCCACTTCCAGCTAGAAGCAGTCATGTTTCAACACCTCCGATTCCCTAACGCTGACAAGCTAAACAACTTGTTTTGTCTCTGGGAGCTCTTCTCTGGTGATTAACTGCTTATGGTGAATACTAATTACATGAAAGTACAGTATTGAAGAAGTAGTATCCTGTTTCCTTTACCTGCAGCCTCGACATGAATCCAGAAGCTACTGGGTAGAGTTCTTGCAAACCAAAACCGAGAAGGACATTTTTCTCCCCTCCAGTAAATAAATGTAACCCCTTCTATTTTTCAGTATAACACAGCTCACTGACAAGAAGCTTCCTTTAACCTCTGGGCTCCAAACCAAGTAGAATCACAATAAAGTGAGTGTTTTAAAGGCCTATAATAATCATATGGATTAATCTGCAGCAAGAGTTTGTGAATTAGTAAACTACCAGTGTCCTTAATTCCCCATGTCCCATGTTGAAAATTTACCCCAAATTGTCAGTTCTTAGGAGCTGCACCTCAGATTAAAATCTTCTCACCAGGGAGTCTATGAGAATTTGTTCTTGTGTTTTAAATCCTAAGTGCTTGTTAAACCGCCAACACTGCAAAATTAGAGACCATTAAACAATATAAGGCAGCAAGTGATTAAATCTACCAAATACACATTCAAAGCAGCTTAAGCTACTTTTTAATTAAAAATAAAATATCACTGGCTAAATTCAGATGTCTTAGCTATCCAGAAAAGGTTAGAAGGCTGTTCAAAATGCAAAATGCTGCTGATAAGTCCAGAGAGAAAACGAGAAATGGGGTAGGGGTGGGCTGGGGAGGTGGTTCCTCTTGACTTCTGAGCCCAGGGTAGAGAGGCCTCAAAATGCTGACCTGGTTTAGTCAGAGGACGTGAAGCAGGGAGCCCTGGCTGTGCTTCAGGGTGAGGACTTCATGTGGCCGCTGATTAAATAAGCTTTCCTAGCCAAGACCTGAGGAGACAGGGTGTTCCACCTTCTTGGCAAGGGGGATGAGTTGAGTAACACTGCAGGAAGCTGAGGCACTGGAGATGTATAGATGGCCGAAGGAAATGTTAGTGCTATTTTTAAACATAGCTTAAATGGATTGATAAACAGTTCCTGAAATAATAATTAGTGTTGGGGAAGGAGGCATGGGGACTTTTGAGTTAATGGGATCATTTGAGATTGAAAGAAATTTTCACTGTAAAGTTAGAAGTAAATAAACATTGTAGCTTTAAGTTGTTCCTACTTGTTTAAAGTAAAGAAAAGAAAAAGGGCCAGGGGGCTTAGTCAACGCTGGGCAGGAGGCCAAGAATCTGCAGATCAGACTTAGGGCTGGGATGATATCATTCACTCTAAAGTCTTGATATTCTTTCTAAAGCATGAGAAAATTTACTGGTAAAACCTTACCTCACCCACAGTTTTCTTATTTTTAACTCTTTTTTTTTTTTCTCTCAAGAATAATTTTCCAAATCTGCTTTCTGCCTTATATGTAAATGTTATGAATTTACATTTAGCTTCCAACATGGTCTTACCTAAAAAGCTTGCCCTAAAGTAAAGCACAGGCACTTGGTAGCTGCAGGAATATAAGACATGATACTCATATTTAATCACTTCGGCTGCCGTGGTGGTCTCGGTTACCTCAGAATCATCCAGGGGGGGATCTACAGCCTCCTGAAAAAAAGCAAATACAAAAACAGAATGTGGCTGTCAATAAAAAGAAGCACATTAACACACACGAAGAGAAAGCTGAGGTTTTCTTCATGCAAAATAACAGTTAAATAAATATAGGACTATGAGGTAAGGAAAAGGGAGTTTCCACATTAATGTTTAACGTTTGAGTCCTGGGTAAATAGTAAAACCAGAAAACATTAGCATTAAGTAATTCCAGATTGTTTTTGAGAGACAAAGCAGCTCCGAGTAAAGAAACAGGAAGCGGGGGGGAAAGTAAAAAGATCTATTGCAACAGCAACTCTGAAAAATCTTTACCGTACAATTTTAGCAACAAGATGATGGCTATACAAGCTACCTTCTTCCCTACCTGTGAAAGCTAAAAACATCCTAACAATTGAGCAAGAGACTGTGAAATGTCCCTAAAGATTCAATTGTACTTGCCAAAAGATGATTCATTGTGTGCTGAACAATTCCCAGTTCCATTTTGAATAAAAAAAGTTATTTTGCAAGAGGTTGAGTTTGTTAGGTACATTTCAAAACCTGAGATGAATCTGTTTTCTTTATTATTGTGCCATCTTTGGTACATTTCTACAATAAATCTTGATTTATAATAGAGTAGATGGCAAATATCAATGTCAACATAAACAGGGTTTTGTAAGCAAAGATGGTTCTAGCTAGTTCACTTCTCACCTAATCATTCTCTACAAGTTGATTTATTATTATTATTATTATGTGTAGGGTTTGTTGATAATGTATCTTAACGTTTGGAAGCAATTAATTGGACATGTTGAGTCAGAATCTGATTCCATCCACATTCACTTATTTAATGGGCTGAAGAATTTTCTTTGACATTAATTTTTCGTAGAACAGAAGAAGCAGGTTGGTTTGACTCATTTCTACCTTTCATTAAAATGGTAACAACAATGAACAATTGAAAAGAGCAACAGGAAAGATTTCAAACTTTATCAACATGAAATAAGGTTTCCTGTGGAGATAAGTAAAGCCACAGACTACTCTCCAGATCTCTTATCTGCTTTACTAATTCCCTACTCACAGTCAATTCATTGGGGGGGGATATTACACTAGATAAATCACAACTGAAGATATTTACAAAATAGTTTTTCATTAAACTCTAGTAAACACTATCAATTAAACACAATGAATTAAATAACTGAAAAGAAACCACTGAAATAAATATTCCAGATACAGAAAATTAATACAGTAGCAAGAAAGAGGTTTTTCCTGTTTATTTAAATTTCATTAGGTAAAGATAAATACATCTTCTTTTAAAGCAATTCTTTCAGCCAAAATTCATTCTTTTTGCTCAAAGATTGAGTTGTTTATAATTTTTCTTTTTTTATTCTTTCTTAACATTATAAAATCATTATAGTTAAAAATAACTGCAAACATTGCTCAAGTACATTAACAAAAAATTGAAATTCCCCTCATCCCAGCACTTTAGTATCTCAGATTTGTAATTATTTTCAGAAGGTCATTGTGTATTTTTCCAGACTGTTTTTATTTTTTGATGTGCAAACACATATATACACATATACATCCACCTATATCCCACCTTTGCATCCCCAATTAAATCATGGTATATATGTATGTTCCTTGATTTGTTCACTCATGAACATACGCCCACGTGCTGCCATGTCAGTGCTGTAGATTTTGCTGCTTCTTTTATATCGCATTGTATGACCATAGTTTTTTGCTTTTTTAAACATTTCCATACTGGTAGATATCTTAGCTCAATTATAATTTTCTGCTACTACAACTAATGCTGCAGTGAATATCTTAGCACATATATTTTTATACACCTCTATTTTTCTATGGTGCAGATTCCTAAAGGTAACATTAATGTATGAGAGGGTACATGCATCTTAAATTTCAACAGATACTGTCAATTTGTTCTCAGAAAAAGGATGTATCAATCTATATTCCCAGCAAAAATGTAAAAGAATGTCCTTTCCCAATTCCTATAAATCCTGTAGATTATTTGTTTTTGGTTTTTGCTTATTTGATGAATTTTTAAATATCAGTTTTTTGTTTTAGTTTCTAGTTTCTTGATTACTAATGAAAGTGAACATCTACTCATGTATTTATGAGTAATTTGTATTCTTCTGTGATGTACCTGTTCTTATTCCTTTCCTATTTTTCAGATATTTGATTTCCATTGTTCTTACTGAATTATATAAACTCTTTGTATATTAGAAATAACATATTACCAGAAATATATATACCTCTGCACTACAGAAATACACAAGTGTGCAAATATATGTCTGATACGTATGTGCATAAAATGTTTTCACTCAGTTTTCTTTTAACTTTGTTCCTTGTATGTATAATTTATTTTCATGTAGTCAAAGCTGTACATTTTCTATTTGCAGCTTCTAGGTAATCTGTCTTCATTAGACGGACTTGTGCTATGTCCCATCTCATCCTTAAAAATTATACAAATGTTAAACTTGTTTATTCTACACACTCACTATGTCTCTCTCTCTCACGTACACATTTTTAAATTGACGTGTTTAATCACTAAACCATGCAAATTTTGTTTTTCTGTATGGTGTGAAGAATTTTTCCCAGATGATTTCCAATAATCCATCTTCCTCCCATTGATTTTAATACACTTTTACCATAAATTAGATTTGTGTATATGTGTGTCTTTATTCTCTATTCTTCTCTATTGAGCTAATTCTCTTCTTAGACCATCACTGACCAGTTTGTAAGTAAATACTGAGTTGGGTCATTAATGACTTCTGCATAAAACTGCAGATATAGATTGACCGAGACTCAGTATTGCTAGGGAGGATAAATTCCTGGAAAGACTGTCCTTTCAGTTCAGTTCAGTTCAATTCAGTCACATCCGACTCTGTGACCCCATGGACTGCAGCACACTAGGCCTCCCTGTCCATCACCAATTCCCAGAGTTCACTCAAACTCATGTCCATCAAGTCGGTGATGCCTACCAACCATCTCATCCTCTGTCGTCCCCTTCTCCTCCTGCCCTCAATCTTTCCCAGCATCAGGGTTTTTTCCAATGAGTCAGTTCCTTGCATCAGGTAGCTAAAGTATTGGAGTTTCAGCTTCAGCATCAGTCCTTCCAATGAATATTCAGGACTGATCTCCTTTAGGATGGACTGGTAGGATCTCCTTGCAATAAAAGGGACTCTCAAAAGTCTTCTCCAACACCACAGTTCAAAAGCATCAATTCTTCAGTGCTCAGCTTTCTTTACAGTCCAACTCACATCCATACATGACTACTGGAAAAACCATACCTTTGACTAGATGGACATGTGTTGGCAAAGTACTGTCTCTGCTTTTTAATATGCTGTCTAGGTTGGTCATAACTTTTCTTCCAAGGAGCAAGCGTCTTTTAATTTCATAGCTGCAGTCACTATCTGCAGTGATTTGAGAGCCCCCAAAATAAAGCCTGTCACTGTTTCCACTGCTTCCCCATCTATTTGCCATGAAGTGATGGGATCAGATGCCATGATCTTCATTTTCTGAATGTTGAGCTTTAAGCCAACTTTTTCACTTTCATCTTTCACTTTCATCAAGAGGCTCTTTAGTTCTTCTTTGGTTTCTGCCATAAAGGTGGTGTCATCTGCAAATGTGAGGTTATTGATAATTCTCCCAGCAATCTTGATTCCAGCTTGTGCTTCTTCCAGCCCCGCGTTTCTCATGATGTACTCTGCATATAAGTTAAATAAGCAGGGTGACAATAAACAGCCTTGACATACTCCTTTTCCTATTTGGAACCAGTCTCTTGTTCCATGTCCAGTTCTAACTATTGCTTCCTGACCTGCATATATATTTCTCAAGAGACAGGTTAGGTGATCTGGTATTTCCATCTCTTTAAGAATGTTCCACAGTTTGTTGTGATTGACACAGTCAAAGGCTTTGGCATAGTCAATAAAGCAGAAATACACGTTTTTCTGGAACTCTCTTGCTTTTTCAATGATTCAATGTTGGCAATTTGATCTCTGGTTCCTCTGCCTTTTCTAAAACCAACTTGAACATCTGGAACTTCATGGCTCATGAACTGTTGAAGCCTGGCTTGGAGAATTTTGAGCATTACTTTGCTAGCTGTGAGAGAAGAGTGCAATTGTGTGGTAGTTTGAGCACTCTTTGGCATTGCCTTTCTTTGGGATTGGAATAAAAACTGACCTTTTCTATCCTGTGGCCACTGCTGAGTTTTCCAAATTTGCTGGCATATTGAGTGCAGCACTTTCACAGCATCATCTTTTAGGATTTGAAATAGCTCAACTGGAATTCCATTAACTCCACTAGCTTTGTTTGTAGTGATACTTCCTAAGGCCCACTTGACTTCACATTCCAGGATGTCTGGCTCTAGGTGAATGATCACACCATCGTGGTTATCTGGGTCGTGAAGATCTTTTTTGTACCGTTCTTCTGTGTATTCTTGCCACCTCTTCTTAATATCTTCTGCTTCTGTTAGGTCCTACCATTTCTGTCCTTTATTGAGCCCATCTTTGCATGAAATGCTCCCTTGGTACCTCTGCTTTTCTTGAAGAGATCTCTAGTCTTTCCCATTCTGTTGTTTTCCTCTATTTCTTTGCATTGATCACTGAGGAAGGCTTTCTTATCTCTTCTTGCTATTCTTTGGAACTCTGCATTCAAATGGGTATATCTTTCCTTTTCTTCTTTACCTTTCACTTCTTTTCTTTTCACAGCTGTTTGTAAGGCCTCCTCAGACAGTCATTTTGCCTTTTTACTTTTTCTTGGGGATGGTCTTGATCCCTGCCTCCTGTACAATGTCATGAACCTCCATCCATAGTTCTTCAGGCACTCTTTCTATCAAATCTAATGCCTTGAATCTATTTCTCACTTGCACTATATAATCATAAGGGATTTGATTTAGGTCATACCTGAATGATCTATGGATTTTCCCTACTTTCTTCAATTTAAGTCTGAATTTGGCAATAAGGAGTTCATGATCTGAGCCACAGTCAGCTCCCAGTCTTGTTTACTGGACTGTCCTTTACCCAAACTCAAATTAAGCACTCATGTATGTGTTGGTGTTGACACCAGGTGCTTGCAGCTGGTGCTAAATTAGACATAGATTCAGATTCTCTGGAACAGTTTGGAGGCTGAAGAAATAAGAGAGAGGGGGTAGAAAAAGCTTCTTAAAGAGCCAATTAGAAGTTTCACTCCAGCCACTATCCCACTGGCAGCTGAGTGCCTATCTTCCAACTGGGAGCACTGCTCTCACCCAGCACCTTGCTCTGGGCAGCCATCTATCGGCAACGAAGTTTTCGCATCCTTAACTCATAGGAAAAGAACTGAACTCTTGGCCTGTTTCTGCTAGGATCTTTCCATCCGTTCGTGGTCACCTTTATGATGCCCATGCAAATATCATCTCATGAAATCGTGCAATTTGGAAATCTCAGACTTCTACATATTTTCTGTTTCCCTCTCGCAAAGTGCCAGATGGTTTTAAAACTTTAAGACCAAGGTTCTTGTCTCATTCATCTTTGTATTCCTAGAGACTCTAACACAGAGATGACAACCCTGGTAAGCAATTCTTCATCTGTAGCAGCTCTGTTCCCTCCTATATAAGTATAACAAACATCACAGGTGATTCACCAGCAAGCTTACCTTGACACTAAAGTCGGAAAAGAAGTAAATGGAGGACTAAAAATGCAGAAGATCACCAAAGTTGATACACAAATGGTAAACAGGCATATAAAAAGATGCTCAATATCATCACCCATCAGGGAAATACAAATTAAAACTACAGTGAGATATCACTACACATCTATCAAAATAGATAAAATAACAAGCAGTGACATCTTCAAATGTTGGTGAAGACACAGAGAAACTAGATCATTCATACATTGCTGCTTGGAGTATATAAAATGGTACAGCCTCTCTGGAAAACCATATGGCAGATTCTTCTAAAACTAAACGTCTAATTACCATACAATCCACCAATTACACTCTTGGGCATTCATCCCAGAGAAATGAAAAACATGCACACGAATATTCATAGTAGTTCTATTCAGAATAGCCAAAAACTTGAGACAGTTCAGACGTCCCTCAGTGGGTCGTAGTTAAACAAATTGTGGCATGTCATCCTACACTGCTTGGCAATGAAAAGAACAAATTGCTGATACACACAACCACCTGAGTGAATCTCTCAGGAATTACAAAGTGATAAAAGCCAATCCAAAAAGATTACAGATGGTATGATTCCATTTATATAACATTTTTGAAATGACAAAATTTTAGAAATGAAGAACAAAGAACGGATTAGTCTTGAGGGGAGTGGGCAGAAGGAGGTGGCTATGTTTACAAAAGGGCAGCATGAGGAGGCCTTGTGATGATGGACTTGTTCTGTATCGATTATGGTGATGGACAGGTGAACCTACATGCACGATAAAGTCGCATACAACCAAACACACACACCACACCTCCATACACACCCATCCACACACACACAGATTGGCATAAGTAAAACAGGACAATCTGAATAAATCAGTGGATTGTATTGATGCTGGTACCCTGGTTGTGATATTATACTGCAATTCTGCAAGATGTTGCCACGGGGGTAAACTAGGTTAAGGGTACATGGGAACTTTCTGATTATCTTTTACTACTGCCTATGAATCTGTATCTTACAATTTCAATGAAAAACTAAAAAGGAAAAAAATAGCAAGACAGTTTGAGATTCGTTAAAGACAAAATACAATATCTAAGACCTCAGAGCTAACAGTACAGATGGCACAGGGATTATGTTGATAAAGAGAGGCTGATGTCTGGAACTGGCCTTACAATTACACAGGAGGCGTGTCAGAGGATGTAGCTGTGGAAGGGGCATGGTTGGTCATGGAGTGATGATTATTGGGGTTGATTGATGGGTCCACAGGTGTTATTTATACCTTTTAGTCTACTTTTTTGAATATTTTTAATTCTCAAAAAAAAAAAAACGTTTTAAGGGAACAATAGTTTCTGCTACTATGTTACAGTGTACAGAATCAGAGAACACACAGAATCACAGTATACAAAATCATAGGGAAAGGAACCGTCTGGCACAACACTCACCTTGCTGATCCAAACAAGAAGGCTCCAAAAGACTGATGGTTTACCCAATGTCCCTAGATAATTAGAGGCAGAGGCAGGCCACTGACCCATATCTACTGACCCTGAAATAACTGATCTTTGTACTGGAGAATGCCACTTCTTAACTGTTATATATTCAATTTAGACTGATGTTCTAGATGTCATTGGATTCAGTGCAGTTCAGTCGCTCAGTCGTGTCAGACTCTTTGCGACCCCACAGACTGCAGCACACCAGGCCTCCCTGTCCATCGTCAACTCCCAGAGTTGATGGACTCATGTCCATTGAGTCGGTGATGCCATCAGATTACTATTAATATTTTGAGTATGTTTGCTAATATTTTTTACTTTTCTTTTGTTATATTTTAAAGAGGATTGGGATATATTTAATTTGATATTAAGAGTTAACAGAAAAAGGAGTCACATGTACATTTATTTTCCTCACAATGTTGCTATTTCATTAAATGAGAAGATACCTGTATTTAGAAAATCACATTCATTCAAGGAGCTAAAAGATTAAGTGGTTCACATTAATTATAGAAACCTTGATTTTATTGAATTCAATTAACAATAAGTTGACAGTGATCTCTCATTTAGAAAATCTGATATGAATTAAGCTTTACAACTAAATCTCATTAAATAGTGATCATGCTGAAGACACTTCATAGATATTTTATTGAAAGCAAACCCAAATAGAGTACTGGGCTTAGGAAATGAGATCCATATCTTTATTTAGCCTACAGGGAAAAGTAATGGAAGGGAAAAAAGAAAAACTTTTTTTTCTATCACTAGAAATCTCTATTACTATTAGTGAGCAAACATAAGTAATGAGCTTTATTCATAATGTCCCTTGAGGAAATGAGATTCTATTTGTTTATCTTCCACCAGTCAGGATCTTAATTCAAACCTAACAGTTATGGGCCAGAATCACAGCCAAGAAGCCAAAGAGTGACAAAGGTACAGGACTGGTTCAGGACTGTCTTTAGCTGCATCCACAAGAGGATATATAACCATTTAATCACAATGGAAAGATGGACTATGTTACAAACTTTTCTTGATTTTCCTGAACCAACATCCTTTTAATATTTTTAGAAGTGATAAAGACTGGCAAAGTCTTTGGACCAATCATTGAAAAATCAATTCCTTAAGAAAGTTTTAATTATTAAAACATTTTAAATGAATTACTATAAAAATAACCTATGTGGGACTCTGAGCAAGTAGCCCTCTCCCCCCTTTTTCTGTTTGTCTCACATGCTCATTATTTTACAGTGGGGTGGTTTTTTCACAATTTGTACTCCTAGTTTGACTTTTTTTTCATGATCTCTGTGGCTTTTGAGTGCATGACTGTCACAAGAACTCTACAAGCAATGGCATTCTTTTAGCAACTGTAAATGTTGTATCCAGTACATAAAAGAGAGTTTACCACCAGGCAGACAAGTGTCTAACAGCATCTGGGGTGACACTGAAACAACAAAGTGGAGTGTCTAGCTGATTCCAAGGATAGTACCTCAGTGAGGTGCCCCCCCCTCCCAGTAATACTATCACTACTCCTTGGGAAAAAAAAGAGGTGCCATTCTCTGCTCTCCCAGCTCCATCAGAGGGGAGTGAATTAGCATCCACATGGCCAATGTGGGTTCCCACTGAGAGAAAGAATCTGTCTCCTGTGTGGGATTAAATCTGACGCAGCCTGGCACACTCAAGGGCAAGGCAGGAGGTGGGGGACACAGAAATCCACCAAAGCACATCTGGCAGTTTTCTGGATGTTTACAGCTGGTTGTGTTGTGCTTCGAAGGCCCTGCTTCCTTTAAGACTGTGCAGGAGACAGGAAGACAGCTTGAACTCAGGGTGGGGCAGCTAGCAAAAAGGCTGAGTGCAAGGTGCACTGCAGAGGAGGCTGTCTGTGAGATTCCTGGCCAGAGAGTACAGGTTCCATGGCAGGAGGGAACAGTGATAATGTTTAGTGGCACCTAATGTGTGGCAGAAAGGGAAGAGGAGCTGAAAGCCTTCTGATCAAAATGAAAGAGGTCAGCGAAAAAGCTGGCTTAAAGCTCAACATTCAGAAAACGAAGATCATGGCATCCTGTCCCATCACTTCATGGGAAATAGATAAGGAAACAGTGGAAACACTGTCAGACTTTATTTTGGGGGGCTCCAAAATCATTGCAGATGGTGACTGCAGCCATGAAATTAAAAGATGCTTACTCCTTGGAAGAAACGTTACGACCAACCTAGATAGCATATTCAAAAGCAGAGACATTACTTTGCCGACTAAGGTCCGTCTAGTCAAGGCTATGGTTTTTCCTGTAGTCATGTATGGATGTGAGAGTTGGACTGTGAAGAAAGCTGAGCGCCGAAGAATTGATGCTTTTGAACTGTGGTGTTGGAGAAGACTCTTGAGAGTCCCTTGGACTGCAAGGAGATCCAACCAGTCCATTCTGAAGGAGATTAGCCCTGGGATTTCTTTGGAAGGAATGATGCTAAAGCAGAAACTCCAGTACTTTTGCCACCTGATGCGAAGAGCTGACTCACTGGAAAAGAATGATGCTAGGAGGGATTGGGGGCCAGAGGAAAAGGGGACGACAGAGGATGAGATGGCTGGATGGCATCACTGACTCGATGGACATGAGTTTGAGTGAACTCTGGGAGATGGTGATAGACAGGGAGGCCTGGCATGCTGTGATTCATGGGGTCGCAAAGAGTTGGACACGACTGAGCAACTGAATTGAACTGAACTGAGTGTATGTCAATGATGATTTGTCCTTACATCAGAACAATATATAAAAAGCATTATTTTCCTAGGAGAAAATAAGGACTCAGAAGGACTTTTAAAAGGAAAACTCAGGTTCCTCTACTTTTTACGATTTCTGAGCAGTTAAATGCAAGAGAATTAGCAGAATAAGGGATATGAAAACCAATAATTCCTTATGGAAATCATGACTAGTTAAAGAAGAGGAAAAGACTTTTTACCTAGTATTCTGAGTTTCAGATCAGCCGAAGGTGTTTCTATTCAGGCTTACCCTTTGCATGTTACCTAATGCCAGTCTCAGTTATAATGGGTTCACAATTTTTCTAAGAACATTTGTATACATTATGTCACTTGTTCCTCAGCTCTATGGGAAGGTCCAAAGTCACCCATCAAGTAAGAAATTAGCCAGAGCACAAACCTAAGCCCCCAGGCTTCAAGCCCAGGGCTCCTTCACTCTACAAAGATGATGAGATTTGGGGTGGGGGTGGGAGGGTAGGGGATGTTAAAATTTGTACTCTTGGGCTCCACTCCCAAACTTCTGCTGGGATGGGATTGATTTGCTAGAGTATCAATGGCCATTGATGGTTTAGTATGATATTCCTTTATCAATTATTACATTCAGCAGTGGATTTGTAACTGATAACATTAATCAAAAGGAATTCTTTTTTTAAAAATTTATTTATTTGGCTGTACCAGGTCTTAGTTTTGGCATGCGGAATCATTAGTGCTGGCATTCCAACTCTTAGTAGCGTCATATGGGATCTAGTTCCCTGACCAGGGATTGAAACTGGACCTTCTGCATTGGGAGTGAAGAGTCTCGGCCACTGGACCACCAGGAAAGTCCTCAAAAGGAATTCTTAATAGTGAAATTTGAGGTGCCAAAAAGAAATAAACTTCTGACCACACATGTAACCCCCAATGTGTAAGTCTTGCCATATAAGCCATGCTGAGTTTTAACTTCAGAACTCCAAAATTCTCCCTTATGCTACAGGATAAATCAGTTTCCACTGGGTTTATCCTTTCAGAAAATAAAGAAACAACAGTCATCTTTTATATAATATCCTCTCAAAAATATGAACCAATTTACTGTCTTCAGATTTATCTGATTCTAGTTAAATGATCCTAGTTCTTCCAAGTTTTCTTTTTTAACACTGATTTATTTGGCTGTATTGAGTCTTAGTTGTGGCATATGAACTCTTTTGTTGCAGCATGTGGCATCTTTCTGTTGTTGCAGCATGCGGGCTCTATAGTTGTGGCACACAGGCTTAGTTGCTCTATGGGGCATGTGGGATCTTAGTTTCCCAACCAGAGATTGAACCCCTGTCCCCTGCATGGGAAGGCAGATTCTTAACCACTGGACCACCAAGGAAGTCCCCTTCTAATTTTTCTTATATCCCTATTTCCAGAGATCTGCAGTTTTCTTACAGGCACATATAGTCAGTGTTCTAGACTTTGTGGACCATAAAGTCTTTGCTACTATAGCATGAAAGCAGACATTGGCAACAGGCAAACAGATGTGACCATACTCTGGTGAAATTTTATTTACAAAAACCAGCTACAGTCCATAGATCAAGTCCATCTTTAGGCCTTCCTTAATTTCCTTTATTGTATTTTTATAAGTAGTAAGCAGAACCTTATTAAAGGACCTGTGTCTCCATTTGGTGAACTTCACCCTTTTCTATCTTAAAATTTTACATTAGGTTTCCTGAGGGAATGATAAAATCTGAGCCTTCAAAGAATGATGATAATTGAATCAGATAGGCTAAAGTTAGGCTGAAGTCATTTTCTAAGGTAAGAGAATGCACTACCCTAATTTAAACAAGTGAGATTTTTTAAATGTCTTGATAAATAAACTGCAAATTCCTTCAGTGTATGCATAAATGTCCATACTCAAATCCAGAAATGAGGTAATTTCATTGCCAAAGAGTGAAACTGAGAAGGTCTTGATAAACAGACCAAAAGGCAAGCACTAGTAATTTCAGAAGGGGCTGTCTTGGCCTGTGCGCAAGAACCATGTCTGGGAATGAGCAGAAAACTCCTCTGCAGGACCTTCAAGAGAGCCTGAGCTCCTTCTCCTTCCTCAAAACTGTCTCAGAATTGCATGGCTGTGAATAGGCTTTATTTGTTTGTTTTGTTGGTTCTTTTACTAGGAGAATCCCTTAAAGAACTCCATAAGTGCATATCCTATGCTTGTGCCAGGACAAAGATGGGGCACAGGGAGGTAAGAGCTGCCTTTAAAGGTACTATTTAAGCAACAGTGAGAACACAGCGAAAGTCCTCATCTTTCTACAGGGGTGGAAGGGTACATTCAAATCACAGATTAAAAACACCTACATATTAGAGAAGTGTAGTATATAGTCAAATGTGAAAAAGGGCATGGAATTTGGAGTTAGATCTGGGTTCAGTTCTTGACTCTGTGCTCTCTGGATGAGCAGACTGCTTAATCCTCCTGAGCCTGAGTTTCCTTATTTGTTAAACATAGGCATTTTCCTCTTCTTTAAAGTGTATTAAACAAGACAAACTATAAAACTATCTGACACATAGTAGGTACTGATTTAGCTTATTCATTCATTTATCAAATGTTATGAAGTTTCTTCTAAATTCCACATCAAAGGTCAGCAAACATTTTCGTATAGGGCCAGGTAGTAAATATTTTAAGCTTTGTGAACTATGTGTCTCTGTCAAAACCATTCAACTTGCCACTGTAGCACAAAAGCAACCCACACAATATGTAAATCAATGACTGTGGCTTTGTGCCAATAAAATGTTATTTATGGACACTAAAATTTAAATTTCATATAATTTCAGTGTGTCATGAAACACTGTTCTTTTTCAACCATATAAAAATGCAAAAACCATTAACTCGTGAGCTGTACAAAAATAGGAAACTGGCCACAAATTTGCCAATCCTTGTTCCAGATTCTGTCCTATCTGGGAACAGAGAAAAGAACAGCAGACACTGTGCCATAAAGGGAGGAGATATGATAAACAAATAAGCACACAAATCATTACAATTATCATCACAGTAAGTGCTACTAGAGAAAACGCAGAGTCCTGGAGTAGCCGCGACTTAGCAGTAGCAGCAGAGTAGATATAATTTTACCATATCTATAAATTTGGTGTGGGTGGTTTTAACCTTTTTTGTTTCAGCTCTTTCAGGTATAAACCAGTTTTATGTAGGGCTGACCCTTTTAATATCCTAATCCTCATTCTCCAAGGTTTATTTTTAGTTCAATGACCATATCATCCACCCAGATAAATTTTTAGGAACATCTCCAATCCCCCAAGCTTCTTCCTAACAAACTCTTCTTGCAGACACTAAAAAAGTCTTGCACACTTCATTCTGTCACTACGTGTCCTGCCCTCAGCAACAGTTTCTGCCTGAGAACACCTCATGCCTTTCTTTCTCAGTTCAGTTCACTTCAGTCGCTCAGTCGTGTCCGACTCTGCGACCCCATGAATCGCAGCACACCAGGCCTCCCTGCCCATCACCAACTCCCGGAGTCCACCCAAACCCATGTCCATCGAGTCGGTGATGCCATCAAACCATCTCGTCCTCTGTCGTCCCCTCCTCCTCCTGCCCTCAATCTTTCCCAGCATCAGGGTCTTTTCAAATGAGTCAGCTCTTCACATCAGGTGGCCAAACTATTGGTTTCAGCTTCAATATCAGTCCTTCCAGTGAACACCCAGGACTGATCTCCTTCAGAATGGACTGGTTGGATCTCCTTGCAGTCCAAGGGACTCTCAAGAGTCTTCTCCAACACCACAGTTCAAAAGCATCAATTCTTCAGGCGCTCAGCTTTATTTATAGTCCAACTTTCACATGCATACATGACCACAGGAAAAGCCATAGCCTTGACTAGATGGACCTTTGTTGGCAAGGTAATATCTCTGCTTTTGAATATGCTGTCTAGGTTGGTCATAACTTTCCTTCCAAGGAGCAAGCATCTTTTAATTTCATGGCTGCAGTCACCATCTGCAGTGATTTTGGAGCCCAGAAAAACAAAGTCAGACACTGTTTCCACTGTTTCCCCATCTATTTGCCATGAACAAACTCACATACATGTGCATACAGGTACACAGTGTGTGCAGACAAAGTAAATGTTTATTCACTAAACTTTACTGAGCATCTACTAAGTGCTAGACATGGTGCCATCACTGGAGAGTTGTTGGTGAACAGAACAGACACAGTCTCTGCTCTCAAAGAGCTTTTACTAAAGGGAGGGGAGGGGAAACTGAATCATTCCATAAACAATTACTTGATTATAGTGTTGCAAGTGCTAGAAGAATATAAGTATGTATCTTGGGGCTCATCTGATCTGGGGTCAGGGAAAGGCTATGCTACGGCATACACATAAATCCCTTAGGACATGAGAAGACAGGGTTTTTGCCTATTTTATCTACTCAGGTATGCCCAAGCATCCTGAGCACCTAGCAAACAGTAATCAATAGGCATTCAATCAATATTTGTTAACTGAAATAAGTAAATGCAAAGAGAATAAAATGTTATAATTTCCATACTATAAATCAAAAGTCTAGAAACTTTTGTTGATTTTGACTCCAGGTATCAAAAATTTAAGCATTCATCTTTAATATGTTTATATTTACCTTCTGATCATTATGAACATGTATTTTGTATAATACACTATATACCTTGTAAAAGACATTAAAATTGAAAACCTTAATGGATAAGACAAGGTGAAGGAAAAATATATTCCAAGGAATTATTTTAGCTAGGTGATGATCTGGGTACTAAGAGAAGTAGGTGTCCCACCCTGCTGTTTGCTCTGAGCACCAAAGGACCTTCACTGGCCTCTTGCCTGCATCTCCTCTTTGCTTGCCCATTTTGCCCTCAGCTTTCTGGGCCAGTGGCTGTGGCTGCATAAAGTTGCAGAAATGTTGATTTTAAAATACTCATTGAAAAAGTTAGCACCTAAATGGTCACACATGTAAACCACATGCAAATGAGCACAGAGTTGCCAGGCTTTCACTGGGCTCCTGGCTCCAGAGCCCATGCTGCTAAGCAGTCAGCCCTGATCCCAGTCCTCAGTGACCATACTCCCGGTCACTGAATGCCTAGGTGCTGCCTGCCTGGTAGTCCTGCCTCTCTCTCCAGCACAGGGGTACAGCCTTAATTCAAAACTGATTCTGAAGAACCAGAGGTGACTTCCTTCCTCTTCATAAAGAGCCTTGCTCTAAGCTGCACACAGAAAAAGAGCCCTGGGTTCCAAAAGGATAAACCAATACAGTGTTATCAGAAAACCTAGTTACTTTATTTATTAATGTTGCAGACACTTTTTTTCCCCAGGAATATTTTGAAGACAGCAATTTAACTAAATATGCTACAGAATTTTTTGTTTGTTCTATATTGACTCTTAATTATAACATGGTATTTCAAAGGTCCAGCTTATGTGTTTTCTCCATGTTTTTGATAGGTGGTTTTATGGTTGCAATAGCTGGGAAGGATCCACAGACCCACATGGAAGATGTATATTACTGACTGCACTTGGTAAATCATGACACTCACATTTCAGTCCCTTTCTCTAGCCCTAACAGGTTTGTCTTTGTGTTCTGATTGCTTTTCAGTGAGTTGCTGATGAACACAGAGAGCATCATATGATCATTAAGGACAACATACACACAACTTGAGGGTCATTAATAAAAGTAACCATAAATCCTATCTCAAGTAATCATAAACCCTATCTCAAGTTATCTTAGGGCTTCATTTGCAGCTCAGCTGGTAAAGAATCCGCCTGCAATGCCGGAGACCTGGGTTCAGTCCCTGGGTTGGAAAGATCCCCTGGAGAAGGGAAAGGCTACCCACTCCAGTATTCTGGCCTAGAGAATTCTGTACAGTCCATGGGGTCTCAAAGAGTTGGACCTGACTGAGTGACTTTCACTTTCACTTTCAAATAATCTTCATTTCAAATTAGGAGAGTCAATTTTTTGAAAGATCTAAGTATATTGTTATTTTTCCATAGTGCCATTTTGTTGTTGTTTATTAGAATTCCTTTGCAGGGGTGGTTAAAGCCCCCAGTCTGACAAGTAGGAGTTGTGTTAAATAAAACTGGATGAGATCATCCCAGGAAATCTAAGGCACAAGCCTGAAGGAGGGAAGCACCACTGTTGGCCTCTTCCTAGTATCTGGCTCTCTCTTCCCTTTTGGCTTCCTTGAGTAACATAGGACTCCTGGTCTTCTGGCAAATGAACTTCATGAAGACCTACCGTGAGTCCATGTGTGTGTGGTCATGTCAGGCTCTTTGTGATCCCATGGACAACAGCCTGAGCAGTCCATGTTTAAATATTGGTAAACCTTCATTTAAAAAAATAAACAAAAGTATAAAAGTAGTTCTATTATCTTTTTCCATATCTCAGTAGATTATTTTGCAAGCTCCCTGAAAGCATGCATCTACTTTAAAGACTATGCTGGTGACCCAGACCATTAGTAAAAAATTATGAAGAAGACAAACTTATCCTTGGCATCTCCTATACCAAGCTTTTCATGGCTTTGTTTTCCTCTTTTGATACAAGGCTTACAAATTCAGCCCTTCTGATTTTCAGAGGAAAGGGACTTGATAAACTCACCTACAGTAAATGTTACAGTCTGGGACATGTTAATCTTACCTAGTCTTTGCCTTTGAAAAGAAGTTTCCCTGAACAGGAAAATCTTAATGACTCAGTGGTCATGCAGTTGATGGAACAAAGAATAGGGCATGCGGGGAGAGGGGCAGCTGCCATGGTCTCTCTGGCACCCTTCAGAACACAACCAGGGGATCACAGTCTACTGTCCTAAGGAGGCCAGCCCTGCCAAGGACAAGGATGGTTCAAAGCAGCATGTGGACACCCCCAGAGCCTCACAGTCTAGCTCAGAGGTGACAGAAATTGCTCCTGGAAGGAACGGTGTTTGACTTTCAACTGCTGGACACAGGTTTTCCCAGTTATTAAGGATGGGTGGATGGTGGCATGCTGCAGGGTCAGGGGCACTGAGTATAGCAGTGCCTGCCCTTTAAAGGAGGTCACCATTATCTTCACTACCTCCACCAGTTTGGCCTCAGGTCAAACAACAGGGAGGGAACAGAGCCCCACACATCAACAGAAGATCGGATTAAAGATTTACTGAGCATAGACCAAGACCCAGTTTCCCCCTCAGTCAGTCTCTCCCATCATGAAGCTACCATAAGCCTCTTATCCTTATCTCTCAGAGGGCAGACAGAATGAAAACCACAATCACAGAAAACCAACCAAACTCATCACATGGACCACAGCCCTGTCTAATACAATGAAACTATGAGCCATGCCATGTAGGGCCACCCAAGACAGAGGGCCACGGTGGAGAGTTCTGAGAAAACGTGGTCCACTGGAGAAGGGAATGGAAAGCCACTTCAGTATTCTTGCCTTGAGAACCCCATGAAGAGCATGAAAAGGCAAAAACATAGGACACTGAAAGATGAACTGTCCAGGTCAGTAAGTGCCCTACATGCTACTGGAGATCAGTGTAGAAATAACTCCAGAAAGAATGAAGAGACGAAGCCAAAGCAAAAACAACACCCAGTTGTGGATGTGATTGATGATGAAAATAAAGTCTGATGCTGTAAAGAGCAATACTGAATAGGAACCTGGAATGTTAGGTCCATGAATCAAGGTAAATTGCAAGTGGTCAAACAGGAGATGGCAAGAGTGAACATCGACATTGTAGGAATCAGTGAACTAAAATGAACTGGAATGGATGAATTTAACTCAGATGACCATTATAGCTACTACTGTAGGCAAGAATCCTTAGAAGAAATGAAGTAGCCATCATAATCAACGAAAGAGTTCAAAATGCAGTACTTCAGTGCAGTCTCAGAAATGAAAGAATGATCTCTGTTTCCAAGGCAAATCATTCCATACCACAGTAATCCAAGTCTATGCCTTGACCAGTAATGCCAAAGAAGCTGAAGTTTAATGGTTCTATGAAGACCTTCTAGAACAAACACCCAAAAAAGGTGTCCTTTTCATTACAGGTGACTGGAATGCAAAAGTAGGAAGTCAAGAGATATGTGGATAACAGGCAATTTTGGCCTTGGAGTACAAAATGAAACAGGTCAAAGGCTAATAGAGTTTTGCTAAGAGCATGCACTGGTCATAGCAAACACCCTCGTCCAACAACACGTAGAGAAGATTCTACACATGGACATCAACAGATAGTCAATACCAAAATCAGATTGATTATATTCTTTAGAGCCAAAGACAGAAGCTCTATACAGTCAGCAAAAACAAGACCAGGGGCTGACTGTGACTCAGATCATGAACTCCTTATTGCCAAATTCAGACTTAAATTGAAGAAAATAGGGAAAACCACTAGATCATTCAGGTATGACCTAAATCAAATCCCTTACAATTACATAACAGAAGTGACAAATAGATTCAAGGGATTAGATCTGATAGACACAGTGCCTGAAGATCTATAGACGGAGGTCCCTGACATTGAACAGAAGGCAGGGATCAAAACCATCCCCACAAAGACATGCAAAAAGGCAAAATGGTTGTTGAGGAGGCCTTACAAATAGCTGTGAAAAGAAGAAAAGCTAAAGGCAAAGGAGAAAAGGAAAGATATACCCATTTGAATGCAGAGTTCCAAAGAATAGCAAGGAGAGATAAGAAGCTTTCCTCAGTGATCAATGCAAAGAAACAGAGGAAAACATTAGAATGGGAAAGACTAGAGATCTCTTCAAGAAAATTAGAGATACTAAGGGAACATTTCATGCAAAGATATGCTCAATAAAGGACAGAAATGGTATGGACCTAACCAAAGCTGAATATATTAAGAAGTGGCAAGAATACACAGAAGAACTATACAAAAACCCTTCATGACCCAAATAATCACGATGGTGTGATCACTCACCTAGAGCCAGACATCCTGGAATGCTCAGTCAAGTGGGCCTTAGGGAGCATCACTACAAACAAAGCTAGTGGAGGTGATGGAATTCCAATTGAGCTGTTTCAAATCCTGAAAGATGATGCTGTGAAAGTGCTGCACTCTATATGCCAGCAAATTGGGAAAACTCAGCAGTGGCCACAGGACTGCAAAAGTTCGGTTTTCATTCCAATCCCAAAGAAAGGCAATGCCAAAGAATGTTCAAACTACTGCACATTTGCACTCATCTCACATGCTGGCAAACTAATGCTCAAAATTCTCCAAGCCAGGCTTGTTCAATAGTACATGAACCATGAAATTCCAGATGTTCAAGCTTGACTGAGAAAAAGCAGAGGAACCAGAGTTCAAATTGCCAACATCTGTTGGATCATCGAAAAAGCAAGAGTTCCAGAAAAACATGTATTTCTGCTTTATTGACTATGCCAAAGCCTTTGACTGTGTGGATCACAACAAACTGTGGAAAACTCTTAAAGAGATGTGAATACCAGACCACCTGACCTGCCTGCTGAGAAATATGTACACAGGTCAAGAAGCAACAATTAGAACTGGATATGGAACAACAGAGTGGTTCCAAATTGGGAAAGGAGTACGTCAAGGCTATATATTGTCACCTTGCTTATTTAACTTATATGTAGAGTACATCATGAGAAATGTTGGGCTGGATGAAGCACAAGCTGGAATCAAGATTGCTGGGAGAAATATCATTAAGATATGCAGATAAGAGGAAAGTGAAAAAGTTTTCTTAAAACTCAACATTCAGAAGCACAAGCTGGAATCAAGATTGCCAGGAGAAATACCAATAACCTCAGATATGCAGATGACATCACCCTTATGGTAGAAAGTGAAGAAGAAGTAAAGAGCCTCTTGATGAAAGTGAAAGAGGAGAGTGAAAAAGTTGGCTTAAAGCTCAACATTCAAAAAACGAAGATCATGGCATCTGGTCCCATCACTTCATGGCAAATAGATGGGGAAACAGTGGAAACAGTGGCTGACTATTTTTCTGGGCTCCAAAATCATTGCAGATGGTGACTGCAGCCATGAAATTAAAAGACGCTTACTCCTTGGAAGGAAAGTTATGACCAACCTAGAGAGCATATTCAAAAGCAGAGCCATTAGTTTGCCAACATCTAGTCAAGGCTATGGTTTTTCCAGTAGTCATGTATGGATGTGAGAGTTGGACTGTGAAGAAGGCTGAGTGCCGAAGAATTGATGCTTTTGAACTATGGTGTTGGAGAAGACTCTTGAGAGTCCCTTGGAATGCAAGGAGATTCAACCAGTCCATCCTAAAGGAGATCAGTCCTGGGTGTTCATTAGAAGGACTGACGTTAAAGCTGAAACTCCAATACTTTGGCCACCTGTTGTGAAGAGCTGACTCATTAGAAAAGACCCTGATGCTGGGAAAGATTGAGGGCAGGAGAAGGGGACGACAGAGGATGAGATGGCTGGATGGCATCACCGACTCGATGGACATGGGTTTGGGTGGACTCCGGGAGTTGGTGATGGACAGGGAGGCCTGGCGTGCTGCGGTTTATGGGGTCGCAAAGAGTTGGACATGACTGAGCAACTAAACTGAATGTTAATGACAAATCAAGATACAAAAGAAGTTTCCAAAGAAGAAAATAAAAGAAATTAAGCTAGTAATACTGAATTAATGTATTTTCCTGGTTACTTATAATGGCAGATAAATATTTGCATAGTAAGGAAAATGCTAATTTTATTAAAATGCTATTAGATAAGGCCTTTTGACTAACTTGCAACACCCTAAAGAATTATACAGAGGGACTAGATTTGTCAGTTGTAACCTCTTTATAAACATTTGCCTGCACAGTTGCCACACTTGGAGGAAAAACCAAATCCAGAACTGACTTGTTTCCTAAATGAATTGGGAAGTTTTCATTGAGAAGCATCTGCTACTTTACTGCCTTCATGTAAAAGCATTCTTGTGCCACTAAAACGGACTATTGAGCAGATGTTTTAGAGCATTACACCCACAGCAATACGTGCATCATAAAAAAGATAAGGAGCCACAACGTAATTAATGATTTCAGTTCCTCGATAAATGAATTTCACTTTAAAAAAACATGGATTTAAACTTGTGTCACGAATCTCAACTTTTAACTCAAGCAATTCACTTGCAAGAAAGTGAACAGAAAATCATTTACAACAATAAATAACAAAGGGTCAAACTCAGTCTTACAGCCAACATGATGAAATCCGAAGGCCCAGAAAAGACCAAAGCACTCAACCACCTCCCCCTGGATCAGCCAGAGACTCTGTCATTGGAGATAGACTTCATTCAGACACCACTGGGAGTGTAACATAATAAGGAATTTGCACTTACAAAATTATGCCCCTCAAATCTGAATTCTAAAACTCACTGTAGCTCAAAAACTGTAGGAATATTCATTTTTAGGAATGTAGGTTTTGGTGCCTTTTACTTTTGTTTAATATTAGATTAAAATCACTGCAGATGGTGATCGCAGCCATGAAATTAAAAGACACTTACTCCTTGGAAGAAAAGTTATGACCAACCTAGATAGCATATTCAAAAGCAGAGACATTACTTTGCCGACTAAGGTCCATCTAGTCAAGGCTATGGTTTTTCCAGTAGTCATGTATGGATGTGAGAGTTGGACTGTGAAGAAGGCTGAGCACCAAAGAATTGATGCTTTTGAACTGTGGTGCTGGAGAAGACTCTTGAGAGTCCCTTGGACTGCAAGAAGATCCAACCAGTCCATTCTGAAGGAGATCAACCCTGGGATTTCTTTGGAAGGAATGATGCTAAAGCTGAAACTCCAGTACTTTGGCCACCTCGTGTGAAGAGTTGACTCATTGGAAAAGACTCTGATGCTGGGAGGGATTGGGGGCAGGAGAAGAAGGGGATGACAGAGGATGAGATGGCTGGATGGCATCACTGACTCGATGGACGTGAGTCTGAGTGAACTCTGGGAGTTGGTGATGGACAGGGAGGCCTGGCGTGCTGCGATTCATGGGGTCGCAAAGAGTCAGACACGACTGAGTGACTGAACTGAACTGAATATTAGATTTGTCTTGAGCATAAAATAATAGTATTGATAGAAGTGTGTTGACCTCCTTGAACAAAAGGCACTAAATAAATTCCCAAGAAATAACCAGGTTAAAAAATTGAAGAAAAAGAGAATGCGATGAAGGCAAAAAGAGAGAAAAGGAATCTGAAGAGGAAAGGGGACAGATGAAGAGAGAAAAGAGAGAAGACAAATTATGATAAAAAACTAATAAAATAAAAAAGTGAAAACTAGATTAAGACTAAACAAGATAACACAAACAAGCTTTATGCATCTATTCTCCAATTATATTTTTGCCAAAATCTAGTCCTCAAAACTTTCATATAGAAAGAGAAAGAAGAGGCAGAGAGAAAACAGATACTATGCACATGGCTGAAATATTTAAGATCTGCCTGAATAATTCGATAAGAGATGGTTATCAGTATTCAAAAGGGGATCACAACAGACACACCAAGAAGGAATAAATCACCCCTTTATAACCACCATTGGTTGGTGGTTCTATAGCCACCTTTGCACTCATTAGGGTATCTTACTTCTGAATCTTTGTCTAACCCATCCCTGTGTAAGAATAGTCTCCTTTCACCATCAGAACATAAGATGTTATTAAATTATTAAATTTAACTTATTAAATTTTGGCTTAAAATTCCTCTATTATGGAACATCTTAAATGATTAACCACATCAGTCTAATGTTTGACCAAATCTCTTTAACAATGAAATTTTGCAATTATTATATTTATATGCTCAAGTCTCTGTGAACTGGGCTTATTTTGGAACAGCTGCTATAGTTCCTAGCATTAGCTATATGAGTATTTTTATTCACTGGGATGCTTGGAGCCCTCACTTTACCATGGCCCAGCATAGTAACTAGTCTTAAAGTCCCCATTTAAAATATTAGAACTTTAAACCTTCAAAAACTGCCCCCATGAAAATCAAAACCCAACTCAAAGGCAAATATTTTAACGTATGAATATTGATAAAGGTCTCAGTCCTTTTAAAAAGGTGATCTCATTAAATTAACACATTTGGCCTCTCAAGCTCATATACTTCAGAAATCCAAGCCAATAATCCTAAATTATTGAAGTCTACAATCACAAACTTTTATTCATTCAATAAATATTACCTGAACACAGAGTATACCTGAAACAATAAATTAAGTTAAATTTAAAAATAAAAACATGAATGATAAACTCCCAAGTCACTTCCACAAGGGACTATAACACACATCAAACTGTTGCAACGCCTGTGTGAGAAGTACACAATGTTTCTGGGATTACAGACACACACCTCAGTCCTAACTGAACCCCAAAAGGATGCAGGAAGTCTCAGTTTAAAAGGTGTCATTTAGCATGAATAATGAACGACTCCCACTGGTAGAAATGAGGCACGGGTTATTAGAGGCAGAAAAGATGGTAAGATCTAAGGCATAAGAAAATGAAGTTCATGGCCAGTTTAGCAAGTCACCCTGTTTGTTGTGAAATATTATATAAGAGATCTGAAATAGGACAGAATTGTTAGTCTAAAAGTCAGATTGCAGAGGACTGAAGTATAGAACTGAAACTATCTCCAGGGGATCTTTCTGATCGAGAGATCGAACCCAGGTCTCCCACATTGCAAGCAGATTATTTACCATCTGAGCCACCAAGGAAGCCCATTTGATAGGCACTGGTCATAAGGAAATAACTGTGAAACAGTGTAGTCTAGCAAATTAAGAGCACAGACTTGGAGTCACCCTGCCTGGGCTTGGAACTTGACTGTACCATTTATTAGCTGGGTGACATCACAAGCTAATCAAGCTCTCTTAAGGTTCAGTTTCTTCATTTGTTCAAAGAGATGAAAAGTTTAATATCTGGTTTACAGAGCTGTTGGAAGGACTAAATGAAATATCATATAAAACATTTAGGATATTGCTTAGAACATAAGAAAATAATGTTAGACGATGATGATGGCAATGATTATCCATATGGTAGAGTAACATGATTCGAGCTTTGCTTTCAAAAGAATAATCTAGAAACAAACTGAAGAATAAATAAAAAATTAAAGAAAGATGAACAAAAGAAGACATAAACGTACATTCTCAGTTGTGTCCGACTCTTTGTGACACCATGTACTGTAACCCACCAGGCTTCTCTGTCTGTGGAAATTTTCCAGGCAAGAATACTCGAGTGGGTTGCCATTTCCTATGCTGAAGACATTACAGGTTTTTTTTTTTTTTTAAATAAAAAATGGTTAGAAGGAGTACAGGGGAAAAGGGAATAAATAAGAGAGGTGTATGAAGAGAGTATTTATTTGTCTAGGCAAATTACCAGTGAATGGAAGGGGCCAAAACCAAGCCCATCTGATAGATGACACCAATGTTTTGTGCCGAAATAACTGGGAAGATGATGGTGTCATTAATAATAAAAGGGACACCAGCAGCAGATGCTATTTTGGAGATGCTGATTTAAGACATCGGATTTCATTAATACACTGAATTTATAGGGCAAAAGTCTGAAGAGGGATGAAGACTGTATTCATGACTTTGATAATTGTTACTAACATCTGACGGCTTCCCAGGTGGCACTAGTGGTAAAGAACCCACCTGCCAATGCAAGAGACATAAGGGACGTGGGTTCTATCCCTGAGTTGGGAAGATCCCTTAGAGGAGGGTATGGCAACCCACTCCAGTATCCTTGGCCTGGAGAATCCCATGGACAGAGGAGCCTGATGGGCTACAGTGCATATGGTCGCAGAGTCAGACATGACTGAAGAGACTTAGCATGCACGCATGTACCAACATTTGAGTATTAACCAAATTATATGTATACTATAAACTATGCATGCCAATGTGATATGGAAACTTATAGGGCTTCCCCCGTGGCTGAGTGGTAAAGACTCTGCTTTTAATGCAGGAAACACAGATGATACAAGTTTGATCCCTGGGCCGGGAAGATCCCCTGGAGGAGGGAATGGCAACCCACTCCAGTACCCTCACCTGGACAGAGGCAACCCACTCCAGTACCCTCACCCATGGACAGAGGAGACTGGAGGCTACAGTCCATGGGATTGCAGAGTCAGATACAACCAAAGTGACTGTGTATGATATAAGGTATTATTATTATATACAAAGTGGGTCCTAAAGATCTTGGCTACACATCTTGCCTAAAATCACCATTAGTAAGATTCAGAGCCAGAATTCTCCCCATGTATAGAACTGTACAGAAAAGATCTTCATGACCCAGATAATCATGATGGTGTGATCTCTAATCTAGAGACAGACATCCTGGAATGTGAAGTCAAGTGGGCCTTAGAAAGCATCACTACGAACAAAGCTAGTGGAGGTGATGGAATTCCAGTTGAGCTGTTTCAAATCCTGAAAGATGATGTTGTGAAAGTGCTACACTCAATATGCCAGCAAATTGGGAAAACTCAGCAGTGGCCACAAGACTGGAAAAGGTCAGTTTTCATTCCAATTCCAAAGAAAGGCAATGCAAAAGAATCCTCAAACTACCGCACAATTGCACTCATCTCACATGCTAGTAAAGTAATGCTCAAAATTCTCCAAGCCAGCCTTCAGCAATACGTGAACCATGAACTTCCAGATGTTCAAGCTGGTTTTAGAAAAGGCAGAGGAACCAGAGATCAAATTGCCAACATCCGCTGGATCATGGAAAAAGCAAGAGAGTTCCAGAAAAACATCTATTTCTGCTTTATTGACTATGCCAAAGCCTTGGACTGTGTGGATCACAATAAACTGTGGAAAATTCTGAAAGAGATGGGCATACCAGACCACCTGACCTGCCTCTTGAGAAACCTGTATGCAGGTCAGGAAGCAAAAGTTCAAACTGGACATGGAACAACAGACTGGTTCCAAATAGGAAAAGGAGTACGTCAAGGCTGTATATTGTCCCCCTGCTTATTTAACTTATATGCAGAGTACATCATGAGAAACGCTGGGCTGGAAGAAGCACAAGCTGGAATCAAGATTGCCAGGAGAAATATCAATAACCTCAGATATGCAGATGACACCACCCTTATGGCAGAAAGTGAAGAGGAACTCAAAAGCCTCTTGATGAAAGTGAAAGAGGAGAGTGAAAAAGTTGGCTTAAAGCTCAACATTTAGAAAATGAAGATCATGGCATCTGGTCCCATCACTTCATGGCAAATAGATAAGGAAACAGTGGAAACAGTATCAGACTTAATTTCTGGGGGCTCCAAAATCACTGCAGATGGTGATTGCAGCCATGAAATTAAAAGATGCTTACTCCTTAGAAGAAAAGTTATGACCAACCTAGATAGTATATTCAAAAGCAGAGACATTACTTTGCCGACTAAGGTCCATCTAGTCAAGGCTATGGTTTTTCCTGTGGTCATGTATGGTTGTGAGAGTTGGACTGTGAAGAAAGCTGAGCGCCGAAGAATTGATGCTTTTGAACTGTGGTTTTCGAGAAGACTCTTGAGAGTCCCCTGGACTGCAAGAAGATCCAACCAGTCCATTCTGAAGGAGATTAGCCCTGGGATTTCTTTAGAGAGAATGATGCTGAAGCTGAAACTCCAGTACTTTGGCCCACCTCATGCGAAGAGTTGACTCCTTGGTAAAGACTCTGATGCTGGGAGGGATTGGGGGCAGGAGGAGAAGGGGACGACAGCAGAAGAGATGGCTGGATGGCATCACTGACTCGATGGACGTGAGTCTGAGTGAACTCCGGGAGTTGGTGATGGACAGGGAGGCCTGGCGTGCTGCAATTCATGGGGTCGCAAAGAGTCGGACACAACTGAGCAACTGAACTGACCTGATATAGCTTTACAGCTTGAATATACTTTGGATTTGAGTCATCAGCATAATAGGAATAACTGGAATAACTCCAGTAGTAGCAGATGAGATTTTTAATGGAAAAAGAAGGCCAAGGAAAAACCTTGAGGAATACCATATTTCAGAGAGAGAGAGAGGAGGAAGAAGCTGGCAATGAGAACTTCACAGGTAAAGAAGAAAAATAAAGAGTCGAAAAGTACATGGAAGTCACAGAAGGAAAAGATTCCAGCAGACCGTGGTCAACAGCCTTGGATATTACAAAAAAATGAAGGATAGTCTGAAGAGGAATTCTGAATTCATGAGTTGTCACT
Organism: Oryx dammah; assembly: GCF_014754425.2. Classification (NCBI taxonomy): domain Eukaryota; kingdom Metazoa; phylum Chordata; class Mammalia; order Artiodactyla; family Bovidae; genus Oryx; species Oryx dammah. Next base: position 28,321,095 of record NW_024070189.1, read on the forward strand.
GATGTCTTTTAAGAAAGAAATATCAAAACTACACTAAAAGAAAATGCAAAACTGTAAAGAGAGATATAAACTTGTGGTGAGGAAATCTACGTATGAAAAAAAGATAACCCTTATACGAAATGACATAGAAAAACAAAGATAACATATAGGTAGCTTGAGAGGATACCAATGTGCAAGTGAGAGCTTTAAAAAATACATATATGCAAATCTAAAATTGGGTTTAGTGAAGTCAAAGTCACGTCCGACTCTTTGCAACCCCAAGGACAGTATAGTCCATGGAATTCTCCAGGCCAGAATACTGGAGTTACAGGTAGCCTTTCCCTTCTCCAGGGGATCCTCTCAACCCAGGGATCGAACCCAGGTCTCCCACATTGCAGGCGGATTCTTTACCAGCTAAGCCACAAGGGAAGCCCACGAATACTGGAGTGGGTAGCTTGTCCCTTCTCCAGGGGATCTTCCAGACCCAGGAATCGAACCGGGGTCTCCTGCATTACAGGTGTATTCTTTACCAACTGAGCTATTAGTTTACATGTTAGTTAAATGGAATGAGTCCATTGAGGAGAACTGAATATTCTGAGAGACTCAGACTCAGACTAAGAGACTCAGACTTTGTTGATAGAACAAAGGATGTCCAGGTGGTAAAAGTAAAGAGGAGTGCCTAACAGACCAATTCTCCTCTAAATAACAGATACACATTCTAGGGTGAAAACCTATTTGAGGGTTTTGGAGACCCAACTGAGGAAGAGGGGAGTCAACATCTGGAGCAAGTGACTTGTTTCTTGCTGTCTTTCCCTAAGTGACTTGTTTTGTCCTTTTTTTTTTTTTTTTTTCCTAGAAGCAGCTGCAGTGGCAATAGTGGTAGCAAAGGAACTGGGGGAGGGCAGTCAGCTAAAAGTTATATCACCTTTCTAACTGGAGAAACAGGGAGAAAAAGCCTGGAGCAACCAAAGGTGCTGGAGAATGAGGAGGAAACCCAAAAAGAGAAATAAAGAAAAAGAACCTGAAATTCTATGTTTAAACTCAGCCTAAGTCCCGGACTGACTCTTGAACCATGAATGTGTGGAACGAATTGAAAGCAGCTTGGAGCTAAGGTATAAAGAACTGAACCAAGATCTCAGTCTCTGCCCGCTACAGACATGATAATTTGCAATTTGAATCCAAGTTAATTGAATGCTAAAAGAAAATATCAACACTCTTTGGAAGAATGTAACAAGATCTTGAGCTTTCAAAGCATAATAGTTAAAATATCCAAGATACACTCAAGAATTATTCAACATAGGATGAACAGGAACGTGTGACTCAATCTGCTGAGACAAGCTGAACTAGATGTCAGCAATATTAAATCATGACTTTAAAGAAATCATTATAAGATGTTCAGTAAGGTAAAGAAACATATGCTCATATTAGTTAAAATGATGGAATATTTCATCAGAGAAAGAGGAAATGCAAAAAAACAAAAACAAATAAAAAACCAACCAAACAAAAAATACCACATAGAAATAACAGAACTAAAAAAAATAAATAAATATATTTGTGATAAAATTCAATTGATGAGATTAATAGAAAACTGGAGATAACAGAGAAAAAAATGAGTAAACCTCACAGAAAATGTCTCAAATTCAGTGAAAGAAATAAATTTACTGGTTCAGGAAGTTTAGAAAAATCACAATGTAATAAATGTAAATAAACACACACTCAAGCACATTACAATCAACTGACGAAAGCCAAAAATAAAGAGAAAATATTAAAATTAGCCAGAGAAAAACAACAAATTACATACAAGAAAACAACATTAAAATTATCTATTTTTCAGAAACAACGTAGGGAGTAAGATAACATTTTAAAGAAACCTACATCTTGTGAAAATATCCTTCAAGAATATAGGTGAAGGATTTCCCTGGTGGTCCAGTGGTTGCGAGTCTGCCTGACAATACAGGAGACACGGGTTCGATCCCTGGTCCAGGAAGACCCCACATGCTGCAGGGCAACTCAGCCCATGTGCCACAACTGCCGAGCTCCAGGGCCTGAGAGCTGCGACGGCTGAAGCTCATGTGCCCAGTGCCTGTGCTCTGCAACAAGGGGAACCGCCACCACAAGAGGCCCACACACTGCCAGGAAGAGTAGGCCCCGCCTGCCACAACTAGAGGAAGCCTGTGTGCAACGACGGAGACCCAGCGCAGCCAAAATAAATACATAATACAGATGAAATAAAGATATTTTCTGATAAAGGAAAACTAAGGGAATTCACTGTCATCAGATCACATGACAGAAATGACAGACTTTCCTCAAGCTAAAAAGAAACAATAGGGCTTTCCTGGTGGTCCAGCGGTTAAGAATCCACCGTGCAATGCAAAGGGACACCAGTTTGATACGTGGTCCAGGAAGATCCCACATGCCTCAGAGCAACTAAGTCGGTGCACCACAACTACTGAGCCGGTGCTCTAGAATCTGTCAGCCACAACTACTGAGCGTGTGTGCCAGGACCAGCCGTGTCCAACTCTTTGTGACCCGTGGACTGTAGCCCACCAAGCTCCTCTATCCATGGGATTCTCCAGGCAAGAATACTGGAGTGGGTTGCCATTTCCTTCTCCAGGGGATCTTCCCGACCCAGGGACTGAACCCAGGTCTCCAACATTGCAGGCAGACACTTTAACCTCTGCACCACCAGGGAAGCCCCAATGATACAATAGTGAATTCAAATCTTGAGAAATGAATAGAAAGCACTGGAAATGGTAAGTGTCTGGGTAAATATCAAAGACTAATTTTACTGTATATTTACAAAATACCTGTGACAGTTTAAAGCAAAAATTATAATTTTGTTATGTGAGGTTTACAATGTATTTAGATACAACATATCCTTAATATAATATAAAGTGAGGGATGTGATAAATGGATGCATCAATATATATCTGCAAGATTTCTACATTTTATGTAGACACAACATTAACTCTAATTAGATTGCAAAAAGTTATGAATGTATACTTTAATACATAATCGTTCATAAAACCATGCAAAGAGGTTTATCCCAAAAGTCAATAGAGAAATTAAAATTAAACTATAAAAATTCATCCAAAAGAAATTAAACAAGAGGAAAGAGGAACAACAATAGCCAAAAGTCAGATAATAGGAAAAGTGACAGACTTAAATCAATCATTAATTATTACATTAAATGTTAATATACTACGCACTTCAATTAAAAGGCAGAAATATTCACAATGGATTTTAAAAAGAAAAAGCAGTCTTTGTCTACAAGAGAAAAATAGGTAGAAAAAGAAAGATCATATAAACAATAAACATGTAGGCTACAGTAGATATATGGTATATATATTATTGATAGTATCAGAGAAAATAAACTATAAGATAAAGAAAGTGAAAGTGAAATAGCGCAGTCGTGTCCGACTTTTTGCGACCCGGTGGACTGTAGCCCTCCAGGCTCCTCCCTCCATGGGATTCTCTAGGCAAGAATACTGGAGTGGGATGCCATTTCCTTCTCCAGGGGATCTTCCTGACCCAGGGATCGAGCCCAGGTCTCCCACATTGCAGGGAGACACTTTAACCTCTGAGCCACCAGGGAAGCCCATAAGATATCACCAAAAATAAAAAGGGATACTTTGTAATGATAAAAGACTCAATTTTTCAAATAGAGTCATTAGGCACATATATATTTATGATTAAAAATGTTAATTAAAAATGACAGAGCCTAAAATTGACAGAATTAAAAGAAGAAACAGACAAATCCATAACCATAGTAAAGAGACTCTTTCTTAGCAACTTGTAGAAAAACTAAATAATATTTTAGTCAAGACATAGAGGATTTATGATTTACCTTAAATTTTTAGAATAGTATGCCCCTCAAATTGTAAAATACTCTTTGTAAGAACAGATGGTACATTTACCATGATAGGGTATATCCTTGGCTATGCACATCTCAATAAATTTAAAATGGCTAAAACCATACACAGTATCTCCAACCACAATGTGAATAAATTAGAAACTACTGCCAATAAGATATCTAGGAAAACTCTAAATTTTCTGAAATCAAACCAACACACTTTTAGATAATCCATGGGTCAAATTTTAAAAATTCACAAATTTCTTTTATTTTAAAATACCTCATTTTTCATGAAAATACAGCAAAGTAAAATTTGTGGGATTCAGCCAAATCAGTGTTTAGAGGGAAAACTATAGCTTTAGGTGATTATATTAAAAAAGAACCGTTCAGAATTAGACCTAAGTTTCAACTTTTAAAAAAGCAAAGGAGACCCAAAGCAAATAAAAGAAAGGAAATAACAAAGATGAGAGCAAAATCAACATAAGATAAAACAGACAAATCAGAGGGAAAACAGGCCCAAAAAACCTGATTATTTGAAAAGATTTTTAAAAACTAATGAACCTCTAGTGAAATTTAAAAAAAAAAAAAGAACAAAAATCATCAAAACCAGAAATGAAAAGGTACTATCATTAAAAATCTTATGGGCATAAAAAGTATAACAAGAAAATGTTCTGAACAACTGCACACCAAAAATTTTACAATTCAGAAGTAGATAAATTCCATGAAATAACAAGTTATGAAAGCTCACTAAAAAATAAATACTCTAAATAGCTCTCTATCTTTAAAGAAATTGACTATAGTTTAAAGCCTTCTTACAAAGAAACTCCAGGCCCAGATGGCTTCACTGATAAACTCTATAAAATATTTAAGGAAGAAATAATACCAATTCCACACAAAATCTTTACAAAAAGACAAAAAGTATAAACACTTGTCTACTGATTTTATGAGGACAGAATTACCTTGATAGCAAAACCAGACAAAGAAAATTCATGAAAACTATAAATCAATATCGCTCATGAATATAAACACAAAAGTCCTTAACAAAATTTGAGCAAACTGATTCTCGCAATATATAAGAATGTTAAGACATGACCAAGTGGGGTTTATCACAAAAATGCAAAGCTAGTTTAACATTCAAAATTCAATCAATTTAATTTGCCACATGACTGAATAAAAAAGAAAAAACATACCATTTTTCAATAGATACAGAAAAAGTGTTTGCAAAATTCAATACCCATTGATGATTTAAAACTCCTACCAACACAGGAATAGAGAGGTCTTCCTCAACCCAGTAAAATGCATGTAAAAAAATTCTTCACGTAACATCATGTTTAATGGTGAAACTCTGCATTTTATAAAATGTAAGGGCAATTTAAAGTTTTTTTAATTAGGCTGAAGCGGCAGGGCAAGAAAGTAGAACCAGTACCGCCTAGGAGCTGAGACTATAATATGAGGCTATCCGGTGGGCAACTGGGATCTTTCAGGCTATTTTTTTTAATAGCTTTACTCTGTGTGTGTGTGTGTGTGTGTGTGTGTGTGTGTGTGTGTAATTACACTTCATAATAGGAATTCTGGGTTATAAAAATATATGATCCTTAAGACAGAAGAGATTACCCTAAGCAAACAAGAAAACAAAATTTCTCTTAAGTATAATATTTATATAGTCATTAGTATTTGCTTTCTTTTTTCTTTTTTTTTCTTTTTCTTTTTGTCTAAGCTAGGGCTTCCCTGGTGGACCAGACAATAAAGAATCTGCCGATAATGCAGGAGACCTAGGTTCGATCCCTGGGTCAGGAAGATCCCCTGGAGAAAGGAATGGCTACCCATTCCAGTATTCTTGCCTGGAGAATTCCATGGACTGAGAAGCCTGGCAGGCTACAGTCCACAGGGACCCAAAGAATCGGACAGGACTGAGCAAATAACACTGTAACACTAACTGTAAAGCAAGATACATTTGTTGGCATCTCTGGGAATTTTGCCCAAGTTAGCTTAAATTTATTTTCATCTGTTTGGTCTTTTGGGGGTATAGTGTGACTGATAATTTTTAGATGATAATTCAGCATTATTTCTTCATTTATATGCTTTCTTTCAAACCTGAGACCAAAAGAGGATGTTAGGCATTTTCTGTACTGTTCACAGATATTTTAAGTAAAGGAAAACCCCGACGTTGAACTAATTAGCTTAACTAATAAGGATTGTGTTCAACTAAATGTATCAGTTTAAGAAGCCCTTTAAAACATAATCAGCTTTAATAACAAAAATATTTAAATTATAGGTTATTAATTCCTGTATTCTACTCTAATTGTAATTCTCAGTAGATGGCTTCAAATTTTGATCTTACCAAAACAAATCTCAAATTTTAAATAATAATATTTAATTGATAATGCTTTGTACAAACATGCCAAATGTATTTCATCTTCTGGATATACTAGAAAAGCATCCACAGATATAACAGGAATAAAGCAAAAAGTAGATACTGTGTTTTTAAAGCAACCATTTATTGTTTTAAAAAGTGATTTAGGGTTACACTAGGCTCTACAGATTCCACCTCCAACTTAGTAAAAAGGAATATTCATAAATAAAGCAAAAATATACAGCTTCCAAAAGAAATATAGTCTAATTTGCAACCTTGCATAGGCACACACTGCTGATGCTTAAGTATGAAGAGAAAACCAGGAAATGCCCAAAGAGAGGATTTATGTCCCATGGCACCTTCTCAGTGGCTCTTGCTGGCAGGATCATAGGATGTGGTAGGATCACAGGACTGCAGCCATCTATGTCCATCTTAGGAGTTTCCACGATACCCTCAAATTACAATCCTTTTCACACCAAGTTGAAGAATTAACCAAAAAAAAAAAAAGCTGGTGATGTGACCTCTCAAGGAAAAAGGCTCTTGGATGGCATGTCCTTTACTCCTGGGTCCATGTTAGAGTTACTGAACCCCATCTTGCTGAATGTAATTTTATCCTTTTACTAATTTAACAAATATTTTGAAGATTTAAGAGTACAAGTTCATAAGATTTCAAATATATTCACAGTAATAAACATGGCAATAAGGAGTTCATGATCTGAGCCACAGTCAGCTCCCAGTCTTGTTTTTGCTGACTGTATAGAGCTTCTCCATCTTTGGCTGCAAAGAATATAATCAATCTGATTTCGGTGTTGACCATCTGGTGATGTCCATGTGTAGGGTCTTCTCTTGTGTTGTTGGAAGAGGGTGTTTGCTATGAGCAGTACGTTTTCTTGTAAAACTCTACTAGCCTTTGCCCTGCTTCATTCTGCATTCCAATCCCAAATTTGCCTGTTACTCCAGGTGTTTCTTGACTTCTTATTTTTGCATTCCAGTCCCCTATAATGAAAAAGATATATTTTGGGTGTTAGCTCTACAAGGTCTTGTAGGTCTTCATAAAACCGTTCAACTTCAGCTTCTTCAGCATTACTGGTTGGGGCATAGACTTGGATTACCGTGATATTGAATGGTTTGCCTTGGAAACGAACAGAGATCATTCTGTCGTTTTTGAGATTGCATCCAAGTACTGCATTTCAGACTCTTTTGTTGACCATGATGGCTACTCCATTTCTTCTGAGGGATTCCTGCCCGCAGTAGTAGATATAACGGTCATCTGAGTTAAATTCACCCATTCCAGTCCATTTTAGTTCGCTGATTCCTAGAATGTCGACATTCACTCTTGCCATGTCTTGTTTGACCACTTAAAATTTGCCTTGATTCATGGACCTGACATTCCTGGTTCCTATGCAATATTGCTCCTTACAGCATCGGACCATGTTTCTATGACCAGTCACATCCACAGCTGGGTATTATCTCTGCTTTGGCTCCATCCCTTCATTCTTTCTGCAGTTATTTCTCCACTGATCTCCAGTAGCTTATTGGGCACCTACTGACCTGGGGAGTTCCTCGTTCAGTATCCTATTATTTTGCCTTTTCATACTGTTCATGGGGTTCTCAAGGCAAGAATACTGAAGTGGTTTGCCATTCCCTTCTCCAGTGGACCACATTCTGTCAGACTTAAATCGAAGAAAGTAGGGAAAGCCGCTAGATCATTCAGGTATGACCTAAATCAAATCCCTTATGATTATACAGTGGAAGTGAGAAATAGATTGAGGGCCTAGATCTGATAGATAGAATGCCTGATGAACTATGGAATGAGGTTTGTGACACTGTACAGGAGACAGGGATCAAGACCATCCCCATGGAAAAGAAATGCAAAAAAGCAAAATGGCTGTCTGGGGAGGCCTTACATATAGCTGTGACAAGAAGAGAAGTGAAAAGCAAAGGAGAAAAGCAAAGATTTAAGTATCTGAATGCGGAGTTCCAAAGAATAGCAAGAAGAGATAAGAAAGCCTTCTTCAGCGATCAGTGCAAAGAAATAGAGGAAAACAACAGAATGGGAAAGACTAGAGATCTCGTCAAGAAAATTAGAGATACCAAGGGAACATATCATGCAAAGATGGGCTCGATAAAGGATAGAAATGGTATGGACCTAAAAGAAGCAGAAGATATTAAGAGGTGGCAAGAATACACAGAAGAACTGTACAAAAAAGATCTTCACGACCCAGATAATCACGATGATGTGATCACTCATCTAGAGCCAGACATCCTGGAATGTGAAGTCAAGTGGGCCTTAGAAAGCACCACTATGAACAAAGCTAGTGGAGGTGATGGAATTCCAGTTGAGCTGTTTCAAATCCTAAAAGATGACGCTGTGAAAGTGCTGCACTCAATATGCCAGCAAATTGGGAAAACTCAGTAGTGGCCACAGGACTGAAAAAGTCAGTTTTCATTCCAATCCCAAAGAAACGCAATGTCAAAGAATGCTCAAACTACCACACAATTACACTCATCTCACACACGAGTAAAGTAATGCTCAAAATTCTCCAAGCCAGGCTTCAGCAATATGTGAATCGTAAACTTCCAGATGCTCAAGCTGGTTTTAGAAAAGGCAGAGGAACCAGAGATCAAATTGCCAACATCCGCTGGATCATGGAAAAAGCAAGAGAGTTCCAGAAAAACATCTATTTCTGCTTTATTGACTATGGCAAAGCCTTGGACTGTGTGGATCACAATAAACTGTGGAAAATTCTGAAAGAGATGGGAATACCAGACCACCTAACCTGCCTCTTGAGAATCTGTATGCAGGTCAGGAAGCAAGAGTTAGAACTGGACATGGAACAACAGACTGGTTCCAAATAGGAAAAGGAGTACGTCAAGGCTATATATTGTCCCCCTGCTTATTTAACTTATATGCAGAGTACATCATGAGAAACGCTGGACTGGAAGAAACACAAGCTGGAATCAAGATTGCCAGGAGAAATATCAATAACCTCAGATATGCAGATGACACCACCCTTATGGCAGAAAGTGAAGAGGAACTCAAAAGCCTCTTGATGAAAGTGAAAGAGGAGAGTGAAAAAGTTGGCTTAAAGCTCAACATTCAGAAAACGAAGATCATGGCATCTGGTCCCATCACTTCATGGGAAATAGATGGAGAAACAGTGGAAACAGTGTCAGACTTTATTTTTGGGGGGCTCCAAAATCACTGCAGATGGTGACTGCAGCCATGAAATTAAAAGACGCTTACTCCTTGGAAGGAAAGCTATGATCAACCTAGATAGCATATTCAAAAGCAGAGACATTACTTTGCCGACTAAGGTCTGTCTGGTCAAGGCTATGGTTTTTCCAGTAGTCACTTATGGATGTGAGAGTTGGACTGTGAAGAAGGCTGAGCACCGAAGAATTGATGCTTTTGAACTGTGGTGTTGGAGAAGACTCTTGAGAGTCCCTTGGACTGCAAGGAGATCCAACCAGTCCATTCTGAAGGAGATCAGCCCTGAGATTTCTTTGGAAGGAATGATGCTAAAGCTGAAACTCCAGTACTTTGGCCACCTCGTGTGAAGAGTTGACTCATTGGAAAAGACTCTGATGCAGGGAGGGATTGGGGGCAGGAGGAGAATGGGATGAAAGAGGAAGAGATGGCTGGATGGCATCACTGACTCGATGGATGTGAGTCTGAGTGAACTCCGGGAGTTGATGATGGACAAGGAGGCCTGGCGTGCTGCAATTCATGGGGTCACAATGAGTCGGACACGACTGAGCGGCTGAACTGAACTGAACTGAATAAATATGGATATTCCTGCCAGAAATGTTGTTGTTCAGTCGCTCAGTCATGTCTTACTCTTTGCAACCCCATGGGCTGCAGCACACCAGGCTTCCCTGTCCTTTACCAACTCCTGGAGCTTACTCAAACTCACATCCATTCAGTCAGTGATGCCATCCAACCATCTCATCCTCTGTCATCCCTTTCTCCTCCTGCCTTCAATATTTCCCAGCATCAGAGTCTTTCCAAAGAGTTGGCTCTTAGTATCAGGTGGTCAAAGTATTGGAGTTTCAGCCTCAGCATCAGACCTTCCAATGAATATTCAGGACTGATTTCCTTTAGGATGGACTGGTTTGATCTCCTTGCTCTCTAAGAGACTCTCAAGAGTCTTCTCCAACACCACAGATCAAAAGCATCAATTCTTCAGCACTCAGCTTTCTTTATGGTCTAACTCTCACAACCATACATGACTACTGGAAAAACCATAGTTTTGACTAGATGGACGTTTGTGGGCAAAGTAATGTCTCCGCTTTTTAATACTCTCTAGGTTTGCCATAGCTTTTCTTTCAAGAAGCAAGAGTCTTTTAATTTCATGGTTGCAATCACCATTTGCAGTGATTTTGAAGCCCAAGAAAATAAAGTCTTCACTGTTTCCTTGTTTCCCCATCTATTTGCCATGAAGTGATGGGACCAGATGCCATGATCTTCATTTTATGAATGATGAGTTTTAAGCCAGCTTTTTCACTCTCCTCTTTCACCTTCATAAGAAGGCTCTTCAGTTCCTCTTTGATTTCTGCCATGAGGGTGGTATCATCTGCCTCTCTGAGGTTATTGATATTTCTCCTGGCAATCTTGATTCCAGCTTGTGCTTCATCCAGCCAGGCATTTCTCATGATGTATTCTGCATATAAGTTAAATAATCAGAATGACAATATACAGCCTTGATGTACTCCTTTTCTGACTTGGAGCCAGTCCATTGTTCCATGTCCAGTTCTAACTGTTGCCTCTTAACCTGCATACAGGTTTCTCAGGAGGCAGGTCAGGTGGACTGATATTCTCATCTCTTTCAGAATTTTCCACAGTTTGTTGTGATCCACACAATCAAATGCTTTAGTGTAGTCAATGAAGCAGAAGTAGATATTTTTCTGGAATTCTCTTGCTTTTTCTATGATCCAACAGATGTTGGCAATATGATCTCTGGTTCCTCTGTCTTTTCTAAATCCAGTTTGAATATCTGGAAGTCCTCAGGTCACGTACTATTGAAGCCTTGCTTGGCGAATTTTAAGCATTAACTTTCTAACATGTGAAATGAGTACAATTGTGCAGTAATTTGAACATTCTTTTTAGCATGGCCCTTCTTTGGGATTGGATTGAAAACTGACCTTTTCCAGTCCTGTGGCCACTGCTGAGTTTTCCAAATTTGCTGGCATATTAAGTGCAGCCAAAAGCATTCCGTTCAGTTCAGTTGCTCAGTCATGTCCGACTCTTTGCGACCCCATGAACTGCAGCACGCCAGACCTCCCTGTCCATCACCAACTCCCAGAGTTCACTCAGACTCACGTCCATTGAGTCAGTGATGCCATCCAGCCATCTCTTCCTCTGTCGTCCCCTTCTCCTCCTGCCCCCAATCCCTCCCAGCATCAAAGTTTTTTCCAATGAGTCAACTCGTCACATGAGGTGGCCAAAGTACTAGAGTTTCAGCTTTAGCATCATTCCTTCCAAAGAAATCCCAGGGCTGATCTCCTTCAGAATGGACTGGTTGGATCTCCTTGCAGTCCAAGGGACTCTCAAGAGTCTTCTCCAACACCACAGTTCAAAAGCATCAATTCTTCAGCGCTCAGCCTTCTTCACAGTCCAACTCTCACATCCATACATGACTATTGGAAAAACCAGAGCCTTGACCAGATGGACATTACTCGGCAAAGTAATGTCTCTGCTTTTGAATATGCTATCTAGGTTGGTCATAACTTTTCTTCCAAGGAGTAAGCGTCTTTTAATTTCATCACTGCAATCACCATCTGCAGTGATTTTGGAGCCCCCAAAAATAAAGTCTGACACTGTTTCCACTGTTTCTCCATCTATTTCCCATGAAGTGATGGGACCAGATGCCATAATCTTCATTTTCTGAATGTTGAGCTTCAAGCCAACTTTTTCACTCTCCTCTTTCACTTTCATCAAGAGGCTTTTGAGTTCCTCTTCACTTTCTGCCATAAGGGTGGTGTCATCTGCATATCTGAGGTTATTGATATTTCTCCTGGCAATCTTGATTCCAGCTTGTGTTTCTTCCAGTCCAGCGTTTCTCATGATGTACTCTGCATAGAAGTTAAATAAGCAGGGGGACAATATACAGCCTTGGCGTACTCCTTTTCCTATTTGGAACCAGTCTGTTGTTCCATGTCCAGTTCTAACTCTTGCTTCCTGACCTGCATACAGATTTCTCAAGAGGCAGGTCAGGTGGTCTGGTATGCCCATCTCTTTCAGAATTTTCCACAGTTTATTGTGATCCACACAGTCCAAGGCTTTGGCATAGTCAATAAAGCAGAAATAGATGTTTTTCTGGAACTCTCTTGCTTTTTCCATGATCCAGCAGATGTTGGCAATTTGATCTCTGGTTCCTCTGCCTTTTCTAAAACCAGCTTGAATATCAGTTCCAAAAGCATTAGAACTCTTTAAACTTAATGGGGGCTTCCCTGGTGTTGTTGCTATTGTTCAGTCAGTAAGTCATGCCCAAAGCTTTGCAACACCATGGACTGCAGCACACCAGGCTTCCCTGTCCATCACTCTCTCCCAGAGTTTGCTCAAATTCGTGTCCACTGAGTCAGTGATGCAATCGAACCGCCTCATCCTCCCTGGAGGCTCAGTGTTAAAGAATCCGCCTGTCAAGCAAGAGACACAGGTTTGACCTCTGGGTCAGGAAGATCCCCTGGAGAAGGAAATGGCCACTCCAGTATTCTTTCCTGGGAAGTCCCATGGACCAGAGGAGCCTGGTGAGCTGCGTCCATGAGGTCGCTAGAGTGAGACATGACTCAAGGACGAAACATCAAAACACTTCTACTCTCTAGCCTGATGCAGGCCACCTGACCTCTAAATTACCTTAAGCCCTCTTGTCTTAAATCTTGGCTGCATTACAATCATTCCTTTGGGGCCCAGTACTTACTTTTCTGTTCAGTCATGAGAGATTAAAATGTTGCCTGGAAGACAGTATGATATCAACAAAGACAGTGAGATTTGTTAGAGGAAATGGATGTGGCTAATAAAAACAAAACAAACAGAAGTAAATGCAAGAATTCTTCTGTCAGACCATGGGGTCACAAAGAGATGACTGAGTGACAAATACTTGCAAACTTTCTTTTTTGTCACCTCTTTTACCAATCACCAAAATCAACCTCTATATCAAGAAACCAAGAAAAACATGATCAGAATAATTCCCCTTTATTAAGTTACTTTCATACTACTCCAGGTAAGATTTGCCTAAATCAAAAATGCAAATGTTCTTTCCACAGCTTTTCCCTGCCTGCCTGCCTGACTAGTCCTAAATATGTATTCCATCCATTTATTTTGTGTCTTTTTCCCCATGTATATACCACAGGCTCTGAAAACTTCCTGCTGGACTAATGGCACCTGGGCAGATTATGACTTTATTGAAGAACTTCCCAGTACCTGACCAAAACACATCAGTGGATCCAACCTGACTACCAATGCCCAGGATAGTTTCTATTACTACAATTGTTAAGAGAACTAAAAGACTCGCAACTTTGTATATAATTGCAACAAGTCAGGTATTTTTTGAAATGTTAGGTAGTTTCTAAATCTTGTCAACAATTAATCTTTTAACCCAAATTTACTGGTCATCTAGTGGAAGCACAATACAATATTAATGGATCTATTTACAAAGAAAAGTGTCACACTAAATGAGTAGTATCCCATACAATTAATAAATTTAGAACTATGAAATAGATCTTCGTGGGCACACACACGTATATATCATAAGCAGGGGATTTCTGAAGACAAATAATTCTTCAAGTGTTTCTATTTCCAAAAATAGTTTTTATATTGTCTTGTCTCTTAGTTCTCTCCGATTGATTGAATGTTGAAGAGCCTAGGCTATGGATAAAATAATCTGTTTTTCCAAAGAAAATCAGGAGAATAAAAGCAAGATTGTGATCTTCATTGTTTTTTAAAATAAAATTCATAGTAACTCAGAAAGCCATACAAATTAAAGAATCACAGCTTTCCCATTCTACCACACACACTAGTATATTCACAAATGTTACAATTATATCCTTATGCATTAAGAATCATTTATAATGGCTAGAAATCCATTTGTCTTTAATTGCTTTAAAAGTATTATCACAACTGAAAAGTAAAATTTATTCAAATGAAAGGAGCAATGGACCATGAAAATTTGAAGAGAAAATTAGTGTAGGACATATACTTTATCTAAAAGCAGAAACTTCTTTCTAAATTTTGGTCTTTTCCTCTTGCAGTTCATAGGCAACAATCTTAAGGCTTTATTGCCTAACAATACTCATACTGAAGGAATCATAAGGTAATAGAAAGTTGCCACAGTTTGAAGTAATTTGACCATAAATTATAGTGTTCAGCCACATATTCTGAGGCACACAAAAAAGGAGACTAGTTCAGGAAGTGCAGACTTCCAAGAACTCTCCTAGGAGTTCAAATTTCACGATACTGTATCCCAAGACATACTCCTCCTTGAAAGATTTTCCTTATTTCTCTTTGATGACAACACTATTCCCTAATTTTTCTCCTATAACTTGACATCCTTCTCAATTGCCTTAAATAATTAACCCTTCTTTCTCTACTTATCTCTTAAATATTTTTATTCCCCAGAAATGTCTTCAGCCATTATTGTGCCTCACTTTTCTTACTCTATTAATTTCAAATATTCCATGGCTTCAGGTTTTACTTCCATCCCGAATCTGAATTGCCTATTACCAAGATTGCTCTTTTGAAATTTAGATAGTTTGATACCTTCAGCTAGATGTTCATGGCATCTCAATTCAGTGTGTCCAAAACATAATCTTTTACATGTTCGCTAATTCTGCTCATCCTCATGTATTTCATATTTTAGTTAAAGGTATTAAAATTCATCTTCAACCGTCCCTGGTAGTCAATAAGCTGTACTGAACAAATGAAACCAGTCAGTTGGTCAACCACTATTGAATGTATCAGTATAGCCAGACACTGCCTCGTGCTACGGAATACAGATATAACCAAGAAAGACAAAGTCCCTGCCCTCATGGAGATCAGTGCAGTGGAGAAGACAGCCATTAAACAAGTAGCTACAAATGTAATTAACTTTTTACATTAATTACAATTATAATGACAAAGGAAAAATAACCTGTTAATCACACATACTAGAAAATTCAGAAAATACTTGAATATTTTTCTCTCCCTCCAAACTCAATTTCCAATTAGTTCTCAAATCTTATTAGTCTCATCTCTGAAATTTTTCTGATTTATTTCTTCTTCTCCTTCATTACTGTCTTGCTCAGTTCAAGGCTTCATCATCTCTTTTCTTTAACTGGTCTCCCTGATTGCAATCTCTCCTCTTTATGGCCCAGTCATGACACTGTCATCTTTCTACAGTATAGATGTGATGGTGCCACAATTCTTCTGAAAACCATTTATGGGTACCATTTGGCATAAAAAATAAAACCCCAAATCTATGTTTTTATGGGTCTTACAGTCCAGTCTTCACTTGCCTTTCCAAACTTATTATATCCCTCTCACAATCTTCTTGCACTTTGGTCTTGAGCCATATTACACTTGTGTTCTCTCAGACCTTTCTTTTCTAATGCTCGATTTCAGAAAAATAAACTTGGCAGGAAGACATGGAGCTTGGCTGGAGCAGGACTCTAGATGCCTGGTCAGATCATATGAACAACCTCCTCTTGTCTGAAGCGGCAATAGGTTAAGGAGAGGGACAGTTACCCAGAAGCAGAGTAGTTTGACAGTGCCAGGTCAAACTAAGAGTAGATGCTGAAAGCCAGGTCAGTTATCTAAAATGGACCAGATGTCAACCAAGATCCAAAGAATAAAATCAGATACAACAGAGATCAAAGGTTGCAGTATGAAAAAGCATCTGAAGCAAACAGTAGGGAAAATGGAAGCAGAAATATCTTCAAAGCTAAGAGGATAAAATGATATCTATTGATCTTTAAAAATCTCATTCTCACAGTTGCCATTATTAATGTAACTAGAAATATAATCAACCTCAATTTATTCTTCAAGGTTCTTGTCCATGAAAATGGTCTGTACCTCAAGTCCCATCTCCTAGCTAATCCTTTTCTCCATAATGTTCCCATGACCCCTTGCATTTGCCTCCATTAAAACAATCAGCACACCCAATTATTTACTTATATGTCTGTTTATTCAACTAAAACATGGGCAGCATAAGGGTAGAGGCTATGTCTTATTTATACTTTCATTCTCAATGGGAACACATATTAAGTTTGCTATTATGAATAGATGAAATAATCAATGAATAAACAAATGATTAAAGTAGTCTTAATAGTACCGATTAATACTAATATCTGCCATCAGACTTAGAAACTGATTTTGTGAGCTTGTTGTTTCAAATATAGAGTAGTCTGGATACAGGAGGAGAAACAATTTCTTTTTTTAGCTTTAACTAAATAATTCAGAAATGGAACTCAAATAGAAATATTCAGGTAGTCCACAAAGTTCAGTTCAGTTCACTTCAGTCACTCAGTTGTGTCCGACTCTTTGCGACCCCATGAATCGCAGCACGCCAGGCCTCCCTGTCCATCACCAATTCCCGGAGTTCACTCAGACTCACGTCCATCGAGTCAGTGATGCCATCCAGCCATCTCATCCTGGGTCGTCCCCTTCTCCTCCTGCCCACAATCCCTCCCAGCATCAGAGTCTTTTCCAAAGAGTCAACTCTTCGCATGAGGTGGCCAAAGTACTGGAGTTTCAGCTTTAGCATCATTCCTTCCAAAGAAATCCCAGAGCTGATCTCCTTCAGAATGGACTGGTTGGATCTCCTTGCAGTCCAGGGGACTCTCAAGAGTCTTCTCCAACACCACAGTTCAAAAGCATCAATTCTTCGGTGCTTAGCCTTCTTCACAGTCTAACTCTCACATCTATACAGGACCACAGGAAAAACCATAGCCTTGACTAGACGGACCTTAGTCGGCAAAGTAATATCTCTGCTTTTGAATATGCTATCTAGGTTGGTCATAACTTTTCTTCCAAGGAGTAAGTGTCTTTTAATTTCATGGCTGCAATCACCATCTGCAATGATTTTGGAGCCCCCAAAAATAAAGTTTGACACTGTTTCTACTGTTTCTCCATCTATTTCCCATGAAGTGATGGGACCAGATGCCATGATCTTCGTTCTCTGAATGTTGAGCTTTAAGCCAACTTTTTCGCTCTCCTCTTTCACTTTCATCAAGAGGCTTTTTAGTTCCTCTTCATTTTCTGCCATAAGGGTGGTGTCATCTGCATATCTGAGGTTATTGATATTTCTCCTGGCAATCTTGATTCCAGCTTGTATTTCTTCCAGTCCAGCATTTCTCATGATGTACTCTGCATATAAGTTAAATAAGCAGGGTGACAATATACAGCCTTGACGTACTCCTTTTCCTATTTGGAACCAGTCTGTTGTTCCAAGTCCAGTTCTAACTCTTGCTTCCTGACCTGCATACAGATTTCTCAAGAGGCAGGTCAGGTGGTCTGGTATGCCCATCTCTTTCAGAATTTTCCACAGTTTATTGTGATCCACACAGTCCAAGGCTTTGGCATAGTCAATAAAGCAGAAATAGATGTTTTTCTGGAACTCTCTTGCTTTTTCCATGATCCAGCGGATGTTGGCAATTTGATCTCTGGTTCCTCTGCCTTTTCTAAAACCAGCTTGAACATCAGGGAGTTCATGGTTCACGTATTGCTGAAGCCTGGCTTGGAGAATTTTGAGCAGTACTTTACTAGCATGTGAGATGAGTGCAATTGTGCGGTAGTTTGAGCACTCTTTGGCATTGCCTTTGTTTGGAATTGGAATGAGAACTGACCTTTTCCAGTCCTGTGGCCACTGCTGAGTTTTCCCAATTTGCTGGCATATTGAGTGCAGCACTTTCACAGCATCATCTTCCAAGATTTGAAACAGTTCAACTGGAATTCCATCACCTCCACTAGCTTTGTTCGTAGTGATGCTTTCCAAGGCCCACTTGACTTCACATTCCAAGATGTCTGGCTCTAGATTAGTGATCACACCATCATGATTATCTGGGTCATGAAGCTCTATTTTGTACAGTTCTTCTGTGTATTCTTGCCACCTCTTCTTAATATCTTCTGCTTCTGTTAGGTCCCTACC
Source organism: Oryx dammah (assembly GCF_014754425.2). Taxonomy (NCBI): domain Eukaryota; kingdom Metazoa; phylum Chordata; class Mammalia; order Artiodactyla; family Bovidae; genus Oryx; species Oryx dammah. Next base: position 28,339,402 of record NW_024070189.1, read on the forward strand.
ATTTCTGTCCTTTATTGAGCCCATCTTTGCATGAAATGTTCCCTTGGTATCTCTAATTTTCTTGAAGAGATCTCTAGTCTTTCCCATTCTGTTGTTTTCCTCTATTTCTTTGCACTGATCGCTGAAGAAGGCTTTCTTATCTCTTCTTGCTATTCTTTGGAGCTCCGCATTCAGATGCTTATATCTTTCCTTTTCTCCTTTGCTTTCACCTCTCTTCTTTTCACAGCTATTTGTAAGGCCTCCCCAGACAGCCAATTTTCTTTTTTTATCATTTCTTTTCCATGGGGATGGTCTTGATCCCTGTCTCCTGTACAATGTCATGAACCTCATTCCAGAGTTCATCAGGCACTCTTATCTACCAGATCTAGGCCCTTACTCTATTTCTCACTTCCACTATATAATCATAAGGGATTTGATTTAGGTCATACCTGAATGGTCTAGCAGTTTTCCCTACTTTCTTCAATAAGTCTGAATTTGGCAATAAGGAGTTCATGATCTGAGCCACAGTCAGCTCCTGGTCTTGTTTTTGTTGACTGTATAGAGCTTCTCCATCTTTGGCTGCAAAGAATATAATCAATGTGATTTCAGTGTTGACAATCTGGTGATGTCCATGTGTAGAGTCTTCTCTTGTGTTGTTGGAAGAGGGTGTTTGCTATGACCAGTGCATTTTCTTGGCAAAACTCTATTAGTACACAAAAGGTGCAAGTAAATACAGTTAGAAAATTATCACAATGCCAGTATCATGCTATTCAATAATGTCTTGTTTTACTCTGCTTTTAAATAGTCATGTCCTAGTGAGGCAACTGTATAACAAACATTCCACTCACTAATTTATTCCTGCATTAATAGTTGGTTTGAACTGCATGAAATATAAAACATGGATACTTACAATAATATAAAATGTATACTATGTGGCTCTTCATTTGTTGATGTGAGAAATTCTTGCTTAACAGCCCTGAGACTAGAAACATAAGTGTAAATGCAATTCATAAGTTATATTTCATAAAATAAATTTTATTTTAGAAATAAAAATATTCTTCTCTACTTTAATCAACAACCAATTTAACCAAATGTTTACATTACTTGAACAATCAAAACTATTATCTACTTATCTCAAAATCTTGAGAGCATACATAACTGAAATTCTGTAAACTTTATGGCATATAATTCCATGAGAACTACCCTTTGGAAATGCAATATAAATTTGTTAACACTTAGAAATAAATACGTTGAATTAGATGATCTCAACAGCACCTTCCAGTAAAAACTGTATTCTATTACAATTGTTTTAGATTAAATAAATTGAGACTATCAGGTATAGTAGTACATTTCACAATGAACAACGTCAAACTGGCTATATGCCAAGTCACTTAACCTGCCTTTGAAACACACAGCTGTTTCCCAGTAAGAATTAGCAGTCATTACCCTTACTATCTATACAAATTAGGCTCTTAGCCCTTTGACCTGGTTCCATCTTATCTATTACATATCTCTTTTGACCTTGTTTCATCCTATCCTCTCAAATCCACTACTGCTACTACTCCTCTGGTTTCCCTCCGAAGCTACTTTTTTATATTCAGCCTTCAAATCTGGATTTCATAATATTTCAACCAGTCCAACTTGCCATGGAAGACTCTACCCTCTGCTGACCTATATGACCAGCTTTGCTACCAAATTTGCTGTATCCACATGAGAGAGAAATGTGCAAGACAACTTGTCAAGGGTCATGGAGCAGGCAGGATAAAGAACTATATGTACAAAATATGATACAGTATGATATCTTAGGACATGAACAGAGCTTAGAGCTAAATGACAGATCTGAATCCTAACTCTGCCATTTAATGACTGAGTAAATGAACTTGGAAAATGGACTGATCTTATGATAAACAAGGAGCTCTCCCAATTCAAAATGGTTTATCATGAAAACATTCCACCACACACAAAAGTATACAAACAGTATAATGAACACCATATGCCCTTTAGCTAGTTAAAGATCCATGAACATTGGCCAATCTTATTTCATCCACTTCCCCACAAATACTTTTTTCTCTAAGGCAAACCCTAGGTATCACGGTATTTCTACTGGAAACTTCACTTTTGTGATTTTAATAATATAACCAATGGCTATTATCACACCTAACAACGTTATCACTAATTCCATAAAAATAACCTACTCTGATCAGGTTCAAATTTCCTAGATTGTCTCAAAACTGTCTTTTAAACTTTTCATAGTTGGTTTCTTCTAAACAGTCTCCAACTAAGAGTGACACATTCTATGGCATTTTTTTTTAATCAGATAATAAGAGAGAAAGCCTCTAGTAGGCACTAACTTGACTTGTTAATTCTGTGATTTGGTGAAATGGAGGACTTTACTCCACTCAAAATAAACCTCTAGATCTAAGCTTTCTAATATAATAGTCACTATCTACATGTAGCTATTTAAATTGATTAAAATTAAATAACTAAAAAAAATTCAGTTCCTCATACTAGCCATACTTCTGTTGCTCAAGAGCCATATGTGGTGGTTAGTGGCTACCATACAGAACATTTCTCTGATCAAGAAGTAAATAGTCATATGGGATATATTTTATATCATTGCAGGAAATTCTATTAGGTATTCTTTTTTGAGATCCTAAAGAGAAGACATATCTTTGCACCAGTCAGACTGCCTCTCACTTCACAGAACTTATGAAACAACTCTCACTATAAATCTAATCTGCAGAATCACTGAGGACTCTTTAGAGTCATCCAAGACCTATTTGACCACTCCTGGTCCAGAGTCCTTAGATATGACTGACCAGCAGGCCACAACCGACAAATAGGCTATTCTTTCAAAGTTTATTTGTAACTTGTTTTGAACTTGAAACCATTTTTTTATTCAGATTCCAAGCTACCCTTAAAACTCCAATTAACTCAAAATATGGCTAGAATTTTATACAATAAATAACAGTAGGAAAAACACTATTATTGCTATTGTGGACAAGCCTGGAAACCAAGTAATTGTGCATTTCTGCAATTTTTGTGTGTACAAGGGTCTTTCAGGTAGAGAAGAAGAGAAGAGTGTGTGCCTGGAAAGGCCTAAGCCCTCACTCTCTTTCCTCTCCTCCCTCCACGGTAGAGAAGTAGTAAGAACACAGAACACTGAGCACTGCCCTTCAGAAGGGCTCTCCCCGACCTACGGCAAAACCAGTGATATGGCGTATTTGTAAATGAGTCATTATAGATAAAAAATCAAACAGTCCAACAGAGGCAACTCTTTATAACTTATTTAAACTAAGCAATATGAAGGCTTTGTCTGATTATTCCCTCCTACATCACAGTTTCAAAAGAAAGAAAATTTTATATAATTTAGGGTTGGTGCAGGTCTTTCAAATCTTAACAAAGAAAGAAATCATAGACTAAAAGATTACTAGATTTAACTGTAATCATTTTTTAAATTATATATGCCAAAACCATTGCAAAGTTAAAATACCACCCCCCCAAAAATCTAGGCAAAATATTTGTAATATACACATCAAAGTGCCAACAGTTTTAACAAATAAAGAATTTTATAACCAGTAAGAATTGAGTACTTAATAGAAAAATGGACAAAGAATAAGGATAAGCAATTTATAAGGGAAGAAACATAAATGGCAGAATAAATAAACAAACCTTCTAACTTCACTGATAAGGCAAGAATCAAAAATCAAAACAAAGATAATTTTTTCCTATCAAACAAGCAAAACGAAAAATGTTTATTTAAATTGGTAATCTCTAGCACTCACTCGTAGAGGGAGGCTTGCTAGAGAGCAGAGCTATTGGCACCTAAAGGTGCAATTCCTGTATTTCTCAGTGCTCAAAAGAATGAGAACAATACACTTGAAATAAGTCTACACCTCACTGGAAATGCAAAGTGCATCAAATAAACATAAAATAGCACTCTCAATAGTTACGGTGAAGAATTTTATTAAGGGGCTGGGCATGAAAAACTGAAAAACTGGACTTTATATAACATTACTTTATCTTTATTATATTTCATGTTAAGGTATTTTAAAGCTTTTTAAGTCTGCTAATCTGCATCGTCTCTGCATTGCTTCTTGGCATTGACTCATTAAGTATTCTTCATCTGATTCAAGGCAAAATATGCTTCTGATCAAATATGCACTCACATGCTCTTTGGCAAGCTACAAACCAAATTAGAAAAATCATAAATCTGGTGCTAAATGTTCTGGAGAGATGGTATATGTTATACCTTCCTTATCAGAAAAGCACACATATGGATTGCAATATGTCAACAAACTACGTCTGTGACTTTTCTCACTCCTAATTTTAAAAATCACAGATCAATAAAATAAGCTCCATTACTATATTTGGATTAATAACTAACAAACCTAACTCCTCACTTCTCAAATGGAATTCATTCAAAATTACTTTGAAAGACACTTGAAATGTACTTGAAATGTACATTTTAATAGCTGTATCTGCATAAAAGTTAAAAATACATTTTATATACCAAAGCTGATACCAATTTTAATATCACTAACCACTTACACAATATGGTTCTCCAAAAAAGTTTGCTGTTAAATAGCCTTTAAAATCATTCTACCACTTTGAATATGCACTTTCATTTAAGACCTTCAGTTTTCCTCTTTAAACTAACATAACACAAATGATCAATAATCACTAATCTTTAATCATATATACAATGTGCATTTTTATGCCACAGTTTCACATTAAAATCATTTTCAAAGGATTTTAAATAATTGTGATATTAATGTCCAAAAAACCATGTATACAGTAAACAAAATTCTTTGCTGCTCATAAGAATCAAGGTCCAAAAATACAATTCTGTTCATCATCATTCACTAAAGTTAACAAAAATTGAATTCTGCAAAATGAGATTTAGGTATACAACTAACCTACAAACTCTTTGCAACTCCATGGACTATAGCCTACCAGGCTCTTCTGTCCATGGAATTTTCCAGGCAAGAGTACTGGAGTGGGTTGCCATTTCCTTCTCCAGAGGATCTTCCTGACCCAGGGATCAAACCCGGGTCTCCCACATTGCAGGCCGATGCTTTACCATCTGAGCCACCAAGGAAGCCTATAAAACAATAAATCTTTCTATTCAAGTAACAAAAATGCATTTGTCAAAATTCTATAGGACTTAATCACCATAAATTTTAATCTTGAAAAGAAACTATATTAAAATATCTATACAAAAAAGTCAAACCTATTTTACTTAAAAAGTTAACAAACATTAATTTTTAAAAATTTATTATAACTGTTATTCTAAATATTTAAATTTTAAATAAATATTTAAATCCTAATATTTAAATATATAAATATTTAAATAAATGAATATTATAACTGTTATTCAGTTAAATAAATAACTGAAATAAATATTTAAATGTACATTATTGAAATGTACATTTTAATAGCTGTATTTGCATAAAAGTTAAGAATACATTTTATATCCCAAAGCTGGGGATTTATTTAAACATTTATTTCAGGACCAATACATGCAAAGTGGGCTTCCCTGGTGGCTCAGATGGTAAAGAATCTGCCTTCAATGCAGGAGACCCGGGTTCAGTCCCTGGGATGGGAAGATCCTGTGGAAAAGGGAATGGCTACCCACACCAGTATTCTTGCCTGGAGAATCCCATGGACAGAGGAGCCTGGTGGTCTACAGTCCATGGGGTCACAAAGAGTCAGATACCACTGAGACACTAACACTTTCACTTTTACATGCAAAGTACGTGGTACATTCTGAGCCATGCACCATGAAGAGCAGGATGCATAATACACTGTTGTTAAATTTATCAAGAATAAAACAAATGGATAACAAAGATCTGACACACACATCTCAGAAACATGGAATTTCACGGCATGAAGGATATTTAATCTGACATTGGTAACTACATATGAGAGATACTATATTCAAAATAGGGAAATTTCTTTCTGCTTTCTTAAAAGTTCACCTTTATGACTACATTATGTAATTAGGAATCTTCTACTCTCTTGCATTTTTCCACTTGTGAAATGCTTCTGTATGCCTTATACCCACTTTTTTTTGCAGTACTGGTTTTATAAGTGAAACATAATACAACAAATATCTATCACCTATAATTTGTTGTGAATATTTTACCTGTTGCAATTTTTCCTTTAGCTTTATTCACATATTATTGTTGGTTATTGTTGTCTGAAGCTTTTTTTCTTTTTTGATGCAGAAAAACCCACTGATCATTTCTTCATGTTTTTTATTGGGAAGCCATTCTTAGAAAGATTAGAGGGTCACCAGTGTTTTCATCTACTAGTTACATGGGTTCTATTTTAAAAATTTAATTATTCTGGGATTTTATTCTGGGGCATACTGTGAAATAAGGGTTCAATTGAATTCATTTTCCACATGCCTATAACATTAAATTTAAATAGAAGATGCCAAAAAAAAATTTAAAGAGAATAAAAGAAAAACAGGAAATCATGCACAAAACTGAGAACAATTAAGCAAGCACTGGATTCTTCCATGGCACCTTTTAACACCAGAGGACAACTGACCAGTGTTTGCAGATTTCTGAAGAAATCATGTCCCCAGAGTAGTCTGACTAACCAAGAAGTCTACATAGGATAAATACAACAAAAGACATTCTCAACAGGAAACAGCCACCTATAGAATTATCTAATAATTCCACTTATTGATGGAAACTAAACAACGAAAATAAGAATCAAAATTAAAATTCAAGGATGCAAACACCATGGTTAAAAAAAAAATCATGGTGAGTACTGAACTCTAGTTAAATACACAACTAGATTTAAACCATTATAGGCCTTCAGCTCAGTTCAGTTCAGTTGTTCAGTCATGTCTGACTCTTTGTGACCCCATGGATCACAGCATGCCAGGCCTCCCTGTCCATCACCAACGCCAGGAGTTCACTCAGACTCACATCCATCGAGTCAGTGATGCCATCCAGCCATCTCATCCTGTCATCCCCTTCTCCACCTGCCCCCAATCCCTCCCAGCATCAGAGTCTTTTCCAATGAGTCAACTCTTTGCATGAGGTGGCCAGGTACTGGAGTTTCAGCTTTAGCATCGGTCCTTCCAAAGAAATCCCAGGGCTGGTCTCCTTCAGAATGGACTGGTTGAATCTCCCTGCAGTCCAAGGGACTCTCAAGAGTCTTCCCCAATACCACAGTTCAAAAGCATCAATTCTTCGGTACTCAGCTTTCTTCACAGTCCAACTCTCACACCCATACATGACCACTGGAAAAACCATAGCCTTGACTAGACGGACGTTTGTTGGCAAAGTCATGTCTCTGCTTTTGAATATGCTATCTAGGTTGTTCATAACTTTTCTTCCAAGGAGTAAGCATCTTTTAATTTCATGGCTGCAGTCACCATCTGCAGTGATTACAGGTCTTAGTTTAACATTTATATAACAATGTAAATGTTACAAAACTTAAACAAGTACAACTAATGTAACAAACAAAAATTGGGGTGGGACAAGAAGGTAGAGCATGCACGTGCATCTTTCTAAAACAATCTATATGGTCTCAAGAGGAACACATATGGTAAAACAGTAACTCTAACCTCATTATGTTTTTCATTATCTCAGTTCTTAACTGTAAACAGATCTTTCAAAATATATACTTATACTATATCCTGTAGTCAAGAAGTTCTTATTTGGAAGCTCTACAATTCTTTTAGGTACCATAAGTTTCTTTTCCTTTTCATAAATTTAAGTAAAGGTAAATTTAGTCCTTTTTATTTAAAATAATAGGCACACTCTGATCAACAAAGCAATAGGAAAAAAAGAAAGAAGGGAGAGAAGAGGACGTACAAAGAGAAGTTCGTTCTATTTCTGGTTATTTAATGTATTATGGTTGTTATTTAAGGAACAATTTTTTAAATTTCTTCTTTGTATTTTATTTTTAATGAACTTACACAAAGATAATAGTGATTTTTAATGTTACAAAAAAATCAAGTACAAAGTAGTCATAAAATAAAGATAAATCATCATGGTTACAAAGGCACTATACATCTTTTGAAAACTACACAAGTCAGTTTGACCCATAAACAACACACCTGGATATCAAACATAGCTCATAAATTTTGAGCCAGGTGGTAGTCCTCTGGGATCTTTTAACTTTGCATAAACAGAGCTGTGAGGTGGAAGTCTACTTTGTATTTTAGTACACAACTAAAGGAACTATTCAGGAAGTCTGATCTCCTGAATAAACAAACCCGATGATCCTCCCTTCAGTCCCCATCCTAAACTGTGCCCTGCAGCAGCTGACTCTGCTCAGGTCCTCTACACTCTGGACAGTGGCTTCAGTGCTCTGCAGTCAGCAGCGGTGTACATATTGTTGAGTGACAAGTGGGGCATTTTCCTGTCTGCTCGCAGCTGTCAGTGTCTGTACAGGCTCCTTCCCACACTTCTTCATTTCTTTACCTTCCTACACGTAGGCATCCCCCAAGGTTTCGTTCTCACTTCTCTTCTCTTCTCAGTCTAATTGCCCTGATTTATCTCATTCACTCCCAAACTCTAGCTCTGGCTTCTCTTCTGAGCTCCAAACCTAAAACTGGAAGTATGCGCTAGACATCTTTACAAGGATGGATGCCCTCCAGCATTTCCAGTCTGATATGACAGCACCGAATAAACCCCACCCTCCACCTCCACTCCAGCCTCTATCACCCTTTACATCTCCAGTGGGCATAATGGCAGCTCGTTCAACTTTCCGGTCACAGAGACTGAAAACCTGGGCATTCTTTTGGACACCAGCTTTGCTCCGAATTTGCTATGAGATCTGGTGCACATTACCTAATATATTTTTAGTACAAATCTTTAAATCTCAAGATACTTCTAAAGGCTTCCCTTGTGGCTCAGACGGTAAAGAATCCGCCTGCAATGTGGGAGACCTAGGTTTGATCCCTGGGTTGGGAAGATCTCTTGGCGAAGGGAAAGGCTACCTATTCCAGTATTCTGGCCTGGAGAATGCCATGGACTGTACAGTCCATGGGGGTCACAAAGAGTCGGACACAACTGAGCGACTTCCACTCCAGTATAAACAAAGTTTATAGGTTTAAAAGTATTTGAATTGAATTTGAATACTTCTAAAGGATACAAAATACAAATACATATATGATTTAGGAACAGTATTATTATATAAATTGTATGTGTGCAAAAATATATATACAAACACATATACATAGGTGTCTGTAAACACATGCATGATGTATATATCTAAAATATAAATAAAAGATATTACTATTATAGAATAGTCCCCTCGTGAACAAAAGTACATAAAGGTCCAGTTTTATTCTCTCAGTTCTCCAGGTAACCTTTTACCCTGAATGAAAAACATCAGTTGTTTCCTTCTAATGGCCTGCAATTTGCTCTCCTGTGCTGAAAGAATAAAACCAAAACCCCTAAGCATGGATTTCAAGGTGCTTCATATCTGACTCCACCTTAGCTTTCTGATCTCATTTCCCAGTACATTCCCTCTATTCACCATTTCTATCAAGCCACCTCTATACTTTCTTTTTCCCCAATACATCCTGCATTGTTGCTCTTCTCTCCAATCTAGAATCTCCATTTTAGAAAACCTCTCCTTCAAGGTCCAATCTTTATCAAGATAAGTGGCCCATATTCTACCTTATAAATAGGAAGATCTTCATAATTCTCTCTATTCAACTAGATTATAAGTACCTGAAGGACAGAGACTGTGGAGTATTCACCTTTGACTCTTCATTACTTGCCTTACATACATTAGACATTTAATAGATGTATGTAGGATTGAGCTCCAATACTTTGGCCACCTGATGCAAACAGCTGACTCAATGGAAAAGAACCTGATGCTGGGAAGGACTGCAGGCCGAAGGAGAAGAGGGCAACAGAAGATGAGATTATTGGATGGCATCACCAAGTTAATGGACATGATTTTGAGTAAACTGCAGGAGATAGTGAAGGACAGGGAAGCTTGGTGTGTTGCAGTCCATGGGATCACAAAGAGTCAGACACAACTTGGCGACTGAACAACATGTAGGGCTGAACTGCATAAATGATGCCTTGTTTAAGTCTTTTAATTTCAAACAAGAATTAGAAGCATAGAGAAAGTTAAACCTATACAGTAAAAAGTGTATACTCAATAAATGATCAGTTTCAGATATATTTTTAAATGAAAACAGAGAAAAGAACTTAAAAATACACTATTAAGCTTGAAACTAAACAAAAATATTGTTTGGTGCTCCCTCTGCTGGCTTTGCAGCAGCAACTTAATGGCTGAACACTGACTCCACAGAGAAGTAAACAGAGTCAGCTTACTGCTCCTTGTGAACCTCCTGCAAATAACCAAAGCAGAAAGTTTTTACTGAGTTCATTTGGAAATAATCCTATCTTCCAAAACATTTCGTCTATGAAAACTGTTTATAAAGAAACAAAACTTATAGTTTTGGTGATAATAAATCCTATAAGAACTCCAGTCCATATGTTTTCTAAATATATCACCTAATTAATGTATAAAAAACTTTACATTTGAGCTGAAACTATTGAGAAACAAAGAAGGATGAGATCTTTTGTTTTCTAATTAATCTATAGTTTTTAGAAACTGATTTGGAACATAAGAGGTTAAATTCTTCTTGTGTTTCTAAACAGAGTTATTCTGAGTACCCTGAAGGCATTTAATTCCAAAACAGGAAGCCACAGAGAGGAACACTTGGTTACACTAATGTTATGCAGATCTTTTGGAACATATTTTCCTAAACACTTGCTGAAAGAACCTTTTCTATACTGTATGCTATCACATAAAGCTGGAGAAGGTCCCACAGATAACACAGTGCCTTTACTGCTCAAATTGCCCTTTACTACTTTTCTATTTTCCTCCACTTTTTTTTTTACATTAAATGGTCTTCAGCTTGCTCATAGAAAGAGCGGTAAGAAATCAGGTAGGAGTCAGTGAATGTTTATGTACAAACTATAACTCAGTTATTTTTGCATATATTTGTATAAAAACTATGGTATGACTTATGGCAGTCACATTTTTTAAAAAAATGATTATATGACCCGATGCCATAGAAAGATTATCATGCATAGCAGAGCTGTCACTATTAAAGATCCGTGTCCTTGCTAACAAATTCATGTTTTCTATGCTTTTAACTGTACTATAGTATCCCTTTAATCTAAAAACACATTAAATGAGATTTCACCCTTCCTGCTGAAACAAAGGACTGTAAATCACAGGAAAGTGGAAAGAGCAGTGGGTTCATTTGAGTAAGTGGCTTAAATGCTGGAACTACCTCTGTTACTGAGTTACTTAACAGGTGATGGTGTTCAATCCCATTCATGCCTAACTCTTTGCGAATCCATGGACTGCAGAACGCCAGGCTTCCCTGTCCTTCGCTGTCTCCTGGAGTTTGCTCAAACTCATGTCCATTGAGTTGGTGCGGCCATCCAACCATTTCATACTCTGTCACCCCCTTCTCCTCTTGCCCTCCTACTTAACTGAATCAGCTCTTTCCCAACTTCTCAAGTAAGGGTTCAGATGTCCAGTGATCAACAAGGTGCTTCCTATGGTCCTGTGACTAAATAGGTGAACTAGATCTTAGGTCCACTTTAAGTTACAGGTGTAAGGTTAAAAAAAACACACACCAGATTGAGTGCATTTTTCATATGCCATTTGATTTCATATACCATTTCAATGCCATGTTTAAAAATAGCTTTTTCTTAGTTTCTGTCTTAGTTTATATTCAGTTATGTTTTAAAGAAAGTAAATGATCACTGAGCAATTATCCTTCTGTGCTGGAAATTAAGGTTTCATGCACATTCTTGATTATCCATAAAAATGAAGTACAGTAATCTTAAAAGCACTAGTCTAGTCAGAAGAACTCAAATAGGAAAAATAGTCAATATATTTGGATCTGCTTATGGTTACTTTCAAAGAATTTATGAAAATATTTATTCCATTCTTAACATGTAGGCACTAAGAATTTTTGTTGAAATCAGCTGTGAGAGCATCAAAATAGTATTTCAAATCCATTCTGCAGAGCTTGGAAATTACTTTTCCTTAAAAAAACTCCATGAGAACAAGAACAAGGGTTAGCCACTACAGTGAGCTTCTACTGACTGACATTCTTGTGCAGGGATTCCTGAGTGTTGCCCCCGCGCCCCAACCACTGAGATCACTGAGGTGAGAGGCTGTTGGTGGGCTGGTACCTCCCTGTCAGGGTCACAGGACAATGGCAGCCAGACACAGAGGAGGAGGCAGAAGGTCAGAGAACAGAGGATATTCCTAGGCTCCTCCTGACTCTGTCGTTCAGTACACTGAAACCTCTAAAATGCTGAGCTGCTGTCTTTTGAGCAGGGCTGTCAAATCATTAGATTTGTTTTTGGAATTTCAGCTCATGAATATCTCCTCTAATGTTCAGAGGGCCTTTCACAGAAATGTACAATTACATGTGTGACTCTAGCAAAGAAACCCTTATATCACAAAAGATTTAACAGCAATTCTTCATCATTTAGTGATTCATTTCACTTTAAATTATTGAAGACTCTATTCCAAAATGACACAACAACAAGCTCTTAGGGCTTTAAATTAGCTGGCAGTTAGATAATATTTTAAAAGGACATCTTGAAGTGCGGGAGAAAATATTCAGAATGTGTTATTCATTTAATTTAATATAATATATACTCGTGATGAACAAACAGAAGAAACTTATGATGTGGTTTGTTGCAAAATGGAAACAGTAGTAACCAATAAAAGTTACGCTTCTTGCATTCCTATTAGCCAATACCAGTGCAGTAAAATACTAAGCAATTTCTGAACATTTCTGTAAGAAAATTTCATTTCCAAGTGAAATTATTGAACATTAGAGAAAATATCAGGAAAATCCATTTATCAGGCTCCAGCTCTGTTGATGTCATTATGTGCAAGTGTGTGACATCAAACATTGACATTATAGACACTATGACATAACATGAACGGATAACAAAATCAACAAAAATCAATGAATGTCACATTCATCTCAAAATACCTATAAAATCAATAAACAATAGATATTTTGAAACAAGAATACATATAGATGAATATAACTTTATATTTCAGATGTTTTTCCCAAGAAAATAAGAATAATACCAAAGACCTTAACTATGATAATTCCATGTAATCTCACATAGAACTTCAATGATGAAGATTAAATTGTCTCCTTTAGGATCAGCAGGTCTCTAAAGCTGCTTAAAACTTTAATAGCAAGTCAAACACTGCTATGCAAGGGGATGCCATGCTCAGCTTTGAGTTTTAGAAATATTACTCTGGTAGCTATGTTGGCCATGTGGCAGGACTGGGGGCAGGGTGGTGTGATGGGTAAGAATGAAGACTACGGAATCCAAGAGACTCAGGACTGCAGGACAAGTTGCTTAGTCTGTCTGAGTCTTAATTTCCTCATTTTAAAAACAAAGAATGATGACAACACCTACTTAGGAAGGTTACCATGAGATGAAATGAGAGCTGTTTTGCACAGTAAGTGCTTCATAAAGGTCAGCTATTCATTCTGTGAGCTCTTCCAATAAAGTTCACAGACTCTTGCTTAAAAGTTAATTTAATAACACAATGGTGTTTAGAAAAAACTATTAAATTGTTGTAACTCTTTTCAATTACCTTCAGCTAATCCCCTGGTGGCTCAGTAGTAAACAATTCACCTGCCAATGCAGGGGACATAGGTTTTATCCTTGGGTGGGGAAGATCCCCTGGAGGAGGAAATGGCAACCCACTCCAGTATTCTTGCCTGGGAAATCCTATGGGCAGAGGAGCCTGGCAGGCTACAGCCCATGAAGTCACAAAAGAGTTGGACATGACTTAGTGACTAAACAACAACAACAACAATCCCAATATGGCAGCTCAAACTAGAACAGAGTCTGGTCAGTTAGCTTACTAATCAGTTTGGTTGAAAATTCAAATGAATTTATATTGAATATTACATAGAATATTATACAGAAAAGCAGATTACCTGTACTTAATTTTTTTATATTGATGTTTTGTATTGAGAAAGTTTGATCCCAAATGATAGAAATAGTTTATCAGTATCTAAAAATTGATAATTAATTTTGAAGAGAGGAGATGAGGACATTTCAATAGAGAATAAATTCACTTCGCTTTGTTGACAGAGTAGGCTCTTTTGAAACTATGAGCCAGGTGGGAGTGCAAATTATTAAAATTATCTAGGAAGACTGTTTCCATATAATCTGCTAAAGATGGACATATACATACCCTCTGGCCCACCCAATCCACTCCCAAATATAATCTCACAGAAATAAGTCTAGATATTTAGCAAAAGAGATGCATAAGAATATTCACAGCAGCACTCTTTATAATAGCCAAAAAATGGAAAGAACCCACATCCCCATCATTCTGAAGGATGTATAAACAACTGTGGTAAATTTACACAATGCAACCATACACAGCAAGCAGAATGAACAAACAACTAACTACATGCAATCTGGATGAATTTTACAAACAAAATATCGAAAAAAGAAGACACACACAAAAGAATATGTGGTATATGATATATTTATATAAGGTTAAACGAAAGAGAAAAAGGCAAAGTGAATGTTAAGTAACAGAAGTCAGATTACTGTAACCATTAGAGAGCAAGTAGTGACTGAAGTGTCTAGAAGGGGTTCTGGGGTTCTGGTAATGTTGTTCTTCTTTATCCAGGTGTTGGTTATATAGGTGCAACTGTCTTGTGAACACTTGCTGAGGTTTAAAAATCAAACAAACAAACCCACCTAGAAACCCATGTATGTTAGTCACTCAGCTGTATCTGGTTCTTTGCAACCCATGAACTGTAGCCTGCCAGGTTCCTCTGTCCATGGAATTCTCCAGGCAAGAATACTGGAGTGGGTAGCCGTTCCCTTCTCCAGGGGACTTTCCCAACCTAGGGATCAAACCCAGGTCTCCCGCATTGCAGGCAGATTCTTTTTACCAGCTGAACCACATAGATACACATATATATACTGTAATTTATCATGGATTTCTAAAAGAAAGATAAGTCTTCCTCTAGGGCAGGGAAGGGAGACAAGTGGGAAGCAGGACAAAGAAGGGAAGCTGAGAAATAGTAACAAGCCTATATGCAATAGAAAAAGAAGAGAAAGGTGCAGGCAGGTTTAGGTAAGAGTAAATCCCAACCCACAAGCATAGCTAAACTGAGAGGCCCATGGAATAACAGCTGGTACTGTAGGCTCACAGGGGTCCTTGTTATATGAGGACCTCATTTCAGAATGCAAAGGGAATCACCATTGTTGATTATTACATACTGTGCTAAAAGCTTTACAAAGAAATAATTTTACATTTTACCAGACCAAGATCCCAGAAAGAATTCAGATGTTTATTGAACTTAATTGCCATAATCTTTACATAATAGGTATTATTATCCTTATCTGCAGATAAAGAACCCGAGGCCTGATGAGCTTTTTGTGCAAGGTTTTGGAAAAAGCAAGTGTAGGAAGATTTGTCCTTTTTTTCTTGGGGAGGAGTTGGGAAGAAACAAGGAAAGAGGCAAAGGTAATCAATCCCTCCACTTTAATCCTTCTCTCAGAAAAATAAACTGTGGTCTTTAGAAGGCTTGGTTCAAGTCAGTTCAATGCAGTACCGACCACATTAGTTACAGATTTCGTCTGAGGATCAAATTAAAAGTCCTCAAACTAAAAGTATTCAAATTGGGTGTAAAATGAGGCCTAGATGCCAAGGAAAAGGAGAATCAAACAGCTGGCATCCCACAGTTGCTTCCACAAAGCAGAGCTGAGCTGTCCATGTGTATCTGGTAAGGACATGCCCCCTAACACTGTCCTTTTATGCTTTGTCCCATGAAAACTCTAGGTTGAAGCAAAAAAAAAAAAAATTGTTTTCCAGGACTCTTCTCTGTAAGTAACTAAAATAAAACTATACAGAACATTGAAAATATATACAGGCCAACTTATATGTTGTCAGAATTTTTATGTATTGGAAAATTCATTTAAGTCTATAAAAGAGCACAAGTTGACAGTGTTTAATTGTATTCTTACAATTTGGTGTACCTATTTGAAAACTTGAAAAGAAAGTTTATTTTTTACATGAAATTTTTCTAGTTTGGCAAGTGATAGATTTTCTTCTACTATTTCTATGGAGCAGGTGTCTAACAACTATTATGTATAACTTTTTAGTATTATTTGTGTCAGGAGAATAAGCACAGGCCTAGAAGCACTGGAGTGTTTTCAGTCTACTTCATAAAGACTTACAGCGCAGGCAGGATACTATAGTCTAAAATTACAAAACTCATAACTCTAATAGGTTAGATCTCTTAATTCAGTTCAGTTCAGTAGCTCAGTAGTGACCAACTCTTTGGGACCCCATGAACCGCAGCACGCCAGGCCTCCCGGTCCATCACCAACTGCTGGAATCCACCCAAATCCATGTCCACTGAGTCGGTGATGCCATCCAACCATCTCGTCCTCTGTCGTCCCCTCCTCCTCCTGCCCTCAATCTTTCCCAGCATCAGGGTCTTTTCTAATGAGTCAGCTCTTTGCATCAGGTGGCCAAAGTATTGGAGTTTCAGCTTCAACATCAGTCCTTCCAATGAACACCCAGGACTGATCTCCTTTAGGATGGACTGGCTGGATCTCCTTGCAGTCCAAGGGACTCTCAAGAGTCTTCTCCAACACCACAGTTCAAAAGCATCAATTCTTCAGGTGCTCAGCTTTGTTTATAGTCCAACTCTCACATCCATACCTGACCACTGGAAAAACCACAGCCTTGACTAGACGGACCTTTGTTGGCGTACTGTCTCTGCTTTTGAATATGCTATCTATGTTGGTCATAACTTTTATTGCAAGGAGTAAGCGTCTTTTAATTTCATGGCTGCAATCACCAACTGCAGTGATTTTGGAGTCCAGAAAAATAAAGTCAGCCATTGTTTCCACTGTTTCCCCATCTATTTGCCATGAAGTGATGGGACCGGATGCCATGATCTTTGTTTTCTGAATGTTGAGCTTTAAGCCAACTTTTTCACTCTCCTCTTTCACTTTCATCAAGAGGCTCTTTAGTTCCTCTTCACTTTCTGCCATAAGGGTGGTGTCATCTGCATATCTGAGGTTATTGATATTTCTTCCAGCAATCTTAATTCCAGTTTTATAGAATTGCAAATACAAATCCAGAACACACATCATATCAACATCTTAATATTTTCTGAAGAAACTCATGTAATCCAAACATTAAGGGAAAATAAAAATCCACCACAAAATAAAACTTAAGCTATACATTTCATAGGCCACAAATCTTAAAATGTATCTCTCTTATAGCTATACTAAGTGAAATTTAGGTCAATCAATTGATCAATACTTCCTGTAGCAAGTTAATTAATAACCAAATTCATAAGGCACAATGCTTCATGTATCAGAAAGATTGCTAAGTATGTGAAGTCATAATGTATCCACAAAATCCTACTTCACTAGGGCCTTCCATTAAAAGAATATGCTGGCTTCTAAATAACATGAAAACAAGACTTGTATACTAAGCATTTACTTTAAGGAACACTTGTCATTATTGATACGTAGCAAGTAGAAATCAAATTTTATCAAAATCTCTTATAAGAAAAGTAATCAAAATAAAACTCAGCATGGCCCATACACACATATATTGAAATAGTCTTGGCAAGAATAGTATTGGAAGAAACTGTTTATATATCAGCATGCATGCATGCTAAGTTGCTTCATTGGTGTCAGACTCCTTGGGACCCCACGGACTATAACCTGCCAGGCTCCTCTGTTTAAAGGATTCTCCAGGCAGGCATACTGGAGTGAGTTGCCATGCCCTTCTCCAGGGCATTTTCCTGACCCAGGGATTGAACTCAGGTCTCTACTTCTCCTGCACTGACAGGCAGGTTCTTTACCACTAGCACCACCTGGGATGTCCTATACATATCAGGTCTTCCCCTAAACTTCTCTTGATAGGCAATTTCCTAGTTGCTTTTGAATGTTCAACAACAGCAACATCAGTACCTCTAAAACAGTTGCCCTTTTAAAACTTTTACCTACTGGGTTATATTCTGCCTTGATAGCAGCTAGGTGTAGCCATGAGACTAAGTTGTGGTTAAAAAGATGTAGGAGAGTAAAAAAGCTGGCTTAAAGCTCAACACTCAGAAAACGAAGATCATAGCATCTGGTCCCATCACTTCATGGCAAATAGATGGGGAAACAGTGGAAACAATGGCTGACTTTATTTTTGGGGGGCTACAAAATCACTGCAGATGGTGACTGCAGCCATAAAATTAAAAGACGCTTGCTCCTTGCAATAAAAGTTATGACCAACATAGATAGCATATTAAAAAGCAGAGACAGTACTTTGCCAACAAAGGTCCATCTAGTCAAGGCTATGGTTTTTCCAGTGGTCAGGTATGGATGTGAGAGTTGGACTATAAAGAACGTTGAGCACCAAAGAATTGATGCTTTTGAACTGTGGTGTTGGAGAAGACTCTTGAGAGTCCCTTGGACTGCAAGGAGATCCAGCCAGTCCATCCTAAAGGAGATCAGTCCTGGGTGTTCACTGGAAGGACTGATGTTGAAGCTGAAACTCCAATACTTTGGCCACCTGATGCAAAGAGCTGACTCATTAGAAAAGACCCTGATGCTGGGAAAGATTGAGGGCAGGAGGAGGAGGGGATGACAGAGGATGAGATGGTTGGATGGCATCACTGACCCAATGGACATAGGTTTGGGTGGACTCCAGGAATTGGTGATGGACTGGGAGGCCTGGCGTGCTGCGGTTCATGGGGTCACAAAGAGTTGGACACGACTGAGAGATGAACTGAACTGAACTGAGAAAGATGTAAGGGAGAGTGTCTGTGGAAATTCTGGGAAGGTTTCTTTTGGGAGAAAATGTGCCTTCCCCTACACCATACCTATGCTTCTTCCTGCTGTCTAGAATAGGGATGCGATTGCAGGAGCTCCAGCAGCTTATTATCAAGTGATCTTAAAAAGAGAATCATTCATTGACGAGTCCTCAATGACTTTGTGGAGCTGCTTCTCCAATCCTGGACTTTCTGTCCGCAGACTTTATTTACAAAGAAAATAACCCTATGCATGTACTCTTGGTACCCATAACTTAGAAACTTAATTCCTAACTCACATACAGAGTCTGCAGATATATTTTCAATATTTAAAGGTCAATATTGAATCTACCTACATCACATTCTACCTATATATCCTTTCTCTTTCAACTTCCATTTCCAGCTTTCTCATCATCTGAGTTATCCTCTTCTATACAGTTTCAAACTTTTCAGAGTCCTTAACATTTTTAGAACAGAACTCAACAATCTACCAGATGTTATTTAACCAGTGGAGAACTGAGGGATTTTTATCTTCCGTTCTAAAACAGACATGCATTAGCTTCTTCAGTCATCTTCAGAACTAAAGATTCATGCTGTTGTTAGAGGTGGACAAAAAAAAAAAAAATCTAGATATTACATTATTCTATATAATGGAAATAAACTTTGAACCCCAATTTAGTAGCCAATCTAGTTAATTTTCATTCTTAGCTTCTATATTTTGATTATTTGGTTTAGCAAGTGTTCTGTGTCCTTGGTAAGAATGTGACGTGATCAAGGCAAAAGACAGAGCTCTTTAGTGATCACTGAAGACCTCTCTCTCAGTGGGCAGGCAACACATGACCAGCACTCTAGGAATGCTGCTCCAATCAGCTCTGAGTCCCGAGATGTGTTCCTTCAAGAACTCAGGGCCAAGAAGAGGGCTGTAAAACGCCCACAGGTGGCACTCAGGAAGCCGCTGATCTCGACATCTGCCACCTAGAAAGACTGGCAGCATGGGCTCCCTCATTGTGCAGGTGGGTTAAATGTGCAGGGAATAGGTGGTAGGGGAGAGGAGGCGGTCAAAGCAATAGCACTAGCCTATATAACAAATACTGAGAAAAAAGTAACTCGTTGTCTCTTTAAAAAGAAAAAATCTATTAGTATTTTAAATGTAGGGTGGAGACTTGACTAGTGATTGATTGACAAAGCTGTGTAAATTCCATAACCACCCCATTTGCATAGATATTGATTGCAGTGGGCTTCAAAAGACTGATTATGCTGCTTTTCAGATTTGACATGAGTGTCTTGTACCTTAGCCCTACAGAAAAACCAAGATAGCAAATGTTAAGGAAATTAAATATGCACATGTGAAAATGTATTTATGATTAATGATAATTTATTGAGTGCAATACTGTGCTAAATTACTACATGCAGAGTAAGACTGACTTGTGCTGATGGGATTATCTTGTTTATGATTATTGTTATTGACTTTAAAAGAGCTACATCTCTATTTTCTGAACAAGAGGCACAATCTAACACACACAATGCATTTGTATGTTTGACTGCATTGTCCTTGCTAATCTGATATAGGTTTAGTCACTGTAAATTAATAGTTTCCTATATAAATGTGATTCCATTTAGAAAAGAGAATATATAAAAATAATATTTAAATATAAAAAGATAATCATGCAAAGTAAATTATAATACTTTGTCAATAAACAATTAGACCAATATACCTTAAACAAATTATCTGTTAACTGAAATTATTCAATACATAAACAACTGCTACTTTATTAAAATTAACTTTAAATACTTTTATCAATCAATGCACTTTTAAAATTCATTTAACTACCATGAAATAGAGGACAAACTGCACCCATTCTTCTCTTTGGGAGCTAAACTTTTTTTCCCAATTAAATAGTATATTCAGGTTTGGCTGACAAATACTTGTAGTTGTTCTAGTTTGTTTGTTTGTTTCTTTCTTTCCAGTGAGTGATCTGAGAAAATACAAATCTCAGTGAAGTTGCAGTTTGACCATTCTAATAGCTTTTTCTTTCTCTTTTGGTGAAAGAAAGAATATCTATAAATCAGTATGGTTTGTCTAGTTTTTCTTTTTTTGGTTCACAGTTCATGTCTATTCAACTCTCTACTTAAATCTAAATTAAATTAAAGATGCAACCTTGTTTTATTGCTCTTATATGGTTCTTCTTTCTGTTTTATTTCAATGCTGTCAACAAGTCTATGGGTGGTGGGTAAGCTGGACAAAGGTCTCTGTAATTTGGTCAAGCTGACTTGTTGGAAACCATTTAAAGGAGAACTATCTATACAGCACTTGTGAACTCATATTGTTCTTGCAGTGACAAGGACTGTTTCAATAAATCTTATTCAACTCTAAATGACCTGAAAATTTTTCACTAGTCCCATTAGCTAAGAGCTTTGTCTCCTGGTCAAATCAAAGAAGTTAAGAAACAATGATCCCTTTATTTGCGAAAGTGAAAGTGAAGTCAGTCATGTCCGACTGTTTGTGACCCCATGGACGGTAGCCCACCAGGCTCCTCCATCCATAGAATTTTCCAGGCAAGAGTACTGGAGTGAGTTGCCATTTTCTTCTCCAGGGGATCTTCCCGACCCAGGGATTGAACCTGGGTCTTCTGCGTTGCAGGCAGACACTTTACCATCTGAGCTACCAGGGCAAAGTGTTAGTTAAAACTAAGGAGCAAATATTTTAAAAGAAAAGGCTGAGTTCAATTAAAAATATTAAGTTTACTATTACCATATACTCTATTTTCTTTGATACTAAAATACTGCTCTTAAGAAAAGACTTATGTGATGCTGTGGAAAAACTTAAATGAACTTTTTTGGCCAACCCAATATTTACTTCTTGTTTAACTGTTTAATATTCAATATTTAACTGTCTCCTATTTAATATAAAATAAATTTAATATTTAACTGTCTCAAAAGTGATTAATTAATCTAAATTAAAAGTATTCAACACCTCTGCCTCTCCTTAGTTTTTGATAACCTTGGCTGAAAGATAAGCTTCCTGACCAGCTTGAATGAGACCATCAAGACTACAGCAAAATCCAGGCTAAACATCACAGTGAGAAATAAAACTTCTTAGGGCAATAATTCATCCTTTTCCATATGGCATCTTTATTGCTTTTTGTTGATATTATTAAACCAGTTTTAAGATCTCCATTCTCCTCCTTCTAGTTCTCCAGCTCCATATACCAATTCTCTCCTGGAGCCACATCACTGTGAACATGGTAAACACCAGCCGAATTTTACAAGATTGCTTTGGTTTTGGGAGAGATAATATTTTTTTAAAATCTGCTACAGAAATATGCTCATTATTTTGTACCTTATAAGTCTGGCATCTTTAGTTATTAAAATGTAGCTAATATAATTGGAAATGGCTGGAAATTTCTTTTTAAATTAAATGAAGAAAATGATTCATGTTTCTAGTCTGACTTCAGTGTTTAAACATGGCTATTTTGTTGCTCAGGTCGAAACTTTCATGGCATGGACCTATTGTAAGTTCTCCTGAGACTTCCTTGGGCAAATATTATGTGGTAATTCAAGATGGTCCTAGACCTTTAGATAAACCTTTTCCCATAATTTAAGCAACTGTGAAAAAGACTTTCTAAATACTTTGCTATTTTAGTACTGAATCATCATAGCTCTGTGACCTTTGATCTTTTATTCAGGAATGTTTGGGTTTGCAAAAAGAAAGGTGTTTAAATTTTAATGCTAATATTTATAGGGATAAAGGTCATTAGCATCCATAATAACAATAATGTTGATACTTGAGTATTTATATAACATTCTTCCTTAAGAAAGAAAATTCCTTCTTTAACAAAAAAATCGAAGTTGACTGAAAATTGTTTTACAAAACACATAATAAATTTAAAATCTTGTAGATTTAACTGACTAATTTTGAAGAGGATTTAGTTTTATTAAACTTGAAAACAGACTATGTTATAGCTTCAAAAAGCATACAACTACTAAGTAAATACATCTAATTTACCTTAATCTCAAGGTAACTCAGAAGATATTTCTTTGTAGGTAATTCATAGGTATCTCTTTGTAAGCAGATATTAAAATAAGTAAATGTTAAAATATTAAAGAAAAGACAAATAAGATACTAGGGAAACACCTGAACAAACTGTTTTGGCTAATGCAGTATTTCATTCTTATATCTCAAAACTGATTTATTAATCTAAATTAAAAATATTCAAGCCTTTGCCTAGCCTTAACTTTTGATAGCCCAGCAGTTTAAGCAAAATATATATAATAATATGAAGATGAAAGACAGTAATTAAAAGACAGAAGGCATTGGTATTATTTGATCAGATGACATTACTAAGAAAACTGGGGTAATGGGTTGTAGCAGAGCACAGTACAGAAAGTATGTGAAGTTACTAATTAGTCATTTCTCTTGTTAAAAAAGGACAGTAGTCTACATAATGTGTTCCGAGTCTTTCACTTTAGGATGAAATGTTAAGTCACCAGGCTAGCTCACACCTCTCACTAGGATGCTAACACCAGCAAACACACTTTGTAATATTTAGGATAGCACTCAAGGCTTTAATAATAAACCAACATAGTTAGACCACAACCTTTGAATGACTCCCCTAAACATCTCAGAACCTGACACAGGCACTCATAAAGGAAACACAATAATGCAAGGTGAAGCTGAACAGTTAAGAGGGCAGCCAAATAAACTGCAAAGCAATGTTGATACCACAGAGTGGAAAAAGACTGCAGAATTCTAATATTCTAATAGGAGGAAGCAATATTCTAATAGGAGGAAGGTTCCATTTTGAGCTAACTTTGGGTTTAAGCCACTCCATAAGAAATGTATCTGCGCAATTCAACAGGTTACAAGGTATAAGTTGTTCTAAAATAAATACGAAGTTAGACTTGTTAGAGCTAAGTTTTAAGCTGTTCTACTAATACTGGGCCTTAGGAAGCATTAATACAAACAAAGGTAGCATTTGGACGGAATTCCAGCTAAGCTATTTAAAATCCTAAAGGATGGTGCTGTAAAAGTGCTGCACTCAATCTGTCAGCAAATTTGGAAAACTCAGCAATGGCCACAGGACTGGAAAAGGTCAGTTTTCATTCCAATCCCAAAGAGAGGCAATGCCAAAGAATGTTCAAACTACTGTACAACTGGACTCATTTCACATGCTAGCAAGGTGGCTCAAAATCCTTCAACCTAGGCTTCATCAGTACATGAACTGAGAAGTTCCAAGCTGGGTTTAGAAAAGTCAGAGGAACAAGAAATCAAATTGCAAATAATCACTGGATCACGGAGAAAGCAAGGGAATTTAAAAAGAAAATCTACTTCTATTTCATTGACTATGCTAAAGCCTTTGACTGTGTGGATCACAACAAACTGTGGAAAATTCTTAGAGATGGGAGTACCAGGCCATCTTACCTGCCTCCTGAGAAACTTTTATGAGGGTAAAGAAGCAACAGTTTGAACTGGACATGGAACCACTGACTGGTTCAAAATTGGGAAAGGAGTACATCAAGGTTGTATATTGTTACCTGCTCATTTAACTTATATGCAGAGTACATTATAAGAAATGCCCGGCTGGATGAATCACAAGCAGAAATCAAGAGTGCCAAGAGAGAAATATCAACAACCTCAGATAAGCAGGTGATACCACTCTAATGGCAGAAAGCAAAGAGGAACCAAAGAATCTCTTAATGAAAGTGAAAGAGGAGAGTGAAAAGGCTAGCTTGAAACTCAACATTCAAAAAACAAAGATCATGGCTTCCAGTCCCATTACTTCATGACAAATAGAAGGAGAAAAGTGGAAGCAGTGACAGATTTTATTTCCCTGGGTAACAAAATGACTACAGATAGCGATTGCAGTCATGAAATTAAAAGACACTTGCTCCTTGGAAGGAAAACTATGACAAACCTAGACCACATTAAAAAGCAGACACATCACTTTGCCAACAAAGGTCCAAATAGTCAAAGCTATGGTTTTTCCGATAGTCATGTATGGATGTAAGAGTTGGACCGTAAAGAAGGCTGAGCGCCAAAGAATTGATGCTTTGGAGAAGATCTTGAGAGTTCCTTGGACAACAAAGAGATCAAATCAGTCAATCATAAAGGAAATCAACTCTGAATATTCATATGAAGGACTGATGCTGAAGTTGAAGCTCCAATATTTTGGCCACTTGATGCGAAGAACTGACTCACTGGAAAAGACCCCGATGCTGGGAAAAAGAAGTGGGCAAGAGAGAGTGAGATGGTTGGATGGCATCGTTGACTCAATGTACATGAGTTTCAACAAACTCCACAAGATAGTGGAAGACAAAGGAGCCTGGTGTGCTGCAGTCCATGGGGTTGCAAAGAATCGGCAATGACTTAGCAACTAAACAAAAAGAACACTAAGAGCAAAAATGACTGAAACAGACATCTGTTGAAATTTTAAACCCAAATCACCTGATAAAATAGAAAAATCTTAGAAACAGATGTGTGAGTGCACCTGTTCTTCACACAGCAGTGCATAAAAATATTTCAAACCCAGACAGACTGTAGAACTGAGGCTTCATGAGTTTTTATTTGACTGTAAAACAACATTCATGTGACAGCTGATGTGCCACCGTTTTCATTTAAAAGAATAGTAATGTTTTTGGTCATAAACCCTGATTCTAATTTCACTATCAGTGGCAAGAAACTATAAGTGAAAGGAAAGAAGTTGATAGACCTCTTGTCTCTGTAAAGTCTCTAAAGTTGGGCTGTCATAATGGTGAATAAGAGTAAAGGAATGATTTTTATTTAAATAGTTCATGATCATTCATGCCTCTTCATTTACCTACTAAAGTGATACACCTCATTTTAAGAAACAGGGTTCCTCTTGCTCTTCAGAGCCAGCTTATCTGTGGGAGTGAAAGAGTGGTTAGAAACAGAGAGAAGGCTCAGAGATCCTCAGAGATGGAGTACCAGCTCTTCTGGCCCACTTCTTCAGCAGTAAAGGAGGTCTTCGCACCTCCTGCCGAAAGCCAGCCCTCCCCAGCCAAAAGCAGGAGCCATGGTGGGCCTGCACATTGAGGAAAGATAGGACAAGAGGAACTACCAGCTGTAAGAATAGGCACCACTCCTGGCTAGGGTGAACTGAAATGAAATACTCTGTGATTCTCTTAATTGAAGATCATATTTTAGACAAAAATTGAACTTAATTGAAATTAAAGATAGCAGCTCTCATACAGAGATAATTAGTATTTGCTAATTGCAGCATGATAATAATAAACTCATCCCATCATCCAAGTAGATTTTTATGCCCGGTAAGAACTATTCTCATTTCCTTATTTTATATTAAAATTTTTAAATAAACTACTCTTTGCTGAGTAAATTTTATTACCTGTGATATAAATATAATAATCATATGATTTATTACATTAGAAAATAATGACTTTAAAAACTATTAAAGATGTTTAGTAATTTTTCCACGATCACCCCACCTATAAAGGAGAGAGCCAGGACTCAAACTTGGGTCTTGCTTTTTCTACTACCCAGATCTACCAACTGATAAATCACAAGTGTTGTTTCCATTTTAGAACCTGGTTTCTTCGAACTTTCTAAGGTTCTTCTCTGTGACGGTTTTCTTTCTCATATCTTCCTTTTTTAAAATACAGAAAGAGCATTTTTCCCCCTGACTGTACAGGCTCATTATTTTGAAAAATTAAAATACATAACAAGAAACTAGAAAATAAAAAACTCCCTGTAATTCTATCTTCCATAGAAATATTGTAGGTGTATATATGTATGTATGTATTTGTATAAATATATTTCCCATGATTTCATCTATAAATACTAGTTCATAAACTGCCCTTTTTCACTTAACATGAAGACATTTTTATGTGTTAATAAACATATTTACTTTATTGTTTATAATAGAGGAATAGTGATATCCTGAACGTGTATACATACATATATTTAACAACTGAAGAGATAATTGCAAAAAATAGTAAAGATGATTATTATAGAATTAAAAGTAATAATAATTATAAAGAGTAACTATTTGACTAATAATTGACATTCAACTTATTTTTAGATTTTGTCAGTGATCCTATAATAATTATTTTTTACAAACTTGTGGAAATATTTGTTTCAGTTCAGTTCAGTTGCTCAGTCATGTCCAACTCTTTGCGACCCCATGAATTGAAGCACATCAGGCCTCCCTGTCCATCACCAACTCCCAGAGTTCACCCAAATTCATGTCCATCGAGTCAGTGATGCCATCCAGCCATCTCATCCTCTGTCATCCCGTCCTCTCCTGCCCCCAATCCCTCCCAGCATCAGAGTCTTTTCCAATGAGCCAACTCTTCGCATGAGGTGGCCAAAGTACTGGAGTTTCAGCTTTAGCATCCGTCCTTCCAATGAACACCCAGGACTGATCTCCTTTAGGATGGACTGGTTGGATCTCCTTGCAGTCCAAGGGACTCTCAAGAGTCTTCTCCAACACCACAGTTCAAAAGCATCAATTCTTGCACTCAGCTTTCTTCACAATCCAACTCTCACATCCATACATGACCACTGGAAAAACCATAGCCTTGACTAGACGGACCTTTGTTGGCAAAGTCATGTCTCTGCTTTTGAATATGCTATCTAGGTTGGTCATAATTTTCCTTCCAAGGAGGAAGTGTCTTTTAATTTCATGGCTGCAGTCATCATCTGCAGTGATTTTGGAGCCCCCAAAAATAAAGTCTGACACTGTTTCCACTGCTTCCCCATCTATTTCCCATGAAATGATGGGACCAGATGCCATGATCTTCATTTTCTGAATGTTGAGCTTTAAGCCAACTTTTTCACTCTCCTCTTTCACCTTCATCAAGAGGCTTTTTAGTTCCTCTTCACTTTCTGCCATAAGGGTGGTGTCATCTGCATATCTGAGGTTATTGATATTTCTCCTGGAAAGCTTGATTCCAGCTTGTGCCTCCTCCAGCCCAGCGTTTCTCATGATGTATATAAGTTAAATAATCAGGGTGACAATATACAACCTTGACGTACTCCTTTTCCTATTTGGAACCAGTCTGTTGTTCCATGTCCAGTTCTAACTCTTGCTTCCTGACCTGCATATAGGTTTCTCAAGAGGCAAGTCAGATGGTCTGGTATTTCCATCTCTTTCAAAATTTTCCACACTTTATTGTGATCCACACAGTCCAAGGCTTTGGCATAGTCAATAAAGCAGAAATAGATGTTTTTCTGGAACTCTCTTGCTTTTTCTATGGTCCAGAGGATGTTGGCAATTTGATCTCTGGTTCCTCTGCCTTTTCTAAAACCAGCTTGAACATCTGGAATTTCACGGTTCACGTATCGCTGAAGCCTGGCTTGGAGAATTTTGAGCATTACTTTACTAGCATGTGAGATGAGTGCAATCGTGCAGTAGTTTGAGCATTCTTTGGCATTGCCTTTCTTTGGGATTGGAATGAAAACTGACCTTTTCCAGTCCTGTGGCCACTGCTGAGTTTTCCAAATTTGCTGGCATATTGAGTGCAGCACTTTCACAGCATCATCTTTCAGGATTTGAAATAGCTCCACTGGAATTCCATCACCTCCACTAGCTTTGTTTGTAGTGATGGTTTCTAAGGCCCACTTGACTTCACATTCCAGGATGTCTGGCTCTAGGTGAGTGATCACCTCATTGTGATTATCTTGGTCGTGAAGATCTTTCTTGTAGTTTAGGATAATCATTTAGATTTGGATTTACTAAATCAAGTAAGCATTTTAAATTTTCATACATAGTATCAGATTACATTCCAAGAAAACTATGACAATTTACATTCTTACCTATGTGATCTTCCTCCTTAAGAATATGATAGGTAAAAAATGATATCTCTTTGTTATTTCAATTATTTTCTCTTTGCTTAGCATTGTAACAGAATTTTTTTTAATCTGCTAGTCATTTTCATTTCTACCCATTAACAGAAGTAAGTACACAAACAAAAATGTTGTTGTTGTGGTAGTGGTGTTTAGTCACTAAGTTGTGTCCAACTCTTCCCGTGAACCGTAGACCTCCAGGCTCTTCTGTCCATGGGATTCCCAGGCAAGAATACTAGAGAGGGTTGCCATTTCCTTTTCCAGAGGATCTTTCTGACTCAGGGTTCGAATTTGCGTCTCATGTGTCTCTTGCTTTGGCAGGTGGATTCTTTACCACTGAGTCACCTGGAAAGCCCTTTCCTATTGGGAACGTTCATCTTTTCCTTACTGATTTATGAGACTGGCTTCTATTAATGTACTGGCACTATTAATCCTTGCATGTGTGCTAAGCTACTACAGGTGTGTCTGACTCTTTGTGACCATGTGGACCACAGCCCACCAGGCTCCTCTGTCCAAGGGATTCTCCAGCCAAGAATACTGGAGTGGGTTGCCATGACCTCCTTGAGAGGATCTTCCCAACTCAGGGATTGAACCCACGTCTCTTATGTCTCCTGCATTGACAAGTGGGTTCTTTACCACTAGCACCACCTGGAAGCCCATTAATCCTTAGTAGGGCACAATTTAACTGAAAAAACTTTTCCCAGTTTGTCACTATGTCTTTCAACTTATTTTACAGTGTCTTGTACAATATTTCAAACCCACAATTTGTTTTTAAAATAGTAAAACACAAATATCCCTTGTCATCTAAAGTCATCAGGTTTCTGAAGAGCATTTAAGCCAAGAAGTAGTAACAGGGATGAGATTTACCTTGCAACCTGAAACAACTAAAAACTTGAACAGAATATATGAAAGAATGATTTGTCAAGATTCGGGCATCAGGCAACAAAAGACAGTGATCCCTGAAATACATGAAGCAAACATACAAGCACTAAGACTGCCCCAGCATATTGCCTAGAGAGAATTTTCAGGCCACAGTGCAGGGAGCCATAACCCAGGCAGAGCCCATAAGATTTCAAATTAAGAAATTTGAAAAGAAATTCAAAATAAGAAATAAAATTAAGAAAATAAAACTGGGAATACAAGGAGGCCAAGCTCATTAAAAGTTTGCAGGGCAAAGAATGAGATAGGAGAGAGCTGTACAGAAAAAGAAGTCTCTCTCATCTTCAGCTAAGTATGAATTAAGTCATGTGCAGGAGGAAACAACACAGGTCAAGAAAACAGCCATCCAAAAGGACTGGTGGAAATAATGGTTGATGCTTGCACAGAGCTCAAAATAACTTGGGTTCCTGCTAGTCATAACTCTTGAGGCACTGGATAAAGTCTTCACAAGAGCTATGCCTCAGTAATGAGGTAAAATTAGCCCTATACAAAAAAGGCTGCTCTGGTCCCACTTAACAAAGCTTAACAGCCAGACTTGAAAAGGATTAAATTGCCTTCAGAAAATCTAACTGTATCTCAGGACAAAGTTGAAGAATATTTATAAGAATACAAAAATATCCAGCTCTCAACAATTCACCAATATCTGGCATCTAATCAAAAAGTACCAGGCATGCAAAGCAGCAGAAAAATACAAAACTGAAGTGAAAGGAAAGATCAGTCAATTGAAACTGACTCAAAAATCACATCAGTTATAGAATTAGTAGATAAATGTAGTAAAACAGTGATTATAAGGTAAATTCCAAATGTTTAGGAACCTGATAGCAAGAAAAATAGACTTTGCAGGTATGGAATCTCTGTAAAAACTAATCAGCTCAAATATCGTACTGCAAAAAGCAGCCATAAACAATGTGTTAACAAATAGGCATGGCTGTATCCCAATAAAACTATTTACAAAACAAATCTGCTAGGCCAGATTTGATTTATGAGCTCTTATTTGTCATCCCCTGAGCTATAAGACTGAACATGTTAACTAGAAACACTGAAGATTTATATAAAAAATAATCCAAACCAAACTTGCAGAGATAGAAACTACAACATCTAAGAAAGAATTAAAGAAAGACTAGTCATTGAAGAAGACTCATGAACTTGAAGACAAAGCAATAAATCTATCCAAAATGAAACAAGGAGAAGAGTAAATAAAAAAATAACCAGAGCATTGGTGAGCTGTGGGGAAACTTCAAGGAGACTAATATACATGTAATTGGAATCCCCAAATGAGAAGAATGGTGGAGGGGGTGGTATATAAATATTTATAAAGCTATACAAACCCACACATTCAAGCTTAATAAAACTGAAGCACACAAAACATGAAGAAAACTACACCAAGGCACATCATCATCAAACTGCTTAATGCCAGTAATAAAGCTATTACACATCTGAGTTAGGACAGTGCATATATAGTTGGCAAATTCAGACAGCAAGATTACCACATAATCCAAATCTATTTAGATCTTAAGTTTCAGAGAGCAAGTAGCTGAATGAGACAGTAAGAGATTTATTGAAAATTTTATCCAAATCAACTTTGTTCCTATTTTCAGGCAGAATGTTTAGACAGCAAGAGATCCTGAGGAAGATGATATAATAATGGTTCCCAATGAATTAAGTCTTGTGATGTCTGCATCTTTTTGCATTGTGATATTGCTGCTCAAGAGATGGAGTCTATTTATTTACCTCTTTTATCTGGCTGACCTTGTAATTTGATTTGACCAAGAAAATGTGACAAAAGTGAATATGTGTTCTAGAGTATAGGCCTCCACAAGCCTCATAGTTTCTAACTTCACTTTCTCAAGACCCAGCCACAATGTAAAGAAACTTGGGCTGGACAACTGAATAAGACAAAACAGGGCAGGAGTGGTCATAGCCACTAGATAAAAGAAGCCTTGTAAGTGTGTTCAGATGAGACCCAAGGAAGAATGACTTAACCAATCTACAGAATCTTGAGAAATAATAAATCATTCTTGGTTTAAACCATTAAGTTGAGGGGCGGTTTACTGTAGAAAAACAGATTTCAGAAGCAAGCTTTTCTCATTGCTACTGTCATTTTAGGAAGTCCTTGCCACTACGTATTATAAAAATATAAACCTATATTTTCCTTAAATGTTTTTATACTTGAATTTGTACATTTAGCAGTTCAATTTGTTTTGACATATGATACAAAGATAGTACCCAATCTTGCTTTTCCAAATAGGTATCTGGTTATCCTAACAACATTTTAATTATTTCCCCTTTCCCATTGATTTGAATGCTACTTTTACTATATATTAAATATTGAGGACACCATAATGAGACAAATCCAAAGAAAAATGTTCAAACCCACCCTCAAATTCAGAAGCTATTAAGCCAAATTAGTAGTGTTTGTATAAAAACTTCATGTTTTCATTGTAACTATGTATGTGAAAGTGAAGTTGCTCAGTCGTGCCCGACTCTTTGCCACCCCATGGACAGTAGCCTGCACCAAGCTCCTCCATCCATGGGATTTTCCAGGCAAGAGTACTGGAGTGGGTTGCTGTAAGTATGTATATATATACTTTATTATAAATATCATTTTTCTACTCTTCAAGAAGAAAATCAGAAACATGTTTTCCAACACTTTGTCATGGAAATAGTCTTATTATTTACAAAGCTTTTTATGTTATATTCACTGTAGTATGAATTTGCTGGTACTAACTAACCTTGGTCTTATAATATGGTTTCTGCATCTCCCTGACTCTGTGTTAATCAGATGACCTTAAGTCAGCTCTAATCCAACTGAAAATAATTCTTGAAAAGACTTCACTACAATCTACAATTATGAGATAAGATTTAAGTCTATTTTTTCCACATTACAAAAATATGGGAAAAAACAGACACTGTTAAATTCCAATTAGGACTTTGTCAATATGCAGGTCTCCTGGGAGTTTCATGGAAGCCACTGAATTGGATCAATATTGGATCAATAAGCCAGCAAATCTGGAAAACTCAGCAGTGGTCACAGGTCTGGAAAAGGTCAGTTTTCATTCCAATACCAAAGAAAGGAAATGCCAGGGAATGTTCAAATAACCATACAATTGCACTCATTTCAAATGCTAGCAAGATTATGCTCAAAATCCTTCAAGCTAGGCTTCAGCAGTACGTGACCTAAAAACTTGCATGTATTTAGAAAAGGCAGAGGAACCAAAGATCAAATTGCCAACATCTATTGGATCACAGAAAAAGCAAGGAATTCCAAAAAACATCTACTTCTGTGTCATTGACTAGGCTAAAGCCCTTGTATGGATCATGAAAAACTGGAAAATTCTTCAAGAGATGGGAATACCAGACCACCTTACCTGCCTCCTGAGAAACCTGTATGCCGGTCAAGAAGCAATAGTTAGAATCGGACATAGAACAACAGACTGGTTCAAAATTGGGAAAGGAGTATGTCAAGTCTGTATATTGTTACCCTGATTATTTAACTTACATGAAGAGAACATCATATGAAATGTTGGGCTGGATGACTCACAAGCTGGAATCAAGACTGCCGGGAGAAATATCAACAACCTCAGACATGCAGATGATGCCATTTAATGGCAGAAAGTGAAGAGGAATTAAAGAGCATTTTGATGAGGGTGAAAGAGGAGAGTGAAAAAGTTGGCTTAAAAATCAGCATTCAAAAACGAAGATCATAGCATCCAGCCCCATCACTTCATGACAAATAGATGGGGTAAAAGTGGAAACAATATCAGATTTCATTTTCTTGGGCTCCAAAATCACTGTGGATGGTGACTTAGCCAGGAAATTAAAAGATGCTTGCTCCTTAAAAAGACAGTGTAGTAAAAAGAAGAGACATCACTTTACTAAAAAATGTCCATATAAACGAAGCTATGGTTTTTCCAGTTGTCATGCATGGATGTGAGAGGTGGACCATAAAGAAAGCTGAGCACTGAAGAACTGATGCTTTTAAACTCTGGTGCTGGAGAAGACTCTTGAGAGTCCGCTGAACAGCAAGGAGATCAAATCAATCAATCCTAAAGGAAATCAAGCTTGTATATTCATTGGAAGGACTGGTGCAGAAGCTGGAGCTCCAATACTTTGGCCACCTGATACGAACAGCCAACTCACTGGAAAAGACCCTGATGCTGGGAAAGATTGAGGGCAAGAGGAGAAGGGGACAACACAGGATGAGATGGTTGGCTGGAATCAATGACTCAATGCACATGAGTTTGAGTAAACTCTGGGAGACAGTGAAGGACAGGGAAGCGTGGCATGCTTCAGTTCATGGGGTTGCAAAGAGTCAGACACGAATTAGCAACTGAACAACAACAACAACAGAATTGGAAGAAAGAAAAAAGGTTAAGAAGGTGGAAATAGCAAAGAAGCTGATTTCTAAATAGAGTCCCTAGAAAAGTTAGCTTGCCCACAACTTACCTCCTCTCCAATAAAGGTCCCATATCACTCCAGTTGATTTGTTTCTTGAAATCACATCAATAAGAGATTCACTTCAGTCAATAAGTGTCATCTCTCCAAAATATACAAAAATCTCCAAGATGTTTAAGAGCTTGTCATATATGTGTAATTTGTTCTTTCAATGAATTTTTCTAATAGATTATGGGAATCACCTGTTCTGATGGAGTAGGATTTTTATAATTATATTAAAAAGCACCTTCATTCTCCCTGATGTTGGCTTTGAAATCTAAAATCATTTTTAATTAAACTTTTAATCTCAAGATAATTCTAAACACGCATGTAAAATAAGCATGTATTATAAGAAATAATATAGAAGGCATATCCTCTACCCAATTTCCCCTAACAGTTACATCTTGCAAAACTACTGTGCAAAATTAAAACAAGGATATTGACATTAATACAGTTAAGATACAGAGCATTTCTATCATAACAAAGATCCCTCATATTGCCCTCTTATAGCTACAGTCATCTCCTTCCTACCCCATCCTTTCCTTAACCCTGGCAGTAAGTCTTTTTGTTCTCCAATTTATAATTTTATCACTTTAAGAATGTTATAAAAGGAAATATACATTAGGTAACTTTTGACACTGGCTTTACTCACTCATCATAGTCCTCTGGTGATTCATCCAGCTTGCTGTATCAGTATTTTGTTGATTTTTATTGCTGAGTAGTATTCCAGAGTATAGACATACCAG
Organism: Oryx dammah; assembly: GCF_014754425.2. Lineage (NCBI taxonomy): Eukaryota > Metazoa > Chordata > Mammalia > Artiodactyla > Bovidae > Oryx > Oryx dammah. The sequence continues at coordinate 28,374,173 of NW_024070189.1, forward strand.
TTAATGTAACCATTCATCCATTAAAGGACATCTGGTTTGTTTAGGTTTTTGTTATTACAAATAAAACTACTATCAAAAATTTGTGTACATTTATATATGAGCATAAACTTTCATTTCTCTGGGATATGCCTAGGAGCATAATTGTTATGTTATATGGTAGTTGCATGTTTAACTTTTTCAAGAGACTGTCAAAATTTTTCCAGATCAGTTATACCATTTTACATTCCAACCAGCAACATATGAGTGATTCTGTTTTCTCTGCATACTTGGAGGCATTTGGTATTATAAATGTTTATTAAATTACTAGTATTTAGTCATTTTGATAAGTGTGTAATAGCCAATATTAAATATCTTTTCGTGTGCTTGTCATTTGTGTATCCTCTTCAGTGGCGCTTCATTTCTTTTGCCTATTTTCTACTGGACTGTGTGTTAAGTTTTGAGGGTTCTTTATATATATGGGGCTTCCCTGGTGGCTGAGAGGTTAAAGTGTCTGCCTGCAATGCAGGAGACCCGGGTTCGATCCCCGGATCGGGAAGATCCCCTGGAGAAGGAAATGGCAACCCACTCCAGTATCCTTGCCTGGAGAATCCCATGGACGGAGGAGCCTGGTAGGCTACAGTCCACAGGGTCGAAAGAGTCGGACACAACTGAGAGACTTCATTTTTTTTTAATATATATATTCTTAGTAGTAGCCTTTTGTTGTATATGTAATTTACAAATATCTTCTTCCACCCTGTGACTCTTGTTTTCATCCTCTTAACTGGGTCTTTTGCAGAGCACAAGTTTTCAAGTTCAAGGAAGACCAAGTTATCACTTTTTTTTTTTAATTCATTGTGCTTTTTGTCTCAAGTCAAATGCTTTCCCTAATCCTAGATCCCAAAGATTCTATCTTATTTTCTTCCTAAAAGCCTTACATGTTTTACATTTTATCTTTAAGTCCATGATCCATTTTGGGCTACTTTTTGTATAAGGTATGAGGTTTATGAGAAATGCTGGGCTGGAAGAAGCACAAGCTGGAATCAAGATTGCCGGGAGAAGTATCAATAACCTCAGATATGCAGATGACATCACCCTTATGGCAGAAAGTGAAGAGAAACTAAAAAGCCTCTTGATGAAAGTGAAAGAGGGGAGTGAAAAAGTTGGCTTAAAGCTCAACATTCAGAAAACGAAGATCATGGCATCCTGTCCCATCACTTCATGGAAAATTGATGGGGAAGCAGTGGAAACAGTGTCAGACTTCATTTTTTAGGGCTCCAAAATCACTGCAAATGGTGACTGCAGCCATGAAATTTAAAGACGCTTACTCCTTGGAAGAAAAGTTATGACCAACCTAGATAGCATATTCAAAAGCAGAGACATGACTTTGCCAACAAAGGTCCGTCTAGTCAAGGCTATGGTTTTTCCAGTGGTCATGTATGGATGAGAGAGTTGGACTGTGAAGAAGGCTGAGTGCTGAAGAACTGATGCTTTTGAACTGTGGTGTTGGAGAAGACTCTTGAGAGTCCCTTGGACTGCAAGGAGATCCAACCAGTCCATTCTAAAGGAGATCAGCCCTGGGATTTCTTTGGAAGGAATGATGCTAAAGCTGATACTCCAGTACTTTGGCCACCTCATGCAAAGAGTTGACTCATTGGAAAAGACTCTGATGCTGGGAGGGATTGGGGGCAGGAGAAGAAGGGGACGACAGAGGATGAGATGGCTGGATGGCATCACTGACTCGATGGACGTGAGTCTGAGTGAACTCCGGGAGTTGGTGATGGACAGGGAGGCCTGGCGTGCTGCGACTCATGGGGTCGCAAAGAGTCGGACACGACTGAGCGACCGTACTGAACTGAACTGAACTGATGAGGTTTAGGTCAGGGTTCATTTTATGCCTATGGATGTCCAAATTGCTCCAGCACCATTTATTTAAATGGCTATCCTTCCTCAGTTGAATTGTTTATGCACTTTTGTCAAAAATGAGTTGGACAAATTTGTGTGAGCCTATTTCTGGATTCTCTGCTCTATTTCATTGTTCAATATGTCTGTCCCACACAAATACCACATAATCTTGACTACTGTGTCTACATAAGAAGTCTTTAAATCAGGTAGACCGATTCCTCTTACTTTACTCTTCTATTTTTTGAAGACTTTTTAATGTGGGCCATTTTTACGGTCTTTATTGAGTTTGTTACAATATTGCTTCTGCTTTATGTTTTGGTCTTTTGTGACTGTGAGGCATGTGGGATCTTAGCTCCCCAGCCAGAGACTAAACTTGCATGTCCTGCATTAGAAGGCAAAGTCTTAACCACTGGACTGCCAGGGAAGTCTCTATTCTTTTTAAAAGTGCTTCTAGCTATTCTAGTTCCTTAGCCTTCTCCTATTTTCAGGACAATATTTTCTATATCTCAATAAGTCTTGCTGCAATTTTAAGAGGAACTATGTAAGCATATATAATACTATTGTATATGCTTAATATTATATTTGTTGCTGAGTCACTAAGTTGTGTCTGACTCTTATTATATATGTATATATAATGGTGGCGTGCTCAATTGCTCAATCGTATATATATTATATATACGTATCAGTTTAGATAGAACTGATATCATTGCTATGTCAACTCTCCCAATTTATGAACACAATATATCTGTCCATTATTTAGATTTCCTTTTGAGTTCATTCATCAGTGGTTTGTAATTTTTCAGCATACAAATCCTATGAACATCTTTTATAAAGGCTTCCTAAATAATTTCAAAACATGCTTATCTTTCCCTTCCATGAAAGTCTGTCAGTGCTATGAAGGTCTACTTGACTCTTGATGTATAAACCTTGTCTCGTAACATTGCTTGAGTGCTGGGTCTTATAAGAAAATATTTTATAATTTCCTATATCTTTCCCCTAATGGTAAAGTGTCTGCCTACAATGTGGGAGACCCGGGTTCAATCCCTGGGTTGGGAAGATCCCCTGGAGAAAGAAATGGCAAGCCACTCCAGTACTATTGCCTGGAAAATCCCATGGACGGAGGAGCCTGGTAGGCTACAGTCCATGGGGCCGCAAAGAGTTGGACATGACTGAGCGACTTCACTTTCACTTTCACTTTCCTCTAATGACTTGGGCAATACCTTGTATCCAGGACATAGTCAATAGAAACTGAAATGAAAGCATTAAGGCAATTATTTCTGAAAGATTTATTTTTCTCATTGCAACTAAATCTCTTAGTACTCCTTAGGTGAAAGTACATTTTGGTTATAAAATAGTGTTATATATAAAATTAATGTGAATTTTAGTCTCAGAAGTATGTTGATACAAATTTTATCAAATACATGGTGAAATGGTTATTGTCTACCAATAAATGGATATTTCACATTGTGGTAGCTAATCGCTAGAGATAACCCTCCTCCCCACCCCACCCCCACCCTTCCCTCCCACAATAAGCCATGCCTTCTGAGTGTGCATATGCCCATATGTGGCTTTCTACCTTTGATTATGAACTGGCCTTGAGACTCAGTTTTGCACAAGAGAATGTGGAAGAAGTGATCCTGCATGCTTTTCGAGACCAGGCCCTTCAGCTGCCCAGGGCCTCTTGGACTATGTATTCTAGGAGAGAAGGTCACCAGCTAAGAAGTCCAACTACTCTGAAACAGCCATGCTAGAGGAAGCTCAAACATGGAGAGAAATGCAGAAAGAAAAGAGATGCTTTGCCAGCCTTAACTATTCCAGTCATGCCAACTGAGGTGCCAAACATATAAGTGAAAAAGCTATCTTGGATGTTCAGCTCAGCTGAGCCTTCAAGTGACTCTAGCCTCAAGTTTTGCAGTAGATTTTTAGGCAGCATTATATAACCAAAATACATACTTAAAACATAGTCAGTCACAAGCAAAATAAGATAATGTTTTTTATTTCAGTCATATCCCTAAAGCTATTACTGTTTTATTTGTCTACTGTTGCTTTTTATGGTTTTATTTTTGTTAATTCTGTTACCACTTTTAATTTTATTTCATCATTTATTATAAATTATAATTATCATTAATAATAATACAACAGAAAACATTTTCTCTTTGTAGAATCCACTCAAATTGTTTATTAAGATATGTAACTGTGAAACATTTTTCAAAGTCAAGATAATGTCTTATTTTTTTTTTTCTGTACAAAAATACTACATAGTAGTTTTTCAAAAAAGACTGAAAAATGAATTGATGGGAAATGACTGTTTGGCAAATAATTCAATAAACATCATGCACTGAGTCTACCATTGACCCAGTTAAAAAAATTTTTTTAATGAATATTATTTGGTATCTATTGTCTTAAACTTTTATTCCAATTCAATAGTATCCATTTTAATCCATTATTACCCTAAAACATATATTTTAATTAACCAACAATCACAAATAAAATAATTTAAATAGTTTACATTTTAAATGTATTTGAGGGCCTAATAGAAAATAATTAGAAATAAATACAATAGTTCTTTGAGTTTTTGAGCAAACTAGGAAAACCTTTTTAAAAAGCCTTCTTTCAAACTTCTTACCGAGTTTTGCAACGATTTTTTTGCTAGCTTAATGGAATAAAAGTTTCTTAAAACTTTAGTGAGTACTTAATGCAATCTTATATTCTATATGTATCATTCATAATTTTAAACTTTCTACCCTAATTCTTTATATACCTTGTTTGCAAAACCAATTGCTTTCAAAAACCTTTATTGTGACTATCTGGAAAAATTATAAATGTATCTCTACCTACTAAAACTTCAATCTTCCATAACTTTCTTTTTAAAGTATAGTTGATTTACAATGTTGTGTTAATTTCTGCTGTAGAGCAAAGTGATTCAGTTATACATAAATATATTCCTTTATTTATACTCTTTTCCATTATGCTTTATCATAGGATAGTGAAGAGAGTAATAGTTCTCTGTGCTCTACGGTAGAACTTTATTGTTTGTGCATTCCATATGTCTGCTTACATCTGTTAACCCCAACCTACCACGCCATCCCTCCTTCAACCTCCTCTCCCTTGGCACCCATAAGTCCATTCTCTATGTCCATGAGCCTGTTTCTGTTTTACAAACAGGTTCATTTGTGTCTTATTTTAGATTCCACATATAGGTGATATCTCATGGTATTTATCTGTCTCTTTCTGACTTACTTCATTTTGTATAATAATCTCCAGTTACATCCATGTTGCTGCAAATGGTATTATTTGGTTCTTTTTTATAGCTGAGTAGTATTCTGTTGTATATACGTACCACATCTTCATCCATTCATCAATGGACATTTAGATTCTTTCCATGTCTTGGCTATTGTGAGTAGTGATATGAACATAAATGTGCACATCTTTTTGAAATAGTTTTATCTCAATATAAGCCCAGGAGTGGGACTGCTGGATCATATGGTAATTCTATTTTCAGTTTTCTGAGGAACATACTGTTTTCCACAGTGACTACACCAACTTAACTTCCACCGTCAGTGTAGGAGGGCTCCCTTTTCTCCACATCCTCTCCAGCGTTTGTTATTTGTAGAGTTTTTAATGATGGTCATTCTGAGTGCCAAAGAATTGATGCTTTCAAACTGTGGTGTTGAAGACTCTTGAGAGTCCCTTGGATAGCAAGGAGATCAAACCAGTCAATCCTAAAGAAAATCAACCCTGAATATTCACTGGAAGAACTGATGCTGAAGCTGAAGCTCCAATACTTTGGCCACCTGATACAAAGAGCCGACTCATTAGAAAAGACCCTGATGCTGGGAAAGATTAAAGGCAGGATGAGAAGGGGATGACAGAGGATGAGATGGTTGGATGGCATCACTGACTGAATGGACATGAGTCTGAGTAAACTCTGGAGATGGTGAAGGACAGGAAAGCCTGGAGTGCTGCAGTCCATGGGGCCGCAAACAGTTGGAATGATTGAGCAACTGAACAATAATTCTGATGGGTATGAGGTCATACCTCACTGTAGATTTGATGTGCACTTCTCTAATAATTAGAGATGTTGAGCATCTTTTCATGTGCCTATTGGCTATTTGTATTTCTTCTTTGGAGAAATGTCTATTTAAGTCTTCTGCCCATTTTTCTATTGGGTTTTTTGTTTTTTCTTTTGTTGTTCAGTTGTATGAGCTTTTTACATATTGTTTTTTGGAAATTAAGCCCTTGTCAGTTGCACTGTTTACAAATATTTTTTCCCATTCTGTAGGTTGTCTTTTTGTTTTGTTTATGGTTTTCTTTGCTCTGCAAAAGTCTGTAAGTTTGATTAGGTCTCATTTGTTTATTTTTGCATTTATTTCTACTGCCTTAGGAGACTGATCTAAGAGAACATTGGTATGATTTATGACAGAGCATGTTGTGCTTATGATTTCTTCTAGGAGTTTTATGGTATCCCAATCTTTTTGTGCTGGGAAAGTTGGACAGCCACAGGTAAATCAATGAAGTTAGAACACACCTTCTCACCATACACAAAAATAAACTCAAAATGGCTTAAAGACTTCCATAACTTCTTGATTTGCTTTCTGTTTCATGAAAGTGAATATTTTCTAACTGTTTTAGTACCTTGGTTTAAAAAATTTTTAAAAACAAGAAAAAGTACTAACAGTTGGATAAAAGGCTGAAATTTTATTTTAGTCCCAATGCGTTCATATGCACTTTAAAAAGAAAATCTATAAGTTCATTAGCCAGAAAATATATTATAAAGGGATTTAGCATAAATTAAGCATGTTCAAGAGGTCTGCAGAATAAAGCTGCCAGTGAGATATGATGTTAATCAAGTAATTGAAGAAAAACTCAGCATGGCTAAGTTCCTATTTACTAAGCTATTTCTGTGTTCAACAAATGAGAAGATATAAGAGAATAGGTATTTAGGCGACCCTAAAATCACTGCAGATGGTGACTGCAGCCATGAAATTAAAAGACGCTTACTCCTTGGAAGAAAAGTTATGACCAACCTAGATAGCATATTCAAAAGCAGAGACATGACTTTGCCAACAAAGGTCCGTCTAGTCAAGGCTATGGTTTTTCCAGTGGTCATGTATGGATGAGAAAGTTGGACTGTGAAGAAGGCTGAGTGCTGAAGAACTGATGCTTTTGAACTGTGGTGTTGGAGAAGACTCTTGAGAGTCCCTTGGACTGCAAGGAGATCCAACCAGTCCATTCTGAAGGAGATCAGTCCTGGGATTTCTTTGGAAGGAATGATGCTAAAGCTGATACTCCAGTACTTTGGCCACCTCATGCGAAGAGCTGACTCATTGGAAAAGACTCTGATGCTGGGAGGGATTGGGGGCAGGAGGAGAAGGGGACGACAGAGGATGAGATGGCTGGATGGCATCACTGACTCGATGGACGTGAGTCTGAGTGAACTCTGGGAGTTGGTGATGGACAGGGAGGCCTGGCGTGCTGCGATTCATGGGGTCGCAAAAAGTCGGACACGACTGAGCGACCGAACTGAACTGAAACTATATTTCAGAAAGATAAGCTAAGCAAGGTGTAAAAGTCAGTCAGGTTAGCAGAGGTAGATCAGGAGGACCAGTTTCAGATCTCAGAGAGAAAAAGTGTAGCACTGAGGTTTGGAATCACTGGCTGACCAGGCTCCCTGGTAAAGAGGAAAAGGCCCTAAATGGTCTCTGCAATACACCAGGCTGAAGCTGGTATTAGCTCCACCTCCACCCAATGTAATGCAAGTGTTAATCCTTAAATACTCAGCCTCAAGGGTCCTAACATAGCTTTTACACACTTTCCAGAACCAAAATATTGAAAAGTTTTCTCCTGGTATTCCTACAGCAAGGTGAGGGCAGACAAATCGATGACTGTTCTTCTGGATGTTACTTACTTATAATTTCTTAGGACCAAGTAATTCCAAAGTAGTAAAATAATCTTTTAATCTTCTGAGGTTTCTGGTGCCTTCTTCTTTTGAGTATAAAAATGTATACTAAAACTTTCATTGTACATTAAAGTAAAAAACTAAAAGGACGGGGAACTATCAATTTAAGAAAGCACAGTGAATAGTAGCTAGACAGGAATTTATATTCTTTGAGTAATATAAATCATAAAACCTCAGTATTAAACCTTTTGACCTACTGAGATGCTTGGAAAGATTATGATGGAAGAAAAATGGCTGTATTATACCCAAGTTAGAAAGTCAGTATATTTCCATTCTTAAAAACCATGATCCCAATGCACCAAGACCTTCCTCCCTAGTAATAATTGATCAAAAGAGAGACATTTCACTGCTTACATGTACTACAGTCAGTGAAAGATCAGAACTTATAAGAACCTGCCAACAAAATACTCCAGACAAGTGCAAAATCTATGAAGTATAAGGAGTATATGCCCCACACTATAAAGGAAAGAAAATCTTACAGCTTTTTCTAAGGCATCAATCAAATCAGAATGAAGTGGCACAGAGAGGATTTTGCTTTATGAAGTGCTGGCTTCCTTCAAGGTCATTCATGGCAGTGATGCAAAGATGTCTGCAGTACTGTGCTTTCAGTCTCAGCTAGAGAACTGCCTAGGGTCCTTACTTAATGAGTTTACTAGCTGAGTTTCATCTTAATAGAAGCAACTGAGTTCTAAACAAAAAAAATTTTTTTTAATCTCAGCTCAATGCAGTATCTTTCACAGCTATAAAAAAACAAACAATACACTTATTTTAAAGTAATGAACACTAAGTTAAAATAAATGTGACATCCAAAGAGTCACTTAGTATTATTATTACAAATACCAATTTTCTCATTTATTCATCATTCTGTTAAAAAATCTAAAATATATATTTACCTTTTAACAATGAACCTCATATTTGTTGCTCTCCTTTATCCTTAATGATCCCTTTCATTTACTAAATCTTAAATCAGTGAAAGACAATCCAGATTATAAAGGCTATAAAAAGCCTAAACCAATGAATTGTGAAGCAATATTAAAATTAGGCAGCAGATAAATGTGAAAATGTAGACTTAGCATAAAATTTTTTTAACTGTCAGAATTTACCAAATTTAAAAGGAAAGAAGACCACGGATTACTCTTCAGGTTATTCTATTACTATACTACCAAGGAAGTCGAATTTGCTCTGTTAGTCTATCAGTGTTTTTTACTTGATCATCTTGTCTGCCCTTTAAATGTAAAATTCATCACTAATGACCACCCACATATTTAGTAAGCCCTCTGGTTATATCAGAATACCAGACCACCTGACCTGTCTCTTGAGAAATCTGTATGCAGGTCAGGAAGCAACAGTTAGAACTGAACTGAAGTAATCCATGTTAAACTAGTTTCTCTGATATTATTATCCAGTTTAGTTCAGTTACTCAGTCGTGTCTGACTCTTTGCAACCCCACGAATCACAGCACGACAGGCCTCCCTGTCTATCACCAACTCCCGGAGTTCATTCAGACTCATGTCCATCGAGTCAGTGATGCCATCCAGCCATCTCATCCTCTGTCGTTCCCTTCTCCTCCTGCCCCCAATCCCTCCCAGCATCAGAGTCTTTTCCAGTGAGTCAACTCTTCGCATGAGGTAGCCAAAGTACTGGAGTTTTAGCGTCAGCATCATTCCTTCCAAAGAAATCCCAGGGCTGATCTCCTTCAGAATGGACTGGTTGGATCTCCTTGCAGTCCAAGGGTCTCTCAAGAGTCTTCTCCAACACCACAGTTCAAAAGCATCAATTCTTCGGTGCTCAGCTTTCTTCACAGTCCAACTCTCACATCCATACATGACTACTGGAAAAACCTAGCCTTGACTAGACAGACCTTTGTTACCAAAGTAATGTCTCTACTTTTCAACATGCTATCTAGGTTGGTCGTAACTTTTCTTGAGGTCCTCAAAAGGATCATCACATTTTGCCCTTTCGCTAAGATCTTCTAGTCACGCTCACAGGACAGGAACTACTCAGCCAAGAAAATCAATGTTAAATTCCAGAAAGGTTCCCAAGGAGGACTTATGCATCCTCTTACAGCACTTCAGGGTTGTGGAAGGAGCCAAGAAACTCTGGTTCTCTTTACATATGTCCACAAAAATGACCCAAATAATGCTATTTAAAAGAATTTTACAGTTTAAAAGTACCATAAAAAATAATGTTTAGTACAAATAATAATATGTAATACTAGTAATGGGGAAAACATACAAAACCTAACAGACCATAAAATGCCAGAAAAAATATTTTCTTTTCTAAACTCTCCTGAGACATATGTCACTGCTTCTGAGAAGTTTTATTCCTTTTGGTACCCTTTAACATAGTGCCTAACACTTAGTAGATACTCTAAAATATCTGCTGAATGAACTGGTGAGTTAAAAAAAAAATGAAATTAAGAAAAATATAGGCACTAATTTACTGAGGTTAGTGTAACATAATTTAGTATGTACAAATAATTACTTAAAGTATACTTAGAGTATAACCAAAATTATTTAAAGTATTCCTTAAAGTTTAGCATTTATGTACAATGTTCAAAGGCATTTTTATTTTGAAAAAAAATTTCAATGAAAAATCTGTAATTTGTTTACTCCAAGGTTACTTATAGTACTACTATGCAATAAACTATACAATAATAGAGATGTTTGTAACTAAATATTGTTTATTAAAATAGCTACAAATTAACTAAATTTAATATATAATATAGTACAAAACCTACAAAATGCAAAGAAGTATGAACTAAATAATTCCTCTTAATAAACTCAGCCATTCAAAAAACATTTAATCCTGCTGTTTAACATGGGTGTTGGATGTCCATTCAAGATATCCTTTAATTTTTTTCACCTACATGTTTCCAGGCACTAAAAGACCCCTGATCTAACCTATGTCTTCTTATGCAAGCTCTTTATATCTTGCCCTCATGGTATTTTCCAACTGTCTGCCTTACACAAAGAGTCCTTGCTGGCACTGGCTTGTTGCTAGTCAGTATTTAGCTCTCTCTTTCTGTAGCTAAGAGAGAGCAACCATCTGCTTCCCACAGCTTTTCAATCCTATGATAGCTTTCTGCTTTTTCCTCTTCCAACTCAGAAACAGAAAGTAAGAGATAAAACAAAGCATTTTAGGTCCACAAGAAGCAGTAGAATACCCAGGAGAGTTTCCTCCCAATCAGAAAAATGCTTCCTTAGCAACCAAGTTACTAAGGCCAATTAACCACCCTTCTCTATCAATATTCAATTTACATTGAAACCCTTTTTGGTTAAGCTTTTCAGTTTTACAATGAGCTTTCTGGCAGAGAAAAAGTACTTCTGTCTTAAAGGAGCCAGGACTTTTATCCTGAATATAAGTGTGATTTGAACTTAAAGTACGAGGTGATTTCCTAACATGATGTAAGGGACTGTAAACATAGAAATGGCACAGAAATTAAGTGCAATCAACCAGCACAGGCCTAAAATGAGAGTGAAACATTTCAGAACAACCAGAGACTGAAAACCCTGGAGAATAAGAAATACAGAAAAGATGCTTTGTAGCTGTCATGGCCTTATACTTACCTTGTCTGATTTATGTCCTTTCCTCACAACCAACAAAGCCCAGGTTACCACTAAATAATCACAACATCAGTAAAATTCTAGAAAAAAGATGATATAAGAGAGAAGTACAGACAGTATCAAAACCAACGGGTTTTCTTTCAGACATGGAAGTAAACACTGAAAACTAGTGAGGAAACAGCATTTCAAAGTTATGAACTAACTTAGAAGTAGTTAAAACTATAACACCTTTAAAGTAAAGAAGGTGCTTTTATAAAAACATACACATGGATTGAAGGCGGGAGGAGAAGGGGATGACAGACGATGACATGGTTAGATAGTATCACTGACTCTGGACATGAGTTTCAGCAAGCTCTGGGAGCTGGTGATAGATAAGGAAGCCTGGCATGCTGCAGTCCATGGGGTCGCAGAACTGGAGACAACTGAGCGACTGAATTGACACATGTACAGTGAAAACTCTCCTAAGAGTTCAAGCCATGAGACAGAGGCTACAATCTTCTCACAATTAAATTATTATATTGTATTTCAGTTAAGGTAAAGAACATGACAGAAATTTTATACAATAGGTAATTACTTATCTTCTGATGTTCATTTTCCAGGTCTTAATGAAGCAAACTCCTTTGCTGAATAATTTTAAAGTTTCTTTAAATCCTATATATAATGCAAAATGAAACAATTTGTATATAAAATTTATAATAGGCACTATAAATAATTCTTTAGCAGTTTGTTAGCAGCTCTCCAATATCAACATGCAATACCACTATCAATTCAGTTCAGTAGCTCAGTTGTGTCTGACTCTTTGCGACCCCATGGATGCAGCAAGCCAGGCTTCCCTGTCCATCACCAGCTCCCGGAGCTTGCTCACACTCATGTCCATCAAGTCAGTGATGTCATCCAACCATCTCAACTGCTGTCGACCCCTTTTCCTCCTGTCTTCACTCTTTCTCAGCATCAGGGTCTTTTCCAACAAGTCAGCTCTTCGCATCAGATGGCCAAAGTAATAGAGTTTCAGCCTCAGCATCAGTCCTTCCAATGAATATTCAGGACTGATTTTCTTTAGGATTGACTGGCTTGATCTCCTTGCAGTCCAAGAGTCTCTCAGGAGTCTTCTTCAACACCACAGTTCAAAAGCATCCATTCTTTGGCGCTCAGCTTTCTTTATGGTCCAACTCTCACATCCATACATGACTGGAAAAACCATAGCTTTGACTAGACAGAACTTTGTGAGTCAAGTAATGTCTCTGCTTTTTAATATTGTGTCTAAGTTTGTCAATAGTTTTTCTTCCAAGGAGCAAGTGTCTTTTAATTTCATGGCTGCAGTCACCATCATCAGTGATTTTGAAGCCCAAGAAAATAAAGTCTGTCACTGTTTCCATTGTTTCGCCATCTATTTGCCATGAAGTGATGGGACCAGATGCCATGATCTTCGGTTTTTGAATGTGGAGTTTTAAATACCACTTTATCTCGAAACAATTCTTGCTATTAAATCATAATACAGAATTTCAGAACTTGTTTTCTAGTGTTGTCACTTAACCTTCACAGGACTCTCTTCTATCCTACTTTCTCATAGATTTATTCTCAAACAGTGACACTGCCTTAAGGATGCTCTGATAAAAATTCACATTAGTTAGTCTTTGGTTCCATTATCCTATGTGATCCTCACAACCACCCTGTGAGGCAGGGATTTACCATGCTCTTTCCCAGATGAGGTATTTGATGTTGAAAAAGAGTGGAGAAAGGAATGTAAACTTTATGAATTGCCTACCATTTTTTCAGCCATAATCAGATGCCTTCTTCCATGACATTTAATAGATAGACCCCCAATTCCCCACTTCCTGACTCCCTCAAATATTTGGAATCCATGTTTACAGATAAGGGATTTGAGGCTCACAGAGGTTTAGTCACATGTTCAAAGTACACAGTTAAAATAAGTAAAAGCAGGCATTTAAAAACAAATTTGCCCAACTCCAAAGCCATTGTTCTTTCAACCATGCCACACCACCTGCTACCCAATGCCCACAGCAGCAACGTTATGGTACTCTCTGAATCCCTTCCACTGACGTTAGCAATCATCAAGGATTTAAGTAATATTTTCTAAACATAAGTCATGAGCTCTTAGGAGATTCCAAAATCAACTGGTGGACTTCAGCCAGCATTTTTTAAAAAATAAAATAGAGCAAAATAGATTAATAGAGTAGGTAGATCAAAAAGAATAAGAATTATTTCTTGTGAACCCTGGCTTCAGATATGTGTGTGTAGTATGTACTGGGTCCTGACGTAAAACATTTTTCTTATTGTGAATCTATATCAAAAGTCTGAAAGCCCCTGGTCTCAGAGGATGGTCTCACACACACCTGGAGCATGGGAAGACTTATCAAGGGATGGGTAACTACTGAATGCTCAGCTCTATTCATTTAAAATTAACATCAGGAAACACAGACAGGAAGCCCCTTCTCAGACAAGGAAGAAAAAGGATTACCTAGAATCAGCATAGGAGGAGGATGCTGATTGTATAATTACATACCTCCTTCACAGCAGCTCCAGTCCATCAAGCAGATAGTATAGTTTATTTTCTACAGCACTAATTATGTAATTATCCATAACATTAAATCAGTTCCACCTGATTCAGTCTATCAGAGGTTTCCTGAAACATTCATTTGTTTATTAGTTTTAAAAAGAACACTAAACTACCAATCATCTTGTATGTAAAGCCAGTGTGGAGGCTGGCAAACTTTTCTTGAAAAAGATCTGTCAAATATGCCACTTTTGGCCCTTTGGGATAAATGGCAACTGAAATTTCATCTTAATATACCTTGGTGCTTCTACAAGCAACAGATTTCAGACCTGGTTATTTCCATTTATTTTAAGGTAAAGTTATTTTTCACCCTTAGGCACATAAATATAGAGATAAACTTTAACAAATATTCCTGGCCACTTCATTTAATAAGTACAATTTGGTAAACAGACAAAAATTGATAATGACAAAATATTTGTTTTAACATTGCTAACTTTTAATAATACACTGGAGAGAGGGGAAATTTTGGATAGTTCCATCCAGAAAAATCAAGATATAGGCTCTATTAGTTTCTGACAGTTATATGCCAGGCACAGTGGAATCAAAGTGATCTAACCAGGACAATGCTTGGAGTCTAGTAGCAAGGTTCATAATCACTATTTCAATTTGAAAATATTTTGTCTCTCTGTAAAAATAATTTATCCACATTTTTAATAAAGCCTCTTTAACACTGAGCATTTCAGGCCCTAGCTGAAAAATTATTGGAACCTACATGGGTCTGATTAAATAAGTAGCAATATACATATACAATTGTCCCTAGTTCTGGGCAATAATTCTGTAGTAAAATCACATTCTATATAATAGTCTGTATCTAACAGTAAAAAAAATCCTGCCAAGTAGCTAACTTCATTCAAGCTAAAAAAAAAAAAAAATCAACAGTCTTTCAAACATCCAAAGATTGCCATCTTCCATGGTATTTCACATTTCCATTTCAACATTCAATTTCTTTAGACTGCTGTTGAGTCCTGCATAGACTATTATGCTGATGGGTATTTCTTTCACTCCAGAAAATATTTTTTAAATTAACCTTTTCAATTTAACTGAGGAGGACTTCCCTGGCAGCCTAGTGGTTAAGACTGTGTGCTTCCACTGCAGAGTGCACAGGTTTGATCCCTGGTCAGGGAACCAAGATCTCACATGCCTTGCAGTGCAGTCAAAAATAATTAAACAAAAACAAACAAACAATTTAACTAAGGAATAAAAGGAATTTTAAATATAACTGATTTAAAAAACTTTTGAAAACTCAAATATTTTAGATTCTATTTAATCTTTTGTGAGAGCAAATCTCATTATACTATATTCCAATGGATCCCTCTCTACACATGGAGTTTCCACAGATTTCCAAAAAAAATAATAATAATAAAAGGAGGAGGAAGAAATACTAAACAGTGGTTTCACTTTCACTTATTTTAGATTTGATTATAAAATCAAGATATCCTCATAAAGTTTGAAACCTCCAATTAATCTATTAAGTTTCTTTTTTAAACCTATATCATGGAGAGCAACTCAAACTCATTTTTTTGTAAATGGGAGAAATAATTAGAGCAATTAAAATAATACACTAAGTGTTCTTCCTCAGAAACAACTGGTTTCTTTTAGACCTTTACAACTGGAAAGAAGCATTTCACATTGAAAATCAGATTTTCATACAGAAAATATCAGCTCAGTATTCTCTCAAGTACACATCTGCTGCTAGAAATGATCATACTTTTGACTTTTAAAAAACACTTCAATATTAGAACTATACATAAAGAAAGCTTTGTGATATAACTCACTGCTGAGTTAAAATACAGTGGGTATAGCAGGTGCCTTAGCCTTAGCAAAGGCTTTTCTACTGGCTTGAAAAATAGAAAGAGAATTAGTTACCTATCTGGATTGATTCAACTTGATTTCTCTCAAAAAACAGATTCTCTCTTTGCTCTGCCACAGCAAATAGAGCACAGAGAATTTCAAAGGTAGGAGTAAACTTAAGAAGCCTTTTAGGTTATATGTTCTCACTAAACCTAATATTTTCTCCGAATTTTGAAAAGTGATATTACTCAGGTACCAAGAGCCTAGAGAAGAAAGATTTGAGAGAGTATGGGGCATGTTTCTGCTTCCATATAATACTTCTTGATTTCACAGCTGAACACTAGGGTCTTTTGAGACTGCTCCCCCACCCCAAGATTTTATTAAATAGTTTAGTGCTACATCTCTGTATGTGATTTCTGATGAGTTCTAAGAATAAGTAAACACACATTTCTGTCAAAGCATAGTTAAAGAAATGTAGTTTGTATAATAAGTACTATATCTAGTGCAATAGTCCACAGTTTTATTAGAACTGAAAATCCGAATCAGACCTGACTGATTTTCAGAATATCCTATACTCTCCTCTCAAACACACCACTCCATGGCATATATGTACACTCTAAGTTAAATAAAATTTACTTTGCCTTTGAACATTTTCATAATATACCACAAGAAAAACACAAAATGGTATTGTGGGATTGAGGTTTGCTGTATTAATAAGTTATTTACATTAAAAATCCACTTATCTATCAACATTGGATTCATTAAATCAATAAATCAATACTATTACAGGTACTTTCATTTGTATCTACACAGATTACGTATAATAGACTTTCTGATATGTTAGTTAGCATTGCTTTAATAATGACATTTTCAGATACCAGAGGTAAACATGCTTATTACTCATCATTTACATTTATCAACATGTCTATACTTCAGTCTAAAAATAGCAGTTGCTTTACAGAGAAGTTGTTAACACTGAGAACTGTAGCTTGTCATTTATTCCATTATATGTATAAAAAACCGATAATATTCTGACATATGAGTCTATTACAGACATACAAAATAGAACTCATTCTAGAAGCCACTTAGTAAAATCCTTAGGGCAAATGAGTATATTTGAAGACCTGGTTACATCAGAAGATCATCATTCTCTGAATATGTTCTTTTGGTAATTGAGATCATTTCCTGTTACTGATTCTCAGCTTTATGCTTCAGGGAATTTGTGATAAGCTGTTTTTGTGTTCAGGATTTCCTATAATATTCTACCTGGACTAAGGAAAGTCCCAGTTACTGGACTACAAGGCCCTAGGACAAAAAAATCCCTTTTTCCAGTGGTATACTATTGCTATTCTTATGACTCTATCATTTTCATAGTTTTTAAAAATGTAATCTAAAGGGGTAACCTCAGGCTTTAAAGTAATGAAGATAGTAAATGAATAAATAAAATATGCTCAATACCCATCTCCGATACCTCTTCAAAAGGAAGAAATGAAACTTCAGACAGAAGAATCCAAACTTCAATAATATAAAAAAATCACTGACCAACTTAAAATAAATATGGATGGAGGAGCCTGGTAGGCTGTAGTCCATGGGGTCGCTACTAGTCGGACACGACTGAGCAACTTCACTTTCACTTTTCACTTTCATGCACTGGAGAAGGAAATGGCAACCCACTCCAGTGTTCTTGCCTGGAGAATCCCAGGGACGGGGGAGCCTGGTGGGCTGCTGTCTATGGGGTTGCACAGAGTCGGACATGACTGAAGTGACTCAGCAAGCAGCAGCAACAGCAAATTGAATTAACTGAAGGGCAAAATCTGGGCTATCTCTATTCTATGAAAATGATTCAGAATTCCATATATGAAGATGGTAGAGATAAAAAGAAAATGCAAAGAAATGTTAGACAAAAGCTATTTCTACAGGAAGAAATTTCAGGCACTTCCCTCTTCTAAACATTCATTAATAATTTTTACTACTGATTATTAAAAATCAATATCCATGTTGAATATTCATCTCATTGTTTCCTTTTATTTAGAGTGGTTTAATGTTAAACATGATTTAAAAAAAAAAAAAAACTTATACCCAGTTTCTCTAGAATCATAATTGTAGCTCGAATTGTAGCACTGTAGCTAGAATTCTCTAGAATTGTAGCCATTGTAGTCTATATTGGCCAGTGAGTTAATTTGCTGTTGTTGCGCTGTGCTCAGTCATGTCTGACTCTGCAGCCCAATGGACTGTAGTCTGTCAGGCTCCTCTGTCCATGGAATTTTCTAGGCAAGAATGCTGGATGAGGTTCCCATTTCCTACTCCAGGGGATCTTCTGGACCTAGGGATCGAACCTGCATCTCTTGTGTCTCTTGTGTCTTTTGCATTGGCAGGTGGATTCTTTAGCACTGGGAGTTAATTTAGAACCTTACAAAATAATTTTAAAGTTTAGTAGTTATTTTGCAATAATATTCACATGAGGTTTAAAGGTTAACAGTGACTAATTTTCCTCAAAAAAATTGTCTAACTTGACTATACAGCCTTTGCTACCACTTTCATTCTCAAACTATTATTTTATTTTTATAAATAAAGCAATGACTCTCTCTCAGTCACTGGTAATGAAAAGATCTTGTTTAAGTCTTGTTCGTTACTTCACAAACTCAGAAATGTCACAAGCAAATCACAGTAATGACTCTCAACAATAAATGTCTTATCTAATGAACTCTTGTCCCCAAAACAACACTAAGAAACCCCAATATATTTAGTAGATTTCTGAATATCATCTCATTCTTTTAAGTATCATTTTAAATTACATTTTAAAAATTCAAACAAGATATAGATTATGATTTTAACAAATTACTTCACTCACATATTCCATTATATTTCTTTGATTTTTAAACTCCTATTTATTGCATATAAACTCATGGGCATAAAAATCATGAATCCAGCTACCCCTCTATAGTCAAGACTACCAGTTCTGATTGGAACAAAGAAGTGATCTGATTTCCCACTTCATACATGGCCAATTTTTTAAAATCTTTTTTAAAGTAACTATTAGTAGAGGCATTGTTTCAAATATCCTCAAATAGGAAATGTGATGTACAGATATGATGTGCTAACTCACTTCAGTCATGTCCAACGCTTTTGTGACCCTATGGATGGTAGCCCACCAGCCTCCTCTGTCCATGGGATTCTCCAGGCAAGAATACTGGAGTGGGTTGCATGCCCTCCTCCAGAGGATCTTCCTGACCCAGAGATCAAACCCAGGTCTCTTTCGTCTCCTGCATTCGCAGGCAGGTTCTTTACCACTAGCACCACCAGGGAAGCCCAGTTATGGATGGGGCTCTAAATTCTAAAGAGAATTCCAAAGTCCCCTGGCCTCAGTCTTCTATACAACATGGGGCCCCTTTCTATAATATTAGAGGCTAGGTTATAAACTGGTGGCCTAAGGACCATTTGCAGCCCATACACATAGTCTATTTAGCCTGCACAGATTTTTTTTTCTTTTTTACTTAAATCAACACATAAATCCATATCTTGCCTTCTCTTGAAAATCCACCTGGAGATGCATTTCTACTGCCCCTTTGGATGAACCATTCCCTCTCCACTTCTCCACAGGTCCCACCAACTCCCATCAGCCCACTTCATTCATCACCATCCTGGTGCTTTAAACATCTGAACATTTCTGTCAGTGACCACTGTTTTGGAGAAAAGGTTATCCACTCTGTGGCTAACATCTCCAAGAAAGGGAAGGGAACTCACAGCTTTGCAAGATGACCAGTTTCACTGTGAGCAATCTAAACAGTAGACAGACTTGTCTTGAATAATTTCCAGTTACTCTGTCTCCTCAGAAACAAAGTGAGTCTACTCTCTCTTCCACGGGAAAGCTTTCTAGATATCTTAAGACAATTAACCTTCCTAGGTCTTTAGTTCTAATTTAACACCCCCAGAACTCCCAATAGTCCTCATAATAATATATTTTCAAGCCTACCCATGGCCCCCAGCGTGCTTCTTTGAATGGATAAACCCCACTTATGATCAATTTTCAACTATTATTTATGAATTCGTTCATCATGTACTCTATCAGTGTTGTTCTGCACATACAATAAGGTAATATTTCCTTGTTCTACAGCAAAGATTTTCAAACTATCTGGTCTCAACACCCCTTTACACTTTTAAAATTCATTGAAGATTCCAATGAACTTTTTGTTCAAGAGAGTTATGTGTATGATATTGTATTAGAAATTAAAATTGAAATTAAAAAAATATTAGTTCACTTTAAAAATATATGGTAATAGAATAGCAAATTTCTATGAATGATAATATAACAACAAATTTCTATGAAAAAATAAATGTTTTCCAAAACAACATAAATTAGTAAGAAAAGCAGTATACATTTTGAAAATATTTTTAGTGTCTAACTTAATTAAAGATAGCTGGATTTTTATAACTGTTTCTGCATTCACTCTGTTGCAATATCACACATATGTAGCCTCTGGGAAAGTAGGGGAGAATGAAAGTACAAAATGTAAATAATATCTTAACATTATTAAATATATTTGACCTTGTGGACCCCTTGAAAGGGTCTTTGGGACCCTTCAGGGGACCTCAGATAATATTTGGGATCCAATCATGCTTTCATTAATATGGCTTAGGTTCCAGTTAGTTTCTCTAGCATCCATGGCATTTTTTTCACTTACCTTGAGCTTGTGGTTAACTAAAATCATTAGCTCTTTCTCAAACAAACTGCTGTCATGTCAATGCAGGCCTTATACATATACTTCCTCACAGATGCCATTTTGTTGCTTTTAGGTTACCCTTTGGTAGTAGACACTGTTGCTGCCCTGCCCAAGTCCGCTTAAGGCCACCGTACCCATTCACACCCAGCTGTTGTAATTGTTGGCTGATAACACACAGCAGCCCTCTTCCTTCCCTGAAGAATGTCTCAGTAATACTGGAGCCATCTTGCTTGGAAGCTGTCTTCCTCTACATCAGGCAATGACAGACTGACAGTTCAATAAATGCTACAGAGTACAAAAGGTCAGCCTCAAGGACACAAGGTGAGACTAATTTGGGGTATCTATGTTCCAGAGTTCTAAGGAGATCAGACTAAAGCTCATCTCGAGTGAGACCACAATCTCCCTTAGCTTTTATCGCTTGTTCTTTCCTGCTTCCATCACTCCCTTTCTCCTAAGAACATATCCCTAATAAGTCACTTCAACAGGAATCTCCATCTCAGGCTCAACCTAAGACATTTTTCATTTCATCAAGATTATTACAATATCAACTCTACCATACATTATATTAACTAACCATCTCAGCTGTACATCTAAAATATGCTAAGAGTTCCATTATAAAGTACTGCAGTGGTTCTTAGAGTGTTGTGGTCCCTGTACCAGCAGCATCAGCATAACCTGGGAACTTGTTAGAACTGAAAATTCTCAGGCTCCAATCCAAACCTACTGAATCACAAAGTCCATCACATAGATGTGCCATAAGCAACTCATCCACTACTGTTCGATATTTTAGTTGTTTCTACTTTTTCCTATTATAAATAATGGTAAAATGAATATACTTCCATGTAAAAGTTGAAAAAGTTTTAAATGTACACATGTAAAACTTTGTGTACATTTCTAATTATTTTCTGTAATTTGCTTTGATGTAAAAGCACTGCACCAAAAAGGAAGATAGATGAATAGAGGGAGAGATATGTAATACAGCAAGCACAGCAAAATGTTAATGTCGGAATCCAAGCAATGAGTACGTGGATGTTCACTGCAAAATTCTTTTGACTTATTCATATGTTTGAAATTTGTTGGGAAATGTTGAAAAAAATTATATTTTATGAAGCTAAATTCCTAGAATTGGAATAGATAATTCATAGTATGCGTACATCTTTAAACTTTGTGAAGTTAAAACATCAACCAGAAAGTGTCAGTTTCCTCACACTGTCAACACCACTTTTTAGTGCTTTTCAAATGTCTGCCAACTTGTTAGGAAAGAACTAGTAATTTATCTTTTAAATCATCATCTCCATGTGCATTTTTGAAGTTAATATATAATGAACTGAAAAGCTTCCTAACATGCTTGGCTTCATATATGATGTTGGTTATTCGAACCATGAAACAGTAATCAAGATTTGAACACCTACTCAAGATCCCCTGGAGGAGAAAAATGGCAACCCACTCCAGTACCCTTGCCTGAAAAATCACATGGACAGAAGAGCCTGGCAGACTACAGTTCAAAGAGCTGCAAAGAGTCGGACACAACTGAGTAACTAAGCACTCAATATACTAAAAACATTACCCCAAAAAACCTTAAATCTATATATAAATCAGGGGCACTTACTTTATTACCAAACACAATATCCTCAAGAATAAATTGCAAAGTAAATTATACAGGCAATGGGACTTCCCTGCTGGTCCAGTGGCTAAAACTCCGAGCTCCCAATGCAGGGGGCTTGGGTTCAAATCCTGGTCAGGGAACTAGATCCCACATGTTGCAACTAAGACCCGGTGCAACCAAATATAAAAATCCCTTGGAGTACTTTTAAAAAACTAAATTTAATTTTAAAAATAAATAAAAAATAAATTATACAGGCAACAGTTACTTCCAGGCCAGCATCATACACAGACAGAAGGGGTTAGGGCTCAACTGTCACCAAAAAAAGTCTCCTTTCCCATTTTACCAGGATATTTGGAATTTTAAGCACTATATTTGTTTCTTTATGTTGAAGCAATTAGATCCCCACTAATTCAATTTTAAAATTCAAGCATTTTATTTCGATATGGGTTCACATAATTATAGTTCATCCATAAGATGAAATGCAATGGAGCCATTAAAAAAGAACTACAGATATCCACATCTACTGACATGGGAAGATATCCATGCCATACTTGTTCATTGCAGAACACAAGTATGTATGTGTGTATGTGACAGAAATATGTGCAAGGATACTTACCAAAATATTCATAGTGGTTACCTTCAGTTGAAGGATCTGTGGGAGTTTTTATATATTTTTCTATTGTTTATTTTTACAATGGATATATAAAAATTTTTATTAACAACATAAAGTACAATAAGTCTATTTGCATTTTGATAAAAATAAAGTTGAAAATATCCCAGAAAACCATTATGCCATGATTAGTACCTTATTAAATTTTAATTTAGCAAGATTTTCAAGTCAAGGTTAAAGTCCCTTAAGGAATGAGACCCAGATCCAGCATATTCTAAAGGACATAGGAGAAAAATTAAAGGTAGACTAGGTAAAGAGATATCCATCACACATTACTCAGCTGAGGTATAGGCCTGTATTATCCTCAGGGGATTTTACTGAAAAAAATCAATAAGCAATGGAAGGCATCTGTAGTTTTTAGATCTAAGAGAAACCAAAAGGGTGAAGTCTTGTGACAATCTGTACAGACCCAGAGTGAATCTTAACTTTACCACAGTTCCTGATTTCAATATTAGAGAAGAAAATACCTCTTAGAAATGATGTTCACTTCTCCCCTTACAACAGGTTCAGGATCTGATGGCAGTTAATTTTTTAAATATATTTATCAGATTTAAACTTTTACTTTATACTTTACAAAGACTGAAAAGGAGAAAATGATATGTTAAATCACTCACCTCCACAGGAAGAAATGTCTGTACATGTGCAGCTGTTCCTTGATGTGACATTGCAGTTCCATTTTTAACTTGAAAATGTGTTTTGCACATGTAGCCATCAGAACAGTCCTGTGTTCCACCAAAGAATACATAAGAAAATGCCAATTATTGTGAGAACTCATCATTCTAAGAACTACAGTGTCTCACAAGTTCCAAACCAAGCAATGAAAAACTAAGTATATCAAATGAGATGAGATAATATGGATAAATTCATCCAATTCATCCTACACACAGTAAGTATTCAATAAATTGAAGTTTTAAGCCCCTACTTTTATCACCTATTAATGATGTTTCCTCTTCTCATAGATTAAATACCTTTTTCCCCCAAGCACTTCAAAACATAGAATTCATAGAGCACATAGGTTGGCAGCTGTTTAAAAGTATACCAACTTATAGAAATGTCTTGTCATATAATTAATATTGATATTCATTTCATAACATATAGAGAAATAGAAATTTTAGGAGGACGTGCATCTTGAAGCTAGAAATGATCCACTGTTTCAATTTATTGCTCAAGGAAGAATCTCCATTAAGAGGTCCTGGAGAGGTAATCTTTCACCTCCTTCCAGAGCACTTCCAGGAACCCACATGTCACCCCCTTACACAACTACCACCTGCATTCAGGTATACAACACACTGTTCACTGAGAAAGCTTAGTTCTATATTGCACTGAAGTGTGTCCATTTAACCTTAATTCACCAGTTCTAGTTATGCCTTCTGGAGTCTAAACTCGTTTTCAGAGTCATTCTTCAAAGAGTTAAAGATAATTTCCACTGTTCTCAAATGTTGGAAGGTATGATTTCCAAGCCCTTAACCAGTTGCATTTCTCTCCTGCTTCTTATGTAATGAATGCATACTAAGTCACTTCAGTAGTATCCAACTCTTTGCAAGCCTATGGATGGTAGCCAGCCAGGCTCCTCAGACCATGGGATTCTCCAGGCAAGAATACTGGAGTAGGTTGCCATACCCTCCTCCAGGAGATCTTTCCAACCCAGGGATCAAACCTGTGTCTCTTAAGTCTACTACATTGGCAGCCAGGTTTTTTACCATTAGTGTCACTTGGAAAGCCCCTACTTATATAATCAGTTCAGTTCAGTTCAGTCGCTCAGTCATGTCTGACTCTGCAACCCCATGGACTGCAGCACACTAGGCTTCACTATCCATCACCAACTCCTGGAGCTTGCTCAAACTCATGTCCATCGAGTCAGTGATGCCATCCAACCATCTCATCCTCTGTTGTCCCCTTCTCCTCCTGCCTTCAATCTTTCCCATCATCAGAGTCTTTTCAAATGAGTCAGCTCTTCGCATCAGGTGGCCAAAGTATTGGAGTTTCAGCTTCAGCTTCAGTCCTTCCGATGAATATTCAGGACTGATTTCCTTCAGGATTGACTGGTTTGATCTCCTTCCAGTCCAAGGGATGCTCAAGAATCTTCTCCAGCACCACAACTCAAAAGCATCCATTCTTTGGTGTTCAGCTTTCTTTATGGTCCAACTCTCACATCCATACATGACTACTAGAAAAACCATAGCTTGCATCATACAAATCTTTGTTAGCAAAGTGATGTCTCTGCTTTTTAATATACTGTCTTGGTTTGCCATAGCTTTCCTTCCAAGAAACAAACATCTTTTAATTTCACAGCTGCAGTCACTGTCCACAATGATTCTGGAGCCCAAAAAAAAAGAAAATCTGTCACTGTGTCCACTTTTCCCCAACTATTTGCAATGAAGTGATGGGATCAGATGCCATGATCTTAGTGTTTTGAATGCTGAGTTTTAAGCCAGCTTTTCACGCTCCTCTTTTACCCTCATCAAGAGGCTCTTTAGTTCCTCTTCACTTTCTGCCATTAAAGTGGTATCATCTGCATATCTGACGTTGCTTATACTTCTTGTGGCAATCTTGACTCCAGCTTATGATTCATCCAGCCTGACATTTCACATGATGTAATCTGCACAGAAGTTAATAAGCAGGATTACAATATACAGCCTTGACGTACTCCTTTTCCAACTTTGAACTAGTCCTTTGTTCCACAGCCAGTTCTAACTGTTGTTTCTTGACCTGCAGGTAGGTTTCTCAGGAGGCAGGTAAGGTAGTCTGGCATTCCCATCTCTTTAAAAGTTTTCCAGTTTGTTGTGATCCACAGAGTCAAAGGCTTTAATGTTGTCAATGTAGAAGTTGATGTTTTTCTGGAATTCCCTTGCTTTCTCTATGATCCAACAAATGTTGACAATTTGATCTCTGATTCCTCTGCCTCTTCAAAATGCAACTTGTATATCTGGAATTTCTGAGTTCACATACTGTTGAAGCCTAGCCTGAAGCAGTTTGAGCACTGAACTGAAGTGAAAGTCACTCAGTCATGCCAGACTCTTGGGAACCCCACAGGGTGTAGTCCATGAGGCTCCTCTGTCCATGGAATTCTCCAGGCAAGAATACTGGAGTGGGTTACCATTTCCTTCTCCAAGGGGTTACCAAGTGGGTTCTCCAAGTGGGATACCATTACCTTCTCCAAGTGGGTTACCATTTCCTTCTCCAAGTGGGTTACCATTTCCTTCTCACTCTACCCAGGGATCAAACCCAGTTCTCCTGTATTACAGGCAGATTCTTTACCATTTACTCAGAAGATAATTTGAGCATTACCTTGCTAGTATGTGAAATGAACACAATTGTACAGTCGTTTGAACATTCTTTGGCACTGACCTTCTTTGGGACTTGAATGAAAATTGAACTTTTCCAATCTTGTGGCCACTGCTGAGTTTTCCAAATTTCCTGACATATTGAGTGCAGCACTTTAACAGCACCATCTTTAGATTTGTCTGTAGTTATGCTCCCTAAGGTCCACCTGACTTCACATGCAAAGATGTCTAGCTCTAGGTGAGTGATCATACCATCATGGATATCCAGGTCATTAAGACCTTTTTGTAGAGTTCTTCTCTGTATTCTTGCTACCTCTTCTTAATCTTTTCTGCTTTTGTTGGGTCCTTGTTGTTTCTGTTCTTTACATGTCCATCCTTGTATACAATATTCCCTTCGCATCTCCAATTTTCTTGAAGAGATCTCTAGTCTTTCCCATTCTATTGTTTTCCTCTATTTCGTTTCATTGTTCACTTAAAAACGCATTCTTATCACTCCTTGCTATTCTCTGGAACTCTGCATTCAGTTGGTATATCTTTCCCTTTCTTCCTTGCTTTTTGCTTCTCTTCTTTTCTCAGCTATATTTGAAGCCTACTCAGACAACCACTTTGCTTTCTTGCATTTCTTTTTGGGGGGGATGGTTTTGGTCACTGCCTCCTATACAGTGTTACAAACCTCCATCCATAGTTTTTCAGACACTCTATCTACCAGATCTAATCCCTTGAATCTGTTCTTCACCTCCACTGTATAATCATAAGGGATTTGATTTAAGTCATACCTGAATGGTCTAGTAGTGGTCCCTACTTTCTTCATTTTAAGCCTGAAGTTTGCGGTAAGGATCTCTGTGATCTGAGCCACAGTAAGCTCTAGGTCTTTTGGTGGGGGGGATGGGGGGGTGGGGTGGGGGTAACGGTATAGAGCTTCTCCATCTTCACCTGCAAAGAATACAATCAATCTGACTTTGGTATTGACCATCTGGTGATGTCCATGTGTAGAGTAGTCACTTATGTTTTTGGAAGAGGGTATTTGCTATGACCAGTGTGTTCTTTTGACAAAACTCTGTTAGCCTTTGCCCTGCTTCAGTTTGTACTCCAAGACCAAACTTGCCTGTTACTCCAGGTATCTCTTGACTTCCTACTTTTGCATTTCAACCCCCTATGATAAAAAGGACTTTTTTTTTTTTTTGGTATTAGCTCTAGAAGGTCTTGTAAGTCTTCATAGAATCATTCAGCTTCAGCTTCTTTAGCATTAGTGGTGTGGGCACAGATTAGATTACTCTGATGTTGAATGGCTTGCTTTGCAAATGAACCAAGACCATTCTTTTGTTTTTGAGGTTGCACCCAAGTGTTACAATTTGGACTCTTTTGTTGGCTATCAGTTCAGTTCAATTCAGTCACTCAGTCGTGTCCGACTCTGTGACCCCATGAATTGTAGCACGCCAGGCCTCCCTGTCCATCACCAACTCCCGGAGTCCACTCAAACTCATGTCCATTGAGTCAGTGATGCTATCCAGCGATCTCATCCTCTGCCATCCCCTTCTCCTCCTGCCCCCAATCCCTCCCAGCATCAGAGTCTTTTCCAATGAGTCAACTCTTTGCATGAGGTGGTTAAAGTATTGGAGTTTCAGCTTCAACATCAGTCCTTCCAAAGAACATCCAGGACTGATCTCCTTCAGAATGGACTGGTTGGATCTCCTTGCAGTCCAAGGGTCTCTCAAGAGTCTTCTCCAACACCACAGTTCAAAAGCATCAATTCTTCGGCGCTCAGCTTTCTTCACAGTCCAACTCTCACATCCATACATGACCACAGGAAAAACCATATCCTTGACTAGACGGACCTTTGTTAGCTATCAGGGCTACTCAATTTCTTCTAAGGGATTCTTGCCCACAGTAGCAGATATAATGGTCACCTGAATTAAATTTGCCTATTCCCATCCATTTTAGTTCACTGATTCCTAAAATGTCAATGTTCACTCTTGCCATCTCCTGCTTGACCACATCCAGTTTACCTTGATTCAGGGACCTAATATTCCAGGTTCTTATGCAATATTGTTCTTTACATCTTAGGACTTTGCTTTCATCACCAGACACATCCACAACTGAGTGTTGTTGCCACTTGGGCCCAGCCTCTTCCTTCTTTCTGGAGCTATTTCTCTGCTCTTCCTCAGTAGCATAATAGACACCTTCTGACCAGGGGGGCTCATCTTCCAGTGTCATATCTTTTTGCCTTTTCATACAATTCATGGGGTTCTCAAGGCAAGTATACTGGAGTAGTTTGTCTTTCCTTCCTCCAGTGGACCATGTTTTGTCAGAACTCTCCACTATGACCCATCCATCTTGGGTGGCCCTGCACAGCATGGCTCATAGCTTTATTGAGTTACACAAGCCCCTTTGCCACAAGGCGGTGATCCATACCTCTCAGTCAGTTGTACTGTCCTCCCTCTGGATTCACACAGAGAACCTGCTGTTTGATCATGATCAATACTAGTTCTGGTTGATCATGATCAATACTAGT
>NW_024070189.1:28402747-28557215 GCF_014754425.2 Oryx dammah
TTGATCATGATCAATACTAGTTCTGGTTGATCATGATCAATACTAGTTCTGGTTGACTGCAGTCAACTCATTCAGACTGGCTGATGCCACCTTCATAGATGGTTAAACGTCCTGAATATCCTTTCTACCTGTAAAATAAGCTATTAAGTATCAAATACTATTATCTTTTATTATTTCACTAAGGTTCTAAATTTTGTAGCTGGAATTATTGTTGTATTTCCAGTGAAAGCTATTCTCTTTTCTCCTATATTTGACCCAGAAAGGCAAAACTCTGGCAGTATTGGCAGCCATTATGTAATTAAATGGAGCCTGAGGATAAAGCCAATGCAGAGGGAAACAAGACCATAACATGCACAAGATTCTGATTACACTATTTATACCAACCATACCTGAAGCTAGCTCTGCCCTCAAATTTTCAATTACATGGCCCCCAAAAGTCCCTTCTTGGCTTTATCCAGTATGAATTGGGTTTTCTGTCACTTGCAACCAAAATAGTCTTTTTATAAAATGACATATATTGTGTTTATTAGTTGAAAACGAGAAGATTTTCTACTGTATTTGTATTATCATTCATTATGATAGATAATCAATAGTTGATTATATATAAGATTTACCAAATACAATAAAACCAGAATAGTATGTGTTTCTGAGAAAAAAGTGCTCACAGTCTGCAATTTTAAAATAATCTGGCAATAGAAGGAAAAAGTCTTAGGATGTTCAGAGAAAAGTTAGAGCTAAATTGTGTGTAGTGCATATAATCCATCAAATGAGGGTAACTGTTCTATTTTGTATTTTTAATACCTGAGTGTTGGTCACACAACCTCTTCCTAAGGGAAGCTATAACTTAGTAGAACTCTAATTACAATGCAAAATACACCTCCTTTGACATCAAAGAGGTGAGTCAGAAATTCCTGTGCATCTACGTTATAAAATCTAAATAAATTACCTGGTATCTATTCCAATGAGTTAGGATAGAGATGTGTCATTTTCAATGTTACTTATAATTTAAACAATTTAAATTTCCATTTTAGGTAATTTCTGATACTATTTATTAATGTCTACAAGGAAGTGCAAAAGAGTTTTTATTTTTTACCTCAGCCTATATTTGGTCATAGTGATTTTCTTTTTGCTATCAATCTGTTAATAGTCAAGATTAGCCTTGAAAAATTAAATATAGAAAAAGGAGAGTTTTACAGTATTTCAAACATTTACTTTCACAGAAGTAGGCCTTTCTCCCACATCATTTTAACTTAAGGTATAAAAATATGTTTTGTTCCTCACTATTGAAGGATGCTTTTTTAGAAACAACAAATGTAAAAGTATGAGAACTGCCCTCTAAATTAGCACTACAGTCCATCGAGCCAGGCAAACAGAATTGAACTCAAACCTCCCCCTGAAGATTCCAATGGACATTCCTCTCTAGCTTACCTGTAGTCTTACTGTACTTACTATAGCTTACAATTTAGCATTAACCTCTTTAGCTTTTTAACATTGATTAGTCTCACTTTCTCCAATGATCCTAAGCTCAGGCCTAGGTAAGCCCTATTGCTAGAGAAAGGGCAGTCCTTACTGTAGAATCTGGACTGTCTTCCACATAAAAACCTTATCCCCACAGAGTATGAAAACACCCTGGACCTTCATGGGAGGAGATGGAACAAAAGGAACCTTATACCTCACCCAGTTCCACCCTCCTGCTTTAGCAATAAGAAGGTGAAGGACTGAAGTACTTTGAAGAGACTTGTCCTACAGCCAATTAGGGGCAGAGCTGGAAGTGGAAAGTAGGTCTCGTGGCCTGAGTTTTTTCTACTATACTAAGCAAGTTATTCCAGAGAGCAGGATGAGAGCAGAAAGCTCCTCATTGATGCTCATGGGCAGAGGGAAGCCAGGTTCTGCAAATGGAATAGCTCATGCCACTCAAGTGCAGTCTGGGACCACAGCCACAGCATCACCTGGGAGCTTGTTAGACATGCAGAATCCCAAGCCCATGACAGACCTCCTGTATCGAAATCTGTATTTAACAGGATCCCAGGTGATCTGGATGTACAATCAGAAGCACTGAGGCAGGAAGACCACAATCCCTGCCTCAAAGAGATAGCAAACTATATTAAACAGTGGTTCTCAATGCTAGCTGCACATATGACTCACCTGAGGAGTTCTGAAAATGCTTTTACTAGGGTGCCCCCTCAGACCAGTGAAGTCAGAATCTTCCCAGTAGACTCCAGTGAAAAGCCAGGGTAGAGAACCACTGCACTAACTTCACTGGAGTCCCTTTCTGAACTCTGAGAACAGAACCAACCATGGTCTCTGCAGCTGCCTCAAGAGAAAAGGCCACAAACGGCTCCCAAATTTCAGGAATTCCAGGACTCACTCAGAGCCCTCCATATGCTAAACTTGCTGCTCTGGATGCTCATCTCGTCATTTCAACTGTGCTGAGACTGCTTTTTAAGTGGTCTTCACTACTGTCTCAAACCCCCCTCGCCAGCAACTCGCCCAGCCTTGACTGTAGCAAGGTCACCTGTAACAGCCGGTAATCTGATAACTTTAAAACCATCCCATATCCAGCTACACTTCTGCTATCAGGACTCCTTGCTGCCTACCGCCACATAGCAGGTTGCTCCACACTGTCACTACAGAATAGAAACTACCAGAAATGCAGGTGCTTTATGTAACCCAGACACCGCTAATAAAGACAACACTCGCTCACAGTCAAAACTCCTCATGTTATCTACATGAAATATCAAAATAAGGAATAAAGATTTAAATGAGAAAAATAATACCATAAATGTGCTCAATGTAAACACTGGAAGACTATAAAAGCTCTTATTCATTCATCTATTTATTCTTATTATTTTCTTATTTTTGGCTGCACAGCTTGCAGGACTCTATTTCCCTGACTAGGGATCCAACCTGTGCCCCCTGCAGTGGAAACGCAGAATCTTAACCACAGGACCACCAAGGAATTCTCTAAAAATTCTTAAAAGATATTTACAAAGTAAATAAAAACTTTGACATCACATAAAATATGCACTCAATATGCCAGCAAATTTGGAAAACTCAGCAGTGGCCACAGGACTGGAAAAGGTCAGTTTTCATTCCAATCCCAAAGAAAGGCAATGCCAAAGAATGCTCAAACTACCGCACAATTGCAATCATCTCACATGCTAGTAAAGTAATGCTCAAAATTCTCCAAGCCAGGCTTCAGCAATATGTGAACCATGAACTTTCAGATATTCAAGCTGGTTTTAGAAAAGGCAGAGGAACGAGAGATCAAATTGCCAACATCCGCTGGATCATGGAAAAAGCTAGAGACTTCCATAAAAACATCTATTTCTTCTTTCTTGACTATGCCAAAGCCTTTCACTGTGTGGATCACAATAAACTGTGGAAAATCCTTATAGAGATGGGAATACCAGACCACCTGACCTGCCTCTTGAGAAACCTGTATGCAGGTCAGGAAGCAAGAGTTAGAACTGGACATGGAACAACAGACTGATTCCAAATAGGAAAAGGAGTACGTCAAGGCTGTATATTGTCACCCTGCTTATTTAACTTATATGCAGAGTACCTCATGAGAAACGCTGGGCTGGAAGTAGCACAAGCTGGAATCAAGATTGCCGGGAGAAATATCAATAACCTCTGATAGGCAGATGACACCACCCTTATGGCAGAAAGTGAAGAAGAACTAAAGAGCCTCCTGATGAAAGCGAAAGAGGAGAGTGAAGAAGTTGGCTCAAAGCTCAACATTCAGAAAACTAAGATCGTGGCATCCTGTCCCATCACTTCATGGGAAATAGATGGGGAAATGGTAGAAACAGTAGCTGACTTTATTTTTCTGGGCTCCAAAATCACTGCAGATGGTGACTGCAGCCAGGAAATTAAAAGATGCTTACTCCTTGGAAGGAAAGTTATGACCAACCTTGACAGCATATTAAAAAGTAGAGACATTACTTTGCCAACAAAGGTCCATCTAGTCAAGGCTATGGTTTTTCCAGTGGTCATGTATGGATGTGAGAGTTGGACTATAAAGAAAGCTGAGCACAGAAGAATTGATGCTTTTGAACTGTGGTGTTGGAGAAGACTCTTGAGAGTCCCTTGGGAGGCAAGGAGATCCAACCAGTCCATTCTGAAGGAGATCAGTCCTGGGTGTTCTTTGGAAGGAATGATATTGAATCTGAAACTCCAATATTTTGGCCACCTGACTCTTGAGAGTCCCTTGGACTGCAAGGAGATCCAACCAGTCCATTCTGAAGGAGATCAGCCCTGGGTGTTCTTTGGAAGGAATTATGCTAAAGCTGAAACTCCAGTACTTTGGCCACCTCATGCGAAGAGTCAACTCGTTGGAAAAGACTCTGATGCTGGGAGGGATTGGGGGCAGGAGGAGAAGGGGACGACCAAGGATGAGATGGCTGGATGGCATCACTGACTTGATGGACATGAGTTTGAGTGAACTCCAGGAGTTGGTGATGGACAAGGAGGCCTGGTGTGCTGCAATTCATGGGGTGGCAAAGAGTAGGACACAACTGAGTGACTGAACTGAACTGAACTGAACTGATGCGAAAAGCTGACTCTTTGGAAAAGACCCTGATGTTGGGAAAGATTGAAGGCAGGAGGAGAAGGGGACGACAGAGGATGAGATGGTTGGATGGCATCACCGACTCAATGGACATGAGTTTGGGTAAACTCCGGGAGTTGGTGATGGATAGGGAGATCTGGCATGTTGCAGTTCATGGGGTTGCAAAGAGTCGGACATGACTGAGAGACTGAACTGATTAAAATATTAATTAATTCTATTGCATAGAAAAATTCTTAAACTCAAAAGGCAAATATCAAAATGTGAAAAAAAGATTTGTAGCTCAAATAGAAAAGGACTAATTTGTCAACAAGTAAATAGCTTTAATTTCCTCAATACATAACAGTTCTAACAAACCATTAAGAAAAAGCCCAATAGCCCAATAGAAAAACGAGCAAAGAATATAAATAGATAAAACAGGAAGTATACATGGATCAGTCACTTCAGTCACTCAGTTGTGTCCGACTCTCTGTGACCCCATGATTTGCAGCAAACCAGGCCTTCCTGTCCATCACCAACTCCCGGAGTTCACTCGAACTCATGTCCATCAAGTCAGTGATGCCATCCAGCCATCTCATCCTCGGTCGTCCCCTTCTCCTCCTGCCCCCAATCCCTCCCAGCATCAGAGTCTTTTCCAACGAGTTGACTCTTCGCATGAGGTGGCCAAAGTACTGGAGTTTCAGCTTTGGCATCATTCCTTCCAAAGAACACCCAGGACTGATCTCCTTCAGAATGGACTGGTTGGATCTCCTTGCAGTCCAAGGGACTCTCAAGAGTCTTCTCCAACACCACAGTTCAAAAGCATCAATTCTTCAGTGCTCAGCTTTCTTCACAGTCCAACTCTCACATCCATACATGACTACTGGGAAAACCATAGCCTTGACTAGACGGACCTTTGTTGGCAAAGTCATGTCTCTGCTTTTCAATATGCCATTTAGATTGGTCATAACTTTCCTTTCAAGGAGTAAGCGCCTTTTAATTTCATGGCTGCAATCACCATCTGCAGTGATTTTGCAGCCCCCCAAAATAAAGTCTGACACTGTTTCCACTGTTTCCCCATCTATTTCCCATGAAGTGATGGGACCAGATGCCATGATCTGAGTTTTCTGAATGGATATTAATCATATAAAAATATGTTCAATGTTACCAATAAGAAAAGTGCAAATTAAAACTATGTGACACCATCTTTTACCTATCAGATCGGCAAAAATCAGAAAGCATGAAATACACTGTGGATAAAACAGGCAGGTACTTTCATACATTGCCAAGGATAGGGTAGTTTAAATTAGTGTAACCTCTCTGTAGAGCAAGATGGCAATACGTATCCAAACTTAAAATGCACCTACTTTCCATCCAGAAATGGTACTTCCAGCAATTTATCATACAGAAATAGTTGTATATGTAGGAAGTAAAATTCATGCAGTGATATGTATTAAAATATTGTTGTAATAGCACAATATTGGAAATAACCTAAAAGCTCATTGGTAAGGATTGGTTAAATAAATTACAGTATTAAAAAAAAATTATGGTATACCCAAATAATAGAATGCTATGCAGTAATAAAAAAGTGAGTATGTTTAGTAAGTATTCATATGGGATAATAATCAAAATAGATCGTTAAGTTAAAAAATATGCAGAATAGCAGGTATACATGTATTATGCTACAATTTATTTCAATATAAATTCAATGTGCTTGTGTATACTGAAAATATCTGAAAGGACACCCAAGACACTAGTATGAATGGTCTGGGTAAGAAGAGTGGGAGGGTTAAGAAGGAAACTAATAGTGACAACCCCTTTTGTCCTTATAAATTAAAAACACTGTATGTTAAACAAATACTCTATTGATTGTCTTTTGAATGGTATACCTCCAGGCCATCACATTGCTTCATTGGATTCCAATGATGAATTTCTTGGGAAAAAGTGTTCTGTAAGCCTTAAAGAACTCTAGAGAGATGAGCAAGTTTTCTAGTGTTGTACTAAATGCCTACTGGATGGAGATCTAAGGATTTCCTAACAGATCATGTTTGGGTCTGCTTTCTTACAAGCTGTCATAAGCTATGCCACCCAGAGAGCTATGATATGCTTGCCAGAATCTAGCTACCCAAATAACTATGGGGTTTTCGAAGCTGAATTTTAATAAGCTTTAAACAATCTACTCTAGAAAACTGCTGTCTAAAAAATCAGTTGGTTATCTAACGGCCTCCACCCTGCTTTGGAATAAAGGATTGTATATAGGACATAAAGTCAAAGTTAACTATCCAGAATGACCAGCTACAAGAAGGGTTGGCAATGCCATTGGGGAGGAATTAAGAGGAAGTTTCTAGGTCACTGCCAGCACTGAACAAACAACAGGACCTGCAAGGCCAATGTAACCCTGAGGAACAGGCCAAACCTAGGCCACAGATCTCAAGAGGTTGTTCCTTCCTTCTGTAAGAGATCAAACCAATACAACCAGTAGCTGTCCAGAGTTAATTAATCTTGAGGGAAAAAAAAAAAAAAGAAGGAAAACTGCTGCTGAAAAGCAAAGCTTACACTGGGTGGTTCAGGCAATAAACTAGTATCTGTTCATTTTTTTAAAGCCTAAAACTTAGATGGTAAAGAAAGGTGACTGATAAGGATTTCGAGATCCTCCAGAACACAGTTTTGAATATGTTAAAATGTTTCCTTGTGCCCAGTCTCACTAATCCATACTGCTACACCTTCTCAATACATGTGTCGAAGTTGACCACGGCTGACTCTGATACCTCTGGGTCAATATCAACAGTGACTAGATCCAGTCAAAGCAATTCATGGCCTTTGACTTTCAAAAATTCAAAAAACCAAAAACTTAAGAAAACAAAAATCCTAAAGTAAGTGTACAACATATTTCACCCTTGAAAAAGACCTCTGTACATCTTTTCCCTGGACTTGTGGTATTTTAGAGTTTATTAAACATGGCACAGCCATTACTGAACAGTCCATCAACACCTTTTGGGGAAAGAGTTGGAGATACACCTCAGATAAAGAACCTGCCTGCCAGTGCAGGAGACATAAGAGACGCAGGTTCCATCTCTGGGTTGGGAAGATCCCTTGGAGAAAGCAACAGCAACCCACTCCAGTATTCTTGCCTGGAGAATCCCATGGACATAGGAGCCTGGCGGGCTATAGTCCATGGGTTCACACAGAGTCGGACATGACTGAAACGTCTAGGCATGCACAAGGAAGCAGAGGCTGTCCTTCTGGGAAGGCATTCCATCTTCTAGATGTGTTGTCCCATCCAATATCCCTTGCTTCACCATTTGCAGAACATGACCCATAATGATTATTGCCTTTATCTGTGTAACCTAAGATGTGAATGCCTACTGAACACATGGTTCACTAGCGGGGAATTAAACCACAAAACATGGTGAGCACTCTTCCTTGATTGGAAGTTTTCTGGCTCTGCCCAGTTTAAAAGAGCTTTCTTAGTGTGGTCATGGTATGAAACTTAAAGAGAATCTGTGGGATCTTAACTTGAAATATTCTCTCTAAAGCAGCCATGTGGCTGAGGGTTATACTACTGCCTTCTATCAGAATATTT
The DNA here is from genome assembly GCF_014754425.2 of Oryx dammah. Classification (NCBI taxonomy): domain Eukaryota; kingdom Metazoa; phylum Chordata; class Mammalia; order Artiodactyla; family Bovidae; genus Oryx; species Oryx dammah. The sequence goes on from NW_024070189.1 coordinate 28,410,880, forward strand.
AGTAGCAGTTACTCTTGTTTATACTAGCATGCTCATTACAGACTCTAACTAGGTTTAAAGTTCTAATCAACCTATAAACAAAGCACAGAGGAGTAATTATAGTTGCTTATACAGAATTTAATTATTATAAATCTTGATGATGTAAAAATAATAATATAATTAATTTAAAAAATAAGGAGGAACAGAAAGGAATGTGGGATACCGTATGCTGCTGCTGCTGCTAAGTCACTTCAGTCGTGTCCGACTCTGTGCAACCCCATAGACGGCAGCCCACCAGGCTCCGCCATCCCTGGGATTCACCAGGCAAGAACACTGGAGTGGGTTGCCATTTCATTCTCCAAAGCATGAAAGTGAAAAGTGAAAGTGAAGTCGCTCAGTCGTGTCTGACTCTTAGCGACCTCAGGAACGGCAGCCTACCAGTCTCCTCTATCCATGGGATTTTCCAGGCAAGAGTACTGGAGTGGGGTGCCAGTGCCTTCTCCGGGATATGGTATAAGTACACTAAATTCCTTATCTGTCATAGCAGGAATCAATAGTTTTTGTCCAAAGATTAGATATTAGGAAGTAGAAGTATATTGTTAAAGGTTACAGGAATCACTGTGAGAATAAATATGGGGTTATTCTTTTCCAACAGGGGATCCTTTAAACAAACTTAAATCATCCATATGATGGAATACTATGTAGCTATCAGAAATAATGAGATAACTCTATATATGCCCACTAAGAAAGATGTCCATTGAGTAATATTAGGTGGAAAAAGTAATTTATAAAGCAATGACCCCATTTATGTGAATGTTATAAGTGTGTATGCATCCACATGTACATAGAAAACAAACTACAGAACTGAGTCAGAAGAGGTGGAAAGAAATATTTTCAACTGTATTTTATATATCTATATATTATTAGAATTTTTATAATGATCATATTTTTTCCTTGTAAAAGTTATTAAATTAAATATAAAAATTCACTTCATGAAGAAAAAAAGTAATACTTTGCTTTCCTTCCACTCTCTACAGTCAATAATACTCTAAGAACCATAAAATGTTCTTGCATACAATATTAACTTTTATTTTCTCTCCTTTCTAAACTTATCATCTAGTTGCTAAACAAAAACAAGGCCAGTGCTTTTCCTAGGTCACTACCTACTTATAGTCTACCTTCACTTTGCTTCTCCAGTAGACATTGCTTTACACCACTTAGCGCCTTCACTTTTAAATTCCATTGATAGAAACTTGCTGGGACCCCAGCAGTGTGCTTGTTTCCCTAAGAAGTTAGTTCTCTCGCATCAGTCCTACTCCCTTTCCCTGGCAGGACTCTCAGACCTGCCACATCACTCTCCTTTCTACCTCGAATCCCTGCCAACTTCTCAAAGGCAATGGCACCCCACTCTAGGACTCTTGCCTGGACAATCCCATGGACAAAGGAGCCTGGTGGGCTGCAGTCCATGGGGTCGCTAAGAGTCAGACACGACTGAGCGACTTCACTTTCACTTTTCACTTTCATGCATTGGAGAAGGAAATGGCAACCCACTCCAGTGTTCTTGCCTGGAGAATCCCAGGGACGGGGGAGCCTGGTGGGCTGCCGTCTATGGGATCGCACAGAGTCGGACACGACTGAAGCGACTTAGCAGCAGCAGCAGCAGAATACATTGGTCTCCCCTACCCCAAAGGCAGGTTAAACCCCAGCAAGGGCAGTGATCCCAGGGTATAAAGAGCAGAAGAAAATCCACCATTTGTCAGGTCAGAAAAGCAAGTTATTGGACCAATTTGATGACCTTATTGAGGAGAGGGAGATGTAGATGAGCACACATGCTTATGTGTTGATACACACAGCCTGCTTATTTCATACAAAGTTTTTAAAAACGGTTATAGTGTAAATAATGCTAAATCCCTTCTCATTTTGGAACCAAAGCATGAAAAATAAGTTTAGGTCACATTAGTTCCATTTTCTTTAATAACAGTTTCAACAGAGAAAAATGTTAACAATGTTAAGTTTCACTATTAATCATTTTGTGGGATTTCATTCTCTTTTCTCTCTTTCAACTTTTAATAAATGTTTTTCAGGTTTTTTTCAACTTGCCCTGTTGAAAGTTTTCAATTTTCAGTTCATGGATGCGGGACCTCCATATGTATCCTCCTATTTTTTTTATTATATTAAACAATCTGGTTTTGTTTCCAAGAGCATTCCTGCCTATTTGTGCCTGAAGAATGGCCAACAAAACTAACACTGTAACTGACTGGAGGGGAGGATGTGGGGGGCCTGCTGTAGGAAAAATAAATTTTTCTCTCTTTGTTTCTACTTTCAGCTTAAGTTTATAGAGATTTTACCATATTTTGTTTGCTCTAGATGAAATGTTCCCAAAGTTTATCATTGCTTTTCTCATATCATAGATAAGAAAACATAAAGATGAACCCAAGTTCTGACCTTCTCCATCCTGATTTCTAAATTTGAAGTTAATCTGAATCTTATTCCTATCCTAAATAATTTCTTTTTATAAAAGTATCTGTTATAAGGGACTTATTCAAGAAAATTAAGAGTATTAAAGTGATTTTGTACTTAACAAAACAAATTGAAGGAAATTTGATAGTCAGACAGTAGAGAATTATCAGGGTAGCAAATTGTCACTTTCACTTCAAAACACAGTCCTTGCAAAGCTGTATAAATAATTTATTAACTTTCCTAGTTTTTCATGAAATGAAGGGTACCTGAGCTTGAGCAGTTTTAACTGGAAGGATTCTGCTGTGTGGGTGGAAAAAAGGAAAGGAAGTGAGCAAGGCCTTCCTGATATGGGTGCATACAAAGTATAGCAAAATGGGTGGCTGAAAACAACAAAGATGAATTCTTTTACAGGTCTAGATCTGGAAGCCAGAAATCTAAAATCAAGGTTTGGCAGGGCCATGCTCTTTCTTTGCGCTCTAAGGGAGAAATTTTCCTTGCCTCCCTGCTAGGTATTGGTTGTTGTCAACTTGTAGACACATCACTCCATTGTTTGCCTCTATATTTACATGCCTTCTTTACCATGCGTCTGTATCTCAGTGTCTAAATCTCCCTCTTCTTAGAAGGAAATCAGTCAGATTACATTTAGGACACACTCTAATCCAGTATGGCCTCATCTTAACTTGATTATATCTGCAAAGACTCTATTTTCAAATAAAATCACACTCACAGGTTCTGGGTGGACATGAACCTGTGGGGACACTACTCAACCAGGGCAGGTGAAGAGGCAGGAAAAGATGGAAGAATGGCAGTCCACAGCTCCCCGCACCGAGCACAGAGGCGCCCTGCCCAGAATAGCTGAAGGGCCAGATCCTCAGAAGCTGCTCCAGCCTGAGGACACTAAGGCAGATTCTCACAGTTGTTGCTGCAGACCAAAAAGGTTCTGACCAATAATGGGGATGAAAGTACTGAAAGCTTTCAGAAAAGGCTGTACTGCAGTACACTCACTGTTTTTATGCATGGGACCTGGATAATGTGAGACTGAAGACTTTACTGGAGTCATCCTACCTGCCAAAAAGGGCATTCAGTATCCACTACTTGGATCAATACCAGACACATGGCAAACTCACACTGCAAGCAGAGAACAGCAAGGAGGAGGAAGGAAAGAGGCAGGATGTTCTTCACTCATCGTTTTTTATTAATGTAACAAAAGTTTCCTGACATATTTCCCAAAATGAGTCACAATCTCTGCCCTCACAGTCATTTCCATCCCAAGCCTGTGCATGTTTAAAGCTCTTATACTGATGCCCTCTCCTGTATCTTCCATCAGAACTCCTGCTTCCCACAGTGTGACACTAGCAGGTTGCCTCTGCATCAAGGCAGGGCCTGTGTGAAAGCCCGGTGGACACAATGAAATAGCAGAAGGAGCGGAAGCTCACCACTTCACTGCGCACTTATGCTACCAATCTCAGAGAGCCTTCCCTCATTCCCATGAGTTAGTCACATTATCCGCCTGCTGTGTTCCCAGTCTTAGGGTTAGAAACGATTCAGCTGAACTGCCGATCATGTATCTAACAGAATCTTAACCTAAAATCTGTATTCATTAAATTTTCATTTCATATAATAAGGGGACAGATTGGTATCCTTCAAAAATTTTTGCATTTATCTGTTTCTTTGGTCTTCTGGCCACGACAGAATTCTTAAGCAACTAGAAAACAAAACCAAATAAATATGAAATTGGGGTTTTCAGATATTGGACACAGGCAGTGTAGGACAGTGATCTCTGAGGAAAAGGAAATAGGCAAGGTGAGCTCTGTAAGTGTCCCAACTCACTACTTGAAGAAAGTATTTAAAGAAAATGACTAAAATGGCAAATGGTTTCATTGTTTGCTTAAATAATCTAAAAGAATCAACAGAAAAAGTAGTAAAATAAATGAGAGTTTCAGACAGTGGCCAGAAAAAAAAAAATCAACATATAAAAATCAGTAACTTTGCAAATGTAACAATAATCAGTTAAAATCATAAAGATAAATAACATACTATTCCTAGTATGAATACAAACTGTCAAACATCCAGGAAAATAACAAAACAAAATATCAGGAAAAAATCATTATGTCAAGAAAACTCTACAACTGTATTTATTATAGGACATGAAAATAAACCCAAAAAGTTTTCTTATGAAGCCTGTAAAGCAATTTTAAAAGAAAATGCATGGGGTAATTTTTTTTAAAAAAATGAATGATAGGATTATCAGATATCAAAACCAACTAAAGAGCACTAGTACTAATTAAAATCTATGTTATTATGGTAGAGAAAAATAGATCAGGATTAGAGAATGGAGTCTAGAAGTAGACACAATTATATGTTGAAATTTAATATACGATAAAAAAAGAATTTAGATCATAGATGGAAGAATGCACTCGTCAATAATGAAATGAAGTCAACTGATTCACCATTAAATAATATAAACTACATTATCACATCTCACAGTCTCCAAATGAATTCTAGATGGATTAAAGCCCTAAACATAAAAAATAAAATAATAAAGGTCTAGAGGAAAATACAAGAGAATATTTTCTTAATTTGTAGTTAGAAAAGATTTCCTGAACAAAATACCAACCTAGAAAACATAAAGCAAAAGACTGGCAGATTTATTAAATATTAAAAACTCCTGTTTGACAAATGATACTATTAACAAAGTTAAAAGAGAAGTGACAGTCTGGGAAAAAATATTTGCAATACATATAGGAAATGAAGGATTGATAGTCATAATACAGAAGTTACTCCTACAAATCACTATTACAATGATAAACAACTACAGTAAAACAGACAAAGGGCATAACAAGAAATTCCTAGAAGCACTACTGACCAATAAGCATGTAAAAATATGCTCAATACCAAGATAATGAGGAAAATGCAAATTGAAACAATGTATCATTTTTCATCTTTTAGACTGAAAAACTTTTATAGATCAGTAATACCTAATTTTATAGAGAGTATGAGAAAGTGGGCATATACTTATTGATAGGAATAACTGCTCCAGTCAGGAGAGAAATTTTGTCTGTTTTCTCATTTACTCATTTATTCATTCAATAAATATTAGCACCTAGTTCATATAATGTGGTGGGCTAGGACCTTGAAGTACAGCAGTGAACCAAACAGACAGTTCTTGCCCTCAGGCAGCATGCATTCTAGAGGAAAAGATGCAGGTCAGAGAAGGTAACAACTGAATATGTAGAACAGGTGATTTTAGTGCAAGAAAAATAAATAAATCACAGTAAAGGGGTTTGGAAATGACAGGGTTAGGAAGATGCTATTTTACATAGGATGGAGGACAAATAGGAAGACCTCACAGATAAGGTGAGGGATGATCTGACTTGAAGTAAGGGATAGTCATAAAGCTACCTTTATGAACACACTAGACAGCGGGAATGAGATGCACCAAGACTCCACGGTGGAAAACAGCAGGGATAGTATATGACTGGAGAAGGGAGAATGGAAAGGAGAATGATGGCATTTAAGACTAGAGAGGAAAGGGGTGGGAACACTTTAGGCCATGGAAGTCATGGTCAAACGCTCAGATTTTACTCGGACAAAAGCTGGAAGTCACTGAAGGATCCTGAGCCACAGAGTGATACAGTACTACTCACATTTTAAAAAGATCACTCTAGCTGCTGTTTAGAGACCAGATTCCTAATGGGCACTAGTTAGGAAGCTATTGCAATGTGTGTATATGCTCAGTTGCACAGGTATGTCTGACTCTTTGTGGCCCGATGGACTGTAGTCTGCCAGGCTCCTCTGTCCATGGGATTCTCCAGGCAAGAATGCTGGAGTGGGTTGCCATGCTCTCCCCCAGGAGATCTTCCCAACCCAGGGACTGAACCCACATCTCTTGCATCAGCAGGTGGATTCTTTACTAGTTGTACCACCTAGGCCAGGTGAGAAACCTTGGCAGCCTGGGCTACAGTGGTGCAGTGCAGGTGGTAAGAAGTGGTTGATTATGGATAAATTTTGAAGATAATAGGGTTTATTGACGGATTAAAAATAGAATTGTAAGAGAAAGAGAGATGTCAAAGGGGACTTTAGGTTCTTGTTCCAAGCAACCAGAAGCTAATATTTCCTGAGATAGGGAAATATGTGGAAAAAGTAGGTTATGAGGGAGATGGGAAAGGTTAAGTAAAAATGAGTTAAATGTGCTGCCTCATAGACACTCAAATGGAATGTCAGGTTGCTGGATATAAAAGTCTGAGGTTCAGGGACATGATAGGTGCTAAAAATACAATTTCAAGAATCATCAGTACATATATAGTATTTACAGCTAAGGAGGTGGGTAAGATCTCCTCAAGAGAGAGTCTAACTTTTGAAGAGAAGTCCCAAGATTGAGCCCTGGGGTACTCCAGAGTTGAGCTATTAGGAGATGAGGAGGAAGCAGCAGAGGAAGCCACTAAGGAATCCTTGAGAGGTAGAAGGAAACCACAAGCTCGGCATCTCAAATGCCAAAGAATAGTTCAAGAAGGGAGTGATGATTGTGGCAATTCTGCAGTATCTCTGAAAATGTAAAATGAGCAGACCTTCTCATTAAGTAATTTACTTAACTATCTATTCTACAGAAATAAGAATAAGTATACATAAAAATTGTTTTGCATGAATATTTATTAAAGTATCATTTGCCATAGAAAATTAAATGTCCATAGGTAGAGGCAAGCTTAAAGTATGGTGCATCTGAACAAAAGAAAAAATTATAACAACTGAAAAAAAAAAAGCCTGGCAGATGGAAATTATTGATATGGAATGATCTCTGGATATTGTTAAAAAAAAAAACTTTAAGAACAATCATATGGAATGACTGATTCCACATATATGGAAAAAGAAAACATATTACCTATATGTTACCTGAAGAGCAAGCAGGATAGTGTGATGACAGAAAGCATAAGTTCCAAATCAGACTTCCTCAGATATAAATTTGGCTTGTTACTGTGGACAAATTTAACTTTTCTTGGCCTTCCTCTTTTTTATAATATCCCTCAAATGGCGGTTCTAAGGATTAAATAAATATACAAAAAGGATCAATGTCCAGCAATAGTAATCACTCAGTAAGTATTAGATATGATTAATGTCTTGATAGTTCAGTTCAGTTCAGTTCAGTCGCTCAGTCGTGTCTGACTCTTTGCGACCCCATGAATCACAGCACGCCAGGCCTCCCTGTCCATCACCAACTCCTGGAGTTCACTCAGACTCACGTCCATCGAGTCAGTGATGCCATCCAGCCATCTCTTCCTCTGTCGTCCCCTTCTCCTCCTGCCCCCAATCCCTCCCAGCATCAGAGTCTTTTCCAATGAGTCAACTCTTCACATGAGGTGGCCAAAGAAAGTACTGGAGTTTCAGCTTTAGCATCATTCCTTCCAAAGAAATCCCAGGGCTGATCTCCTTCAGAATGGACTGGTTGGATCTCCTTGCAGTCCAAGGGACTCTCAAGAGTCTTCTCCAACACCACAGTTCAAAACCATCAATTCTTCAGCACTCTGCCTTCTTCACAGTCCAACTCTCACATCCATACATGACCACTGGAAAAACCATAGCCTTGACTAGACGGACCTTAGTCGGCAAAGTACTGTCTCTGCTTTTGAATATACTATCCAAGTTGGTCATAACTTTTCTTCCAAGGAGTAAGCGTCTTATATGCTATAATATATAATAACCATACATATGAGTGCATAGGAAGTAATTTTGAAGTTTATTCCCCAGACTGTTAACACTGGTTTTCTCTAAAGAGAAGTTCAGGCCTAGAAGTTGGCAGGGAGGTAAGGTAGCTGAAAGGCACGTAAAACATTTTGACATATTATGTGTGTATATTAGTTAAATTTTTAATAGTATACTAGTGCAGATTTTTACAAAAGTACATGTGCATTTCCTGTGAAATTTTTAAACTTTTTTTTAATTTAGAGAAGGAAAAAGAACAGTAAACATTTATGGATCTCAAAGGCTATTTACTGTAATTTTTATTCAGCTGACACCAAAAAGATAAATCAAAGAATTGGGATAATGTGAAGCAGGCAATATAACATTTTCTAGCAATTTCCAAGAAAAATACACAGACATGTGGCAATAAAAATAGAAAAGACAGAAGAGCCTGAATAAAATGAAATAAATGGAAGAGAATGAAATCAAGCAGATTCATAGAGTCTGGGTCTACCCATTTAGACAAACCTAAAGCCCTACCTATCACACCTGAGAGAGGCAGTCACCTAGTGTCTCCTGACACATTTCCAGTAACACAGACAGCATGTGCCACCTTCTATTAACCAAATATAGTCCTCACTGGCCCTACTTGTCTCATCCAAAGTAATACAGATGTAAGACTCTCTTCACTAAGACTGACTCTTGGCTACATATTGTGGCCCTACTGTCTTGTCTGGGCCAGTCCAGCCCTGCCCCATGTGGGCAGGGAGAGCATTCCAAACCATAGGTTGCTACAGTTGCTCCAAGTCTAAAGCAAATACAGTTAAGACTCTTTCCATTTAATGAAGCCAAGAGGTAGAAAGGTTTAGACAATGTGGATGTATAACTGCATGACTTCTGACTTTGACTAAATTCTGCCTGGAGAAAAAACAGGTATTTGCAGGAGACAAATACTAAAGCACATTCCATGTAGACTCAACTTAACTCTTGTACATAACTCATTTTTCATCATCTCCTTCTTTGTCTTCAGTATAAACCCTTCACCAGCTCCTTCTCAGACCTTCCCAAGGTAGAGCTCACTGCTTCATGTATGGCTCTGCCTCTAATTACTATTTACTGCATTTGCATGTGTTTTTTTCTCATTATAATGTCATTAGAATTCGAGGGAGCCTGGTTGCCAGGGAAACCAGGAGTGGTGAATGCATGGCACAGCCTTTAATGAAAACTTAACCCTACTTCGTTTAATTCCCACTGTGTTTTTTGGCTCACTTCACTTTTGTGGTTGCAAGAATGGAAATATCCTGCAGTTACCCCTTCTTATGCAGTGCTGCTCCAAGGTCTTGGGAGCATTTGTGTTGCCCTGAACATTCTAACAACACTTTATACTTCTCATAACTAACCTTGAAAACTTCCTCTGATAACAATAAATTCTCCTTCTGATCAACAGCACTCACTCGACACAGTTCTTTGAAAATCTAAAATAGTTTATCTTTCTCCAGACTAAATATTCTCAGGTTTTTCAAATTCATTATGCTTTCTGCAGTCCTTATTCACCTAATGGCCCACCCTGAAAGCATTCTAAATTATTCTACTCCTTCTATAGCATCCTGCCAATCCGATAACCTCAAAACAAAACAGATTAATTTGACATGACTTCTTTTTAGCCAGCCTACAAAGGTATGCTTATCAAAGCTAGGTATAATAATAATAATGGCTTATCAGATGATCAAATCAAGACTTAATTTTTTAAAAAAATCTCAGTCAGGTAAAAATAAGATGATACTTAGCATGAATAAAAGCAAAAGCCTAAAACTAGGCTCAAAAATCTAGCTACACAAGTACAGGAGCTCTTGCTTAACAGCAAACACAAGAGATATAGATGCCTTCAGGTTCAATAGGAGCCAAAGTGTGACAAGCTGTCATGAAGGGATTTCTTAGAACTCAGTTTGTAATTCCTATACTTGCAGGATAAGGTAAGGAGAACAAGGTCAACAATACTGCAGAACTGTTTTAAGAAAGTAAATCTTGTATGAACCACCAACTAATGACTACAAAAATCTATTCTTTTCTGGTATCACTATCTTTCATATTATGAGGAAAGACAGAATCCCTGGGGCCAGTCACTGAAGGAAGGCAGCCTGAGGAGTTAGAAACAACAGGAATTGAGCTCTCACTCCTGAGGGAGCAAACTCGAAGAGGGAGACCAGTGTGAATGCTATTGTCCAACAAAGCCAGTAGCAAAGATAATAATGTTCTTTGTGCCGTCCAAAATGGTAGGCAGTAGCCACCTGAAATGCAGCAAGTCCAACTAGGAAACCATGTTTTTCATTTTATTTAACTTTACTTAGTTTGAATTTCAATTTGAATAGCCACATTTGGTTAGTGACCACCAGAGCTACATAAATGATGGGCTAGTACAGAGTAAATATTCTGATAATAATAATATCAGACTATATTCTATAGCTTTCACCCAAACAGGCAACTGAAGTGGGACTCAACAACATCTGATTGCAGTCTTCAGGGAGGCCCTACTATAGCAACCATTTCAGGCCACATCCTCTACAGCAAAAGGCCAGGCCATAAGAACAATCTGCCTGAGACCAGAGGTGGGAGTTTAACAGCAGATGGGTAGTTAGGATCACTACAGACTTGAGAAACAGTATGGCTTAGAGTTAAGTATACAGACTTGAAAATCACACTACCTGAGTTCATATCCCAGATCTACCTTGAATAAGTATGACCTCAGTTTCTTCATCTATAAAGTGGGGATAATAATGAATACCATTACCAACCAGTTTTAAAAAAAAACAAACCCTGAGTTAAAACCTAACACAGTAATTGTCAATGAGTGTCTTTTCTAAAAAGCAGGCTTCTCCTTAAAGTGTTAACTTACTGTGATCAGTCCCCATGAGTGAGTCAGAGGAGGCTAAGATAACATATTTCTCCTTGCAGGCCTTTACTCTTCTACATAATTTAGAAACTGTCTGAACAGCAATTTGGCTTAACCCAGCTTAGTCTGGTTCATCAACCTTCTGCCACCTACCCATTCTGCCATACTACTGCGGGCCCTTATCCCTCACATCAAGGAGACATGACACTGTACTTGCCCAGCTGGTAAATATACATCCTGAAACTTTAGCCTCTCTCAGTCCTTGCTTTTTATTCCATTTTCTGATAACTCTTAGATATTGAATTTGGGACCCATCATAGTTGACATTTCTGCCTCAGCCTTCCTGTCATATGATTCAGTCCAGTGCTTCCTAACCCATTTCACATCACGACACATAAAAATTCATGTTTGAAAAGTATAATGAAGTAAACAGAGGGATATTTAGTAGTCTCTACATGAAACCTAGTTAAGAAATCTTAAACATATTTTCTTTATACTATATAATTATTATAGTCAATTCCTATTCCTACTCCCAGCCCCAGGCTAATCTACTTTCTGTCTCTATATAAAGGAGTATTTATCACTTTTCTCCAAATGATGGAAACTCCTTTCTCATCACTAACTCGGATGATTCAAATCTAAACTGGACTTCAAAAGTGTCAACATCCAGTAAAACAAATAGATCTTCCTTTACTTTCATCAACAAATGAAATGTGAAAAGTTCTTATGATCATATGAAAAAATTGTAACTACAAATGAAATCACACTCCTTAACCAATGAAGTAGCTTTTCCTTAAGTATACAAGATGTTGCTCTACTTGTCTTAATAATTATTCTTTACTGTTCAAACTGTGACACTGACTAAATGGTGGTAGTTCAGTCACTAAGTCTTGTCTGACTCTTGCGACCCCATGGACTGTAGCCCGCCAAGCTTCTCTGTCCACAGGATTTTCCAGGCAAGAATACTGGAATAGGTTGCTATTTCCTTCTGCAGGCGATCTTCCCAACCCAGGGATCAAACCCAGATCTCCTGCACTGCAGGCAGATTCCTTACCAACTGAGCTACCAGGGAAACCCTTTAGCAACGCTGACTAAATGCTACAAGTGAATCTTTCTTAATTCCTCATTCCCAAGGCTGAATTTTTGACTTGAATCCATAAACTTTATCAGTATATGTGAATACATTATCATGAGATCCTGGTAATTTTCTACTAATTAGGTTCATTCTTTCAGCTAATTAAGTTTTTATTTTTTGTTTTGCCACCCTGCATGCCTTATGAGAGCAAGGAGTCCTAATCACTGAACCACCAGGGAATTCCCTAAGTCAAATAACTATCTTTCAACAAATTTTCAAAGTAAGAATTGCTTACCAAAAAAGGTTCCAATTTTCCTTCTAGTTCATAAACTTTGACAAAACTCTTCACTGGACATTTACTGGCCTTTATTTAGTATGAAACAGTGGAAAGTCATATTTCAATCCCATTTCTTCACATGAAGCCAAAAATAGATGTGAGTGAAGCTGCTTCAGTTACATTAGATTCTCCCTTTTGATACATCACACTATGTGAAACTCATATACAGGCAAACTTTTATACAAAGACTTTCTCTTTGAATAAAACATCATATTATTTGAATCTCAGTGTTTTCATGACTCTTGATGTGCAACCATTATACCTTCCTGTCACTGCAGTCATTCTACCAGTAATACAAATTCAAGCATGTTTCCATAATACCTTATTTGTTTCAAAGTATGAATTTACCACCTGCAATATTTCATCCCCAGTAATTTGTTTTGGTACTTCTTTACAGAGAATCAATATTCTTCCTAGCATTTCTCTTTAGGAATTCTAACGTGCTGGAATTTAGCAGTTGCTAATGTGTAGATTCATTAATCTGCAATAAAAGCTCATTTGATTTAATAATTATCTGGGTTAGCTTTTTCTTTATGCCATATGACATATCATCAATACATTTACAAATATTATCATCTGATAGTGCTACCTCTACCTCTTTTGCTTTATTTGCAAAAGTTGTCAGCCTGACTGGTCAAATGAGGGCTTCCATCCTAGTGCAAGGCAGTTTGGCTTCAGCTTTTAATGATGTGACCACTTAACTATTTTGTTTTGTTTTTTACCTTGACCTAAATAAATTGAAATAGTCTATTGTTAGAAACAATCTCAAAATAGCTTTGATTTTTGCATTGTTTTTGCAAAATTTTAAAAAGTTCCAGTCTTTTCCTGAACAGGATGAGTTTCAAAGGTGAAGTGTCAGTGCAGTTTGCTTGATATCTTATCTTCATCTGATAACTTTTCTTTCCAGGAAGGCATTTAGGCTAAGGGGGAAAATGTTACAGAGCACACACATCAAAAGTGGAGATAATTCTCATTTCATTACCTAATTAGTGAATTCACGGAGAAGGCAACGGCACCCCACTCCAGTACTCTTGCCTGGACAATCCCATGAACAGCAGAGCCTGGTAGGCTGCAGTCCATGGGGTCGCTAAGAGTCAGACACAGCTGAGCGACTTCACTTTCACTTTTCACTTTCATGCATTGGAGAAGGAAATGGCAACCCAGTGTTCTTGCCTGGAGAATCCCAGGGACAGGGGAGCCTGGTTGGCTTCTATCTATGAGGTCACACAGAGTTGGACACAATCGAAGCAACTTAGCAGCAGCAACAGCAGCAGTGACTTCAAGTTTTTTTGATACTGTATTTCTTTGTGAAACTCATTGAAAAGTAAGTACAATACCTGTAAATTTTAAATATTCTTTAAATATTATGAAAGTGAGAGTGTTAGTCACTCAGTTGTGTCCAACTCCTGATCCCATGCACTATAGCTTGCCAGGATCCTTTGTCCATGGAATTCTCCAGGCAAGAATACAACAGTGGGTAGGCATTCCCTTCTCCAGGGGATCTTCCTGACCAGAGATCAACCCAGGTCTCCTGATTGCAGGCAGATTCTTTACTGTCTTAGCCACAGAAGTCCTTAAATATTACAATTAACTAATATATGAACAAATATTAGAAGAACTAATAGGGCCAATAGGCTTTTACAACTACATAAAATATACTTACAGGAATAGGAAATCTATGCTAATTAAAATGTTTTAAAAACAAACTTCATGTAAACTCAAATGAATAATCATTGCCTTTTGTTCACTCCAAAAAATTAAAACTTTGAAATATTTTAAAAATATTGCATAAACTTGTATATGCTTAAAATATTTTGACAATTTATTATCTGAACTAGAAAGCCTTTTGATGAATCACCTTAATTAAATTATATTATATTATTATCTGAATTTTTAAAAATACTTTTTTAATTTCTAAAAACAAACATATTTTATTATAAAATTCTAACAAGAATGTGATTTTGGCTAATTATTAACATCAAAAGCAAAAACTAAGTAAAGTAAGTAAGCAAATTAAAAAGCAATAAAATTAATGTTTTATTTAGTAACAGTTAGTATGAGAAAATGATAATAAAAGTAATAAAAATGATCATACATAAGCTCTAAGTCAGAAAAATTATAAAATGATGGTGATGATGTTGATACCAAACTAAATTGAAATTAAAATTAAAATATTTACATGCATTAAAAAACAAAATCTTAAAAGATGGAAGCAACCCAAATATCCATCAAAAGATGAATGAATAAAGAAAACATAGTATATTTACAATATTATTCAGCCTTAAGAAGGAAGAAAATTATAACATATTCTATAACATGAATGAACCCTGAGGACATTATGCTAAAGCAAAATAAACCAGTTGTAAAAGGGCAAATACATGATTCCACTTAAATGAGGTAGCAGTCAAGTTCATAGAAAAGAAAGTAGAATGATGGTTACCTGGGGCTGGGTGGAAAGTTATTTTGTGAGTAAAGAGTTTCAGTTTACTAAGATGAAAAAGTACTGGAGAGGGGCTCTAGTAATGACTGTCAACAATATAAATGAACAGAATACTGCCAAAATGTACTACTTTCAGTTGAGTTCAGTTGTGTTGTACAGTGGTTTCCAACTCCCTGCAACCAAATGGACTGCAGCATGCCAGGCTTTCCTGTCCATCATCAGCTCCCGGAGTTTGCCTAAACTCATGTCCATCAAGTCGGTGATGCCACCCAACCATCTCATCCTCTGTCATCCCCTTCTCCTCCTGCCCTCAATCTTGCCTAGCATCAGAGTCTTTTCCAATGAGTCAGTTCTTCACATCAGGTGGCCAAAGTATTGGAGTTTCAGCTTTAGCATCAGTCCTTCCAAAGCACACCCAGGACTGATTTCCTTTAGGATGGACTGATTGGATCTCCTTGCAGTCAAAGAGACTCTCAAGAGTCTTCTCCAACACCACAGTTCAAAAGCATCAATTCCTCGGCGCTCAGCTTTCTTTATAGTCCAACTCTCACATCCATACATGACTACTGGAAAAACCATAGCTTTGACTAGACAGATCTTTGTCAGCAAATTAATGTCTTTGCTTTTTAATACGCTGTCTAGGTTGGTCATAGCTTTTCTTCCAAGGAGCAAGTGTCTTTTAATTTCATGGCTGCAGTCACCATCTGCAGTGATTTTAGAGCCCCCCAAAATAAAGTCTCTCGTTTCCATTGTTTCCTCATGTATTTGCCATGAACTGATGGGAGCGGATACCATGACCTTCATTTTTTGAATGTTGAGTTTTAAGCCAGATTTTTCACTCTCCTCTTTCACTTTCATCATGAGGCTCTTTAGTTCTTCTTTGCTTTCTGCCATAGGGGTGGTGTCATCTGCATATCTGAGGTTATTGATATTATTCCCAGCAGTCTTGATTCCAGTTTGTGCTTCATCCAGCCTGGCATTTCACATGATGTACTCTGCAAATAAGTTAAATAAGCAGGGTGACAATACACAACCTTGACATACTCCTTTTCCTATTTGGAACCAGTCTGTTGTTCCACTTCCAGTTTTAACTGTTGCTTCTTGACCTGCATACAGATTTCTCAAGAGGCAGGTCAGGTGGTCTGGTATTCCCCTCTCTTTCAGAATTTTCCACACTTTATTGTGATCCACACAGTCCAAGGCTTTGGCATAGTCAATAAAGCAGAAATAGATGTTTTTCTGGAACTCTCTTGCTTTTTCGATGATCCAGCAGATGTTGGCAATTTGATATCTGGCTCCTCTGCCTTTTCTAAATCCAGCTTGAACATCTGGAAGTTCTCAGTTCACGTATTGCTGAAGCCTGGCTTGGAGAATTTTGAGCATTACTTTGCTAGCATGTGAGATGAGTGCAATTGTGCAGTAGTTTGAACATCTTTGGCATTGTCTTTCCCTGGGATTAGAATGAAAACTGACCTTTGGCAGTTCTGTGGCCACTGCTGAGTTTTCCAAATTTGCTGGCATATTGAGTGCAGCACTTTCACAGCATCATCTTTTAAGATTTGAAATAGCTCAACTGGAATTCCATCACTTCCACTACGTTTGTTTGTAGTGATACTTCCTAAGGCCCACTTGACTTCACATTCCAGGATGTCAGGCTCTAGGTGAGTGATCACATCATTGTGATTATTTGGGTCATTATCTTTTTTGTACAGTTCTGGGCCACTTAAAAATGGGTTAATATTTTTCCCATAATTTAAAAATATTTTAATGTAAATGCTAAAAATGGTATACTTTATGTTTTATATACTTTTGTTATTTATCAAAATTTTAAGAATTTTTAAAAGCTTACTAATAAATATATCACAAGCTTATAATCAGACATACTGGAATGACTCCAGGTCTAATGTCAAGGGTATGTATAAATGTGATGTGGATACTACAGAGAACTTCCAGGCCACAAGTACCACACCTAAAGCTTTTCGGTCCAAAATAATTAGTGAATTTATAGAGTTTATATAGAGAGCTATTCAAATGGAACTCAAATATCATTTTAATTACTATAAATTTCTGAACAAGTGTACAAAACACAATGACTGTACTATCTTGAGTTAACCCCTAGCCTGTGCATGGCACAGCAATGTACATGGCATGGCAATTAGGAAGCTCTGATCTAGTAAGTCAACTTTCAGCTTTCTCCTGTATCCGTTTATCTCTCTACCAAACTCAGCATACTCTTGGACAATCCTCTGGGTAAGTCTCATCCCAGCTCAATCAGCATGCTATGCTCAGGACATCTCCCTTATGGCACACCCCATTCTCAAAGGCAGGACCCAGAGAGTTGCTACCAAAAAACTAATGCATCATAAGCAACCTTAACAGAAACAGTATTTGTAACAAGGTGAATGATATGACCTTCTAACTGTAAACCCCTATTTCTATGACCTATAAACATTTTTATGACTTGAGGTAATATAACACATAAATCTCAACTTTATATTCTGATTGCTTGTCCAGGTATCAGTGATGAATAAAATGCATAAAAAGAGGCATGCCTGAAAACGATTTTTAGTAGCACCAAGATATACTAAGTAAAAGTGAGAAGTAAATGAAACTTGTCAACTGATGCTCTTCCATTACTACCTCTTCTTTGTTGTCCAGGCCCACATTATACCCTATTACTGTGGTCCAAAGTTTCTGATCCATCAAAATTGCCGCCAAGTACATAACTCAACTTTCTCTGTTCTTTCCTTTCCTCCACCTAAAACCTACTGTGATTTTTTTTTTTTTTTTGGAGGTGGGGGGCATGCTACAGAGCATAGGCAGAGGAACCAGAGATCAAACTGCCAATATCCACAGGATCATCAGAAAAGCAAGAGAGTTCCAGAAAAATATCCATTTCTGCTTTCCTGAATACGCCAAAGCCTTTGACTGTGTGGATCACAACAGACTGTGGAAAATTCTTATAGAGATGGGAATACCAGACCATTTTATCTGCCTCCTGAGAAATCTGTATGCAGGTCAAGAAGCAACTGTTAGAACTGGACATGGAACAACAGACTGGTTCCAAATAGGAAAAGGAGTATGCCAAGGCTGTATATTGTCACCCTCCTTATTTAACTCATTTACAGAGTACATCATGCGAAATGCTGGGCTGAATGAAGCACAAGCTGGAATCAAGACTGCCATAAAATATCAATAACCTCAGATAAGCAGATGACACCATCCTTATGGCAAAAAACAAAGAACTAAAGAGCCTCTTGATAAAAGTGAAACAGCAGAGTGAAAAGTTGGCTTAAAATTCAACATTCAGAAAAGTAAGATCATGGCATCTGGTCCCATCACTTCATGACAAATAGATGGGGAAACAGTGGAAACAGTAAGAGACTTTATTTTGGGGGGCTCCAAAAATCTCTGTAAATGGTGACTGCAGCCATGAAATTAAAAGACACTTGCTCCTTAGAAAAAAAGCTATGACCAACCTAGACAGCATATTGAAAAGCAGAGACATAACTTTGCTGACAAAGGTCTGTCTAGTCAAAACTATGGTTTTTCCTGTAGTCACGTATGGATGTGAGAGTTGTACCATAAAGAAAAGCTGAGCACTGAGGAATTGATGCTTTTGAAATGTTATATTGGAGAAGCCTCTCGAGAGTTCCTTGGACTGCAAGGAGATCAAACCAGTCAATCCTAAAGGAAATCAGTCCTGGGTATTCATTGGAAGGACTGATGCTGAAGCTGAAACTCCAATACTTGGCCACCTGATGTGAAGAACTGACTCATTGGAAAGGACCCTGATGCTGGGAAAGATTGAAGGCAGGAGGAGAAGGGGACGACGGAGGATGAGATGGTTGGATGGCATCACTGATTTGATGGACACGAATTTGAGCAAGCTCCAGGAGCTGGTGATGGACAAGGAAGCCTGGCATGCTCCAGTCCATGGGGTCACAAAGAGTCAAACACGACTGAGTGACTGAACAGAACAGAGCATACAAATCTTAGTTCTCCAACCAGGGATAGAAAGAACCTGTGCCCCCTACAATGGAAACACAGAGTGCTAACCACTGGACCACGAAGGAAGTCCAAATCTACCCTAATCTTTAAAAATATATTTTGGCAAGGGCCTACTTCCATTTGGACACAAGATCCTAGTCAGGGTTTCTTATGAGAATATCAACACCAACTTTCACTCCATGGTCACTAGAGCGTGAGGACCTGCTCTTCATAGGAATCAGAATGTCTCCACTTCAGGACTCCCCCAGTGGCACAGTGGATAGAAACCCTCCTGACAGTGCAGAGGACTTGGGTTCAGTCTCTGGCCCGTGAAGATTCCACATGCTGTGGAGCAACTAAGGCTCGCGGGCCACAGCTACTGAAGCCCATGCGCCTAGAGCCTGCGCTCCTCAGCAAGAGAAGCCACTGCAGTCAGAAGCCCACACACCACAGCAAAGAGCCGCCCCTGCGCACTGCAGCTATAGAAAGCCCACATGCAACAACAAAGACCCAGTGCAACCAAAACAAAATAAGATGTACAGGATATTTCCACTTCAGGGTCCACTTTCCAGCACTTAGTTCAGTAACCATTCGATGTCATTAAGCTTTTTTGTTAGGGTATGGGAATTACCTTTTATTCAAATTTTAATATCTAATGTTACATAATGGGGCAAAAGGACATAAATCAACATTTGAAAATCTCATCTTAGACCAAATGCTTTTCAAACCATCTGTGGTGAAAGATCAGGATTTTTATTTCCAATCTGTCATAGACATACTTTTGTGAAAAACACTAAAAATGAATTACCAGGAAAAAAAATTAAATTGAAAAATCCAAAGCATACAAAATATGAGCCCCAATTTTAAAAAAAAAAGAACTATTTTTTAGAGTACTTTTAGGTTCACAACAAATTTGAAATGAAGGTACAGAGATTTCCCATAAATCCCCTGCCCCCACTCATGCATAGCCTCTCCCATAATCAGTATCTTTTTTTAAAATTATATTTGACAGATACAAAATTACTCTGTCAAATTACTCACAAGTTTCTAAGTACTTGTTTTCAATTTCTTTACTTATCTCCTTGCATTGGTACCAATAGAGGACCACACTGAGTAGCACTGCCTCTTATCCCAACCCAAATATCTACCTCCATCCTATCACCAGAGTCAAACAACCTTCCCCATAAAGATGCACAAAGATAGAGAATGCCATATGCTATGGTTAGTGAGAAAGCCACTTGGGGCATATACACATCTGCCATCTATAGATTTCTAATTCATAGAAGATGATCCTTTTTCATAAGCCATTCACTAATCGAATATACTTTCAGGTCTATGAGAGTAACACAGTCTAGGTGTTTTACATATGCCTTTCATTTTGAAACCTCTCATTTTTTTAGGGTAGTTAAAACCCATACTCTGGTTCTTGATTATTTACATAATAAAGATCCATTTAAATGCACATGCACTACACCCTCCTGAAGTCAGCAGGAGGTGAACATGAAGATCTGAGACCAAACAAAACATCTCTGTATGTGTGCAAAGCATGTTTCCATTGTGCAATTGCTTTACAAATAAGAAATAAACACTGGGTTTATAAAACTTGGAAGAAACGGTTTAATAGCTTTGACTGTTTTCCATTACAGGAAAATTTACATGCTGAAACGTAGCAAAAACCAGTGCAAAAGAATAAACAGTGGGTGCACTTCAAGGGCTTGCCTCTTTTGAGAATCAGGAGCAAAATTGGGTTTTATTAGCTGTTTCATTAAGTTTTACTTTGAAGAAAAGCAAACAGTGAAGGCATATGTGCAATATCTGATGAAAAAGAGATTTTATTCTAAACAGTCTCTGTACAAAACTCATTAATGTAACATTAAATGTGAAGACTTGTCTAACAATTTAAGGATAATTTTACTCATTTTAGTTTATTTATAATTTCTAACACAGTTTATTTAACATATTCTAATCTTTAAATCACCATGTATACTAAACTAATACATTAAATCTGTCTTTTCAATGACATTTTGCAATAAATATCTACAGCAACTGTTAAGGGCAATTAGTATATGAAGTTTGTACCAAATTTAACACCTAAAGCTAATACACCTGGACACTGGTAACTTAAAAAATTCATGAAAACAAAACAGTTCATTTTAATCAAACTCCTAACTATAAATGCTTTTCTTTATTGCAAATAGACCTTTTAATAAAAATCCAAACATAGGTGTTATTATAATCCAATATCTAAAATCCAAGCATCTAATACTGAAATTATTAAACAAAAGCTTTTTCCTCAGAGCAAATTTAGACATGCCAGATAGTCATCATATTCTCACTGGAAGAATTTGCTCAACTGCTATTTTTCCATATCAAGCCTAGGTGTTTTTAAGAAGCAACTAAAATTTCAAAGTAGGAAGAAAAAAATATATATCCCAGTTCTCTTCTCTCAGCTACAAAATAACATGGGCCTCTGGTATAGAGCAGATTAAACTTTAGCTTCTAAGTGAGTTAGATGAATTCAGTATTAAACTGCAAGCTGAGGGTTAAGTCCATAGTCTTTAGAAGCAGACACATGCTGGTTCCAACCCTGACACTGCCTTTTACCTAAAGACCAGGTAACCTTAGACAATTCACTTAACTTCTCTAGGCCCCCATGCCTCATCTGAAGTAGATACAATAACTGCTAACTCATAAAGATGTTGTGGGGATTAAATTAAATGAGATATTATATGTAAATAACAGCACAATGATCATGCTTTGAAAATGGACTTTCCTCTTTAGAAAAAAATTTTACTCATTTTAATCAAAATAATTTAGTACATAATTTAAAAAGTCAAACTGTACTAAAAAGCAATTATAACAAAAATCAACAACCCCCTTTTTACTCCTCCCCATTCTCTAGTCAGCCTACCCAGAGGCAAACTCTTATAACTTTCCTTGTTATACCTTCTGCCATTCATGTCCAAATTCCATACATTTTCTGTATATGAAATTTAGATACTACCTACCGATCTATTGTGTAGATTACATATATTCAAATTCAGTGTGACCTCCCAAATTAAAACATCAGAATCTTTAAACAGTGACTTTAAAGGCTGGAGTAAACTCAATCTTTAAATATTTAAAGATTGGGGTAAACTCATACATTAGAAAGAATATATAGAAGAAACAGTCTCTGTCTTAAGAGCCTATGTAGTTCAAATCAATTATAATCAATGATTAAGGGGCCTACTTCTCAGAGCAAAAATATGAAATGGATTTATTTTTTCCAGTAACTGCTCTTAGCACTCCTGTGTGGAATCTTTCTCACTCGTTAAGTGTTGCTGATCAATTGTCTTTGTTGTTGTTGTTCAGTTGCTCAGTCATATCCGACTCTTTGTGACCCTTAGTGAGCCCAATTTTTTACACCTCCCTATATCGTTGTCCTTCAGCAGTGCCTTTCCACACTGACTCTGAGCTTGACTCCCCACCCGCCAAGAAAAGCTCAAGTGGAGGTCTGAAAGAGTGCTTGAGTGTTTCTACTTTCTTCATTTGGACCCTAACCACTGCCATGAGAACAAGCTCAGGCCAACCTGCTGAAACACAGAACTAGGCTGAATCACCCCTCTTTGTGAGGCCCTCTTAGACAAGCCAGCTCCCAGCCAATACTCAGCTGGATTGTATTGAGTTGGCCAAAAAAAGTTCATTGGGTTTTTCCATGAGATGTTATAGAAAAACCCAATGGAACATTTTGGCCAATCTAGTACACACCTAAGTAAGCCCTGTGGACATCAACTGAGCCTACCATAGATTAGCAGAATAGTCCAGCCAATTGGTAGATATTTGAGAAATAATAAATGGTGGTTGTTTTAAACCACTAAGCTTTATAATGATTTATTATGCTGTAATACCTAAGTGATATGTTGTTGCTATTGTTGTTGTTTAGTCAACAAGTCACGTCCAGCCTCTTTGTGACCCCATGGACTGGAGCCCACCAGGCTCCCCCGTCTAGGAGATTTCCCAGGGAAGAATACTGGAGTGGGCTGCCATTTCTTCTCCAGGGGATCTTCCAGAATTAGAGATCGGACCTGCATCTCCTGCATTGGCAGGTGGGGTCTTTACCACTGAGCCACCAGGAAAGCCCACAACTGATATATCAGGGGTCCTTAAAAACAATTTGGTTCCATTCTATACTTTTTAGATGCTTTCAGTTATTAGAATTTGAACATTCAGATAATTAAGACTCAATCTTATATTATTTTTGCCATTTTGAAGATTTCAGGCTCAAAATGAATTTGAAGCTCTTTTTCCCTGTAGTTCAACCCACACTCTCTGCAGCTTAGAATGGAGAAAAGAAGCATTGTCTTGCTCAGAGAAACCTGCCTCTCACTACTTCTTCCAGAAGCCCATGGCTTGAAAACTGGAAGTAGGAAAGAAGACCTTCCCCTTACCTAACTGTATGCAGTCACAGTCCTCTCCTTGTCATCTGCTGTTGCTCCTCTGGCTGACACTGACTGGGTATCACTGCTCCTGCAAATGGCAGGCATGTAGCTGCTAGCTCCTTTATGAGTGATTAAACGGGCTCTTCAGAAGGTCCTACAGGGACATTTACCTGATCTAGACAGTAACTATCTGTCCTCTTCCACTGCTGAGGTCCCTCTACCCTTCCTGGCCTGAGCAGGACAAGGGAAAAATAGGTTCAGCACAGCTACTCTATGAAGTGACCATATTAAATAGGTTAAACAGTATCCTCTGACCGCCCCCCCCCGCCCCCGCCCCCGCCACCTCCACTACCATCAATTCCCTTTAGTCCTGCTCCAGCAAAGAAAAAAACAGCAGATCAACAAGTCCATGGAGAAACAAATGTTCAACCAAACAATGAATGACCGCCCTCCCAACTTGAAAGTACCCCATACTCTTTACAAGTGGTTCTTTGGGGAACTAAGAGAAATTTGGGAGGAAGGGAATCGTTTCTCATTACAAACTGTGCATTTCTGCTCTGCTGAATTCTATTCTCATATTGGAATAGGGTGGAAAATGCCAGTTCTTCAGGAATGGTTCCTCTGAGCAGTCTCTGCAGGCAAGTTTCTGGCCCCAGTGGCTAGTAGATTATTCACAGCTATCCAAATATAGAAAATTAGTTACTCAAAGTCTTTTGTCCTCAGCTTGGGGCCTTAGCTGCAAATTGGGAACAAGATAAAAAGGTCCCACTCAACAGACTCTTACATGGTTATTTTAAAATCTAAAGTATGCATTAAATTCTACTATACTGCATATCATTATAAAAAATTCCATTTATACAGAAATGCCAGTTTTATTAAAAAGACTGCCCTGAAGAGGTTATTTGAATGATACTTATTAACTTTTTATGTAAATTTTATGGTGTTTTCATGGGTCCTAATTCATCAATTAAGGGATAAAAGAAGAACATTGGCATTTTTTAAATTTTCTCATATTTTGTCAAATAAAACTTTTTGTCTAATAAAATTCTTCAAAGTGTAGATTTTTTTTTTCCCAGAAAGTCAGATATTCAATCATTCATTTAGCAAATATGTTTGTGTATCTACTTTATACCCAGTGATATTCCAGCTGCTTTGGGCATATCAGCAAACAAAGATCTCTGTCCTCATAGATTAAACAGTGGAAGAGAGACATTAAACAATAAACATAATATGTATACCTGTAGCTGATTTGTGCTGATGTGTGGCAAAGGCCAACACAATATTGTAGAGCAGTTGTCCTCTAATGGCAGAAAGTGAAGAAGAACTAAAGAACCTCTTAATGAAAGTAAAAGAGGAGAATGAAAAAGTTGGCTTAAAGCTCAACATTCAGAAAACTAAGATCATGTGGCAGCCAGTCCCATCACTTCATGGCAAATAAATGGAGTAACAGTGGAAACAGTGGCTGACTTTGTTTTTTGGGACTCCAAAATCACTGCAGACGGTGACTGCAGCCATGAAATTAAAAGATGCTTACTCCTTGGAAGGAAAGTTATGACCAACCTAGATAGCATATTCAAAAGCAGAGACATTACTTTGTCAACAAAGGTCCGTCTAGTCAAGGCTATGGTTTTACCAGTAGTCACGTATGGATGTGAGACTTGAACTATAAAGAAAGCTGAGCACAGAAGAATTGATGCTTCTGAACTGTGGTTTTGGAGAAAACTCTTGAGAGTCCCTTGGACTGCAAGGAGATCCAACCAGTCCATTCTAAAGGAGATCAGTCCTGGGTGTTCATTGGAAGGACTGATGTTGAAGCTGAAATTCCAGTACTTTGGCCACCTGATGCGAAGAGCTGATTCATTTGAAAGGACCCTGATGCTGGGAAAGATTGAGGGCAGGAGGAGAAGGGGACAACAGAGGATGAGATGGTTGGATGGCATCACCTATTCAATGGACGTGGGTTTAGGTGGACTCCGGCAGTTTGTAATGGTCAGGGAGGCCTGGCGTGTTGCAGTTCCTGGGGTTGCAGAGTCGGACATGACTGAGCAACTGAACTGAACTGAACTGTCCTCTAATAATTGTATTTTGTTCTATACTTCTCAAAAAAAGAAAATGAGTCTAAAAAAATAAACTCACTGAAGAAATTTTTTTTAAAAAGTAAGTTACAGAAGGTGACTAATATTACAAGAAAAAGAGTAGAGGAGGATAAGGAAAATCAGGAATAAGACTGTAGGTAGGGAGACCATGCAGTTTGAAATGTTGAATAAGGTGGTCAGGGAAGCCTCAGTAAGAAGGTGACATGTGAGCGAACACATGGGATGGGAGGACAGAGAAATGGGAGCAGTTAGTCATATCTGGAAGAAGAATGTTCTAAAAGAAGGCCCAGTCAATTCAGAGACCATGCCCCCAACCCCCACCCTGCTCAGGAGGTAGTGTTTGTCTGGTGTGTTTGAGGCACAGCAAGAAAGTCAGTTTGTCTGGATGGTTGTGAATGAAAGGAGGGAAGTAGGAAGTGATGTCAGAAAAGTAAGAGAGTGGGGAGGGAGCAGATCACAAAGTTTATAGGTGACTATAAATGCTTTGGCTTTCACTTAGAATTGAGAAGTGACTGATACAATATGACTCCCATTTTAAACGGGTTATACCATAGGAATACAAGGGTGGAAGGAGGCTGATGGTTAGGTGGTTAGGAACATAATTCTAGTAAAAGTTGATGCTTCACCAGAGCAGTAGCGGGTGTGTGTGTGTCTCAGTCATTCAGTCATGTCTGACTCTTTGCAATCCCAGGGACTATAGCCCTCCAGGCTCCTCTGTCCATGAAATTCTCCAGGCAAGAATACTGGAGTGGGTACCCATTCCCTTTTCCAGAGGATCTTCCTGACCCAGGAATCAAATCCATGTCTACCAGTGCTGCAGGCAGATTCTTTAATATCCGAGCCACCTGGGAAGTAAGGGAGATAATGAGAAATGGTCTGATTCTAGGTATTTGAAGGTGGAGGCAACAGGATGGGGAATAAGAGAGAAATACAGAAGTGAAGGATATCTCCAGTAGTTTGAACAACTGAAAAACTGGAATTGCCATCAGTTGAAAGGAGAAAGTCTGGGTGATAGTGGGTGAGCAAGTCTGGGAGGAGATTTATTAGAGTTTAATTTTGGACATGTTGAGACTAAGTGGAGACATCAAAGTAGAAACGTCAAGTAAGAAGTTGGCCTTATGAATCTAGAATTCAAGAGAGAAGTCTGGATAAGAGGTATACATTTAGGAGTAATTAGCTTTTGTTACAATTTAAATGATGACCTCCAGGGTCACGAGATTAGCCAAACAAGAGAACAGGACCTGAGCACTAACATTATGAGGCTGTGGGAAAAAAAGGAGACTAAAAAAGAATGAAGAATAATTTAGGCAGTAAACCAAGAGAGTAAGGATACCAAATGAATATATCAAGGAGAAAAGTAAGATCAATCCTTGTCAAATACTACTGAAACATCAAACAATTTACCAGAGTTTAGCATCAATAAACTTAGAAGTCACTGATGACATTACATAGTAACACTGGATCCAATTATTTATTCTACTAATAAGAAATGTTACTTATTAAATGAAATTTCTTATAAAACAAATAGGTTTTTAGATACTAGTCAATGACCCACTGTGAAATGAAATATAATGAAATGTATTTACAGAAATAAAAAACCTGGCAGAATTCCAGTTTATATGATTTTAATTCAATTTTTTAAAAATGCATATAGAGTGCTTACTATGCTAAGCACCAAGGATATAGAAACAAAATTCCTGTAGTCAAGGAGTTTTGAGAGTACCATGGAGAATCAGATACAGATAACCACCATATAAAACCATGCATCAGTTCTATGAAAATATAGAGGAGAAGCAGGAATCTAAGCCAAACTTGGGGTCAGTGCTACCTATCTGCTTAAATTTAATCTCTAAAAAATATTTAGTGATTATGGGCAAAAGACTTAACCAAACAAATCACAAAGGATGGTATGATAAACTAACAAACATATGAAAAGGTGCTCAAATGAACTAGTTTTTAGAAAAATGCAAATTAAAATCACCCTGTGGCCTCAGGAGGCTGGATGCCAAATCTCCAAAAAACAACTTTGAAAGTGTTCAAAATTATTTTTAAAAAATAACCATTTCAGGAATCTGGTAATCAACCAAAGTCAAACATAGTAAGAAGCACTTATTCATGAAACACTGCTGAAATTAGGGTAAGAACAGTGGAAATCTGTGACACTCCTGCCTGTGGCTGCTACTATCCTTCCCCTGTGGTCAGTGGCCAGGGCAAGGGGTCTCCCTAGACTGCAAGCTAGGGCAGCTTCAAGGCTGGAAAGACTCAATTGTTTTGGAGCCAAAGATGAAAATATGCGGTCTAGCAGCATCACCAGCAGAAGTAGCAATCTCAGGAGCAAGTCTGAGGTAGCCGTCCCAGTTGGGACAAGCAGCCTCCCAACAACAAAACCAAAAGGTAATAGGTAGATCCTGGAAAAGAGAGACCAAAGAGGGTCTTGAACTCTGCTAACAACCTTGACTGCCTCCCACCCACATACCTCAAGAAAACCACGCTGTCTTCAAGTCCTGGGTTGATGGTGAGGTTGTTCACATGAACAGAGGACATGGGAGAAACTAGAAAGCAGGGCAGAGTATAAACCTGTCTGAAATTTGAATGTGCTCCCCAACCTCCACACAGATCCTTCAGGAAGGGTGGAAGTCTTACTCCATCCATCATGCTCAGGTGTCCCAGCATAACCTCTGTCCACTCCCTGACCCTAAAGCTGTGCATAAATGAATGTTGAGCAAACAAAGCCAGATTCAAAAGAATATATCTTTTGGGGGCATGAGCTGCATATGCTTAGATAAGGAGCCTGAACTATATTCTGAAATAACAAAGCATCACTAAAGGATTTGAACCAGGGAATAATGGATTGGAATTGTGTTTTATAGACAGATCATTTTGGCAGGGTGGAAGTCAAGTTGGCAGAGTACAAGATCAGAGACAGAAAGCAGAAACAATGGTCTGAGCCAAAACAGTAGCAATGGAAAAGGAGGACAGAGGAGGCAGAGGTAAGTCAATGTGAGAGATTTTTAAGTGAATATAATGATCCAAAAGGTCTAGGTATTGAGGAGACAATGAATGTAAAATTCTTCAGTTTTATGGCCTGAGCCACAATAATGGTAGAGCCATCTACTAAAACAAAGAATTCAACTGAGAAAAGGTTGAAAGATATGAGCTCAAATTTGATTATGTTGAGCTTGAGGTTACAGAACTCTAAAATGTATGAGATCACTTATGTAACTAAACTTTGCATAAAGGCTATTATTAATATTTAGAAAAATAATATTATATATGAAATATGGTATTGTAGTGTCCAAAGACCTGGCTTCTTGCTCCAGTTGTAACTCAAACTTGGGCAAGTCAATTGTTATCTTGGTGCCTAAGTTTATTCATTTATTCAAGTTATCCTGACACAAAATAAAGATAAGAAGACTGCCATATACTTACAAAGTGATGCTGTGAAGCAAGAATACATGTGATTACTGTTACAGCACACAATTAGTTCTGGAAATTGTCACAAAATGAAGCCATAAATATCAGAAAAGAAACCATATTTTTGCTATGTCAGATGACATGGAAAGCACCAAATTATTATTTTCAAAAGCACTAGATGTAGTAAGACAGTTCATTTAGGTAACGAGTTGCAAAATATATCCAGCAGAATCAGTCTTTAAAGAGAGCATCTATTCTGTTTCTGAAAGGAAAGACAATGTTGCAGATATGTAATTTCACTCCAATACTTTAAATTTAAAACAGCAACCATTAAAATCCCAATTGGGAAATATAGTAACACATGTTTAAGAGAACCTAAATATGAAACCCTACATGTGAAGGAAATTCAGCAAAGCAACCACAATCGTATTAGAGTAATGTGATTCTTTTATGATTTTTTTTCTATCTCTCCAAACATTAAAGATCAGGGTAATGCTGTCTGTAACTGGAGGCCTAGTCCAAGGCTTTTGAAATAAGCATTTCTGAGTTCAAGCATGAAATTAACTCATAAGAGATCAGAGCAGATGGGCAAATTACCCTAAGAGAGAGAGAACAGCTCCCCAGTCTAACTATAATCAAACAGCAACCAAAAGAGACTGGTCAGTTAAGAAAACTCAAAAATAATAATAATAATCATAATCATAATAAGATCAGTGGAGGAAATACTGGCATTGCCTACTACACTGTTCAAGAAAGAGATTTTTACCCTACACACTTTAAACAATTTGGCCTCAAATGGTAAGATTATTCCTACTGCAGAGCAAGATGTATGATGCCACTCTTAGATTGTGCCACTAAATGTTTCATACAACTATATATGAGAATTTGTACTCATTCTGTATTCATGCAGTTGTGATTTGTTCACCTACAAAACAAAACGAATCATGATGACAGAAGCATTCTGATTCATTTGACAATTCTATTCATTATAAGTTAATAAACTAGATTCTGATATATATCAATTTATTAATTATATATATAGTTTATTAACTATATTATATATATGTATTATATATACGGGGCTTCCCTAGTAGCTCAGCAGTAAAGAGTCTGCCTGCAATGCAGGAGACACTCATGGGTTCAATCCCTGGGTTGGGAAGATTCCCTAGAGAAGGAAATGACAACCCACTCCAGTATTCTTGCCTGGGAAATCCCATGGATGGAGAAGACTGATGGGCTAGAGTCCATAGGGTCACAAAGAGTGAGCTATGACTAGAGAGACTTAGCATATACACACACACACACATACATATAAATATGTATCTCAGAGTATAAATGTTAAAAGATATGTGTGTGTGTGCGTGTGTGTGTATACATATATTATTTGACATCGCTTGATGTGGATCCCTCTTTGAGAGATAGCTCCATTCCATTCTATCTGAATCTGTGGGTCAGATCCTGAGCTTTATAAATTTACCAATATTAACTCTCTAGGAGGCTTTTTGAAATACACCCTGCCAGTCTGCCCAATGAACCCAAATATCACAGTTAGCCAAAAATGTGCTTTTAAGTGTTAGATGTGCACAATTACTACCATTGTTTAAATTCAACTGATAAATTTATAAAGTATTACAGCTTTCCTTTCTCTGATACTCTTGATAAGCTTTAAAAATGGTGTTCAAAAATATTTAATTCACAAGTGATACAACCTGTTCTTCTTGAAATGATGCTTAAGATTTACATATGCTTAAATGACAGATCATATCATAACACACAATAAATTATGAATGAAAAATCTAGTGTAACTGACTATGAGTCAATATTTATTACGAAAACACAGCATGCTGTTCCAAGTGCATTTTTCTCCTAATCTCCAAAGATAAGCTAAAAAAAAAAAAACAAACCTCTACTTCAGTCTAATCAAGAGACTATGTGAAGGCAATATATCTAATCTTTATCTAGAGACATTTGGGGCCAGAAACAATATTTCAGTAATTCACAGTAGATGACTTGAACAAATACAGCATTATACTAAAACTAATAGCAATAATGGCTCACAACCACCCTAAAAAGGATTAATACAGGGATATATAAAAAATTAATAAGCTGGAAGAAGAAAAATAAAAGTTAAGCAAAACTAAGTATTTCAAATCAACAAATGTATTTATTTATTACTCACATAAAAAACTGTGGCTCCGCTGGTAAAGAACCCACCTGCAATGTGGGAGACCCAGGTTCGTTTCCTGGGTTAGGAAGATCCCTGGAAAAAGGAAAGGCTACCCACTCCAGTATTCTGACCTAGAGAATTCAATGGACTGTATAGTCCATGGGGTTGCAAAGAGTCAGACACAAGCGACTTTCACTTCACTTCACATAAAAAAATATTATACTTAAGAAGCCTGTAGGAAATGTCTATTCTTCTCATAAACTTTAAAATTGTCACTAAATTTTAGCAAGGAATCTAAGGATATTGTGTACACAGAGATCAAAAGTGTAAGTGGACAATTAATATTTCACCTTTAAAATAAAAATCCTCATTCCAATAGCTCAATGTATAAAAATCACAAAAATTAACAGGTAGGAAAAATAACTGTACTTAAGATATTAATTCTATTGGTTTAGTCACTAAGCTGTGTATGACACTTTGTGACCCCAGAGATTGAAGCCCACCAGGCTCCTCTGTCCATGGAATTTCCCATGCAATAATACTGTAGTGGGTTGCCATTTCCTTCTCCAAGGGATCTTCCTGACACAGGGATCAAACCCGGGTATCCTATATTTCAGGTAGTCTCCTGCACTGCAGGCAGATTTCTTTACCGACTGAGCCATAGGAAAGTCCCCATTAATTCCACTATTTACTTTCTAATTTGATTGTGTTTCTGATAGAAATATCCAGTTGGATTTATACAGTATCAGCAAATTTGAGACTGGTGAAAATCTAGTCTTATCAGACATACATTTAATCCTCTTTAATAATGTTGTGCTTCAAAATAAAAGAAGTGAAATCTCTTAACAGAATGAAGCCATATAATTCAAGATGTCATCATTTAACAGAAATTTACCCCCAATTCTCTGTTTAGTTCTCTACTTCTTAACATCCTAACTCAACATTTGTAGAAATAATGGGTGAATTTGGAAGACTTCATGCTAAACAAAATGACAGTCACAAAAAGATAAATACTGTTTGATTCAAGTTATGTGATATAACTGCTGCTGCTGCTGCTAAGTCGCTTCAGTTGTGTCCGACTCTGTGCGACCCCATAGATGGCAGCCAGCCAGGCTCCCCCGTCCCTGGGATTCTCCAGGCAAGAACACTGGAGTGGGTTGCCATTTCCTTCTCCAATGCATGAAAGTGAAAAGTGAAAGTGAAGTAGCTCAGTCGTGTCTTGACTCTTAGCGACCCCATGGACTGCAGCCCACCAGGCTCCTCCATCCATGGGATTTTCCAGGCAAGAGTACTGGAGTGGGGTGCCATTGCCTTCTCCGATGTGATATAACTACAGTAGTCAAATTCATAGAAAGTAGAAGGATGGTTGCCAGGGGTTAGGGTGGCGGGGAATGAGTAGTT
This sequence comes from Oryx dammah, assembly GCF_014754425.2. Lineage (NCBI taxonomy): Eukaryota > Metazoa > Chordata > Mammalia > Artiodactyla > Bovidae > Oryx > Oryx dammah. The sequence goes on from NW_024070189.1 coordinate 28,443,226, forward strand.
AGTGTTTAATGTGTGTAGTTTTGATTCTGTAAGATGAAAAGAGTTCAGGAACTTGGTTGCACAGCAATGTGAGCTCCACATTGGTCTGCTGAGCTATACACTTAAAAATGGTTAAGATGATAAATTTTATGTCATGTATAGGTATTCTCCTATAATTGTTAAAATAAATAAATATTTCTTGAAATAATATTTTAGGTCTCTAGAGTCTTTTCCTGAGTTCATTCATTAATTTTAATATTAATGATCAATAAATTTAGAGTGTACTTGAAGAATCCATAATTTTAAGACAAACTGGGGGAGGGGAAAAAAGAAAGCCAACTTAATTAAATTGAGATATATTATGGCACTTCCCATATGCCACATATGCTTTAAGAGTATGTTCCTGGCTATGAGTTGATAATTATAGGAGTAAGGTGAAAGGTACGTGGGAATTCATTATTCTATGCTCTTTACTTTTGTATACTTAAAATTTTTCATAATAAGACATTAAAAATAAAGGTTCACTTTATTTCACTTTATTCACTTTTAAGGTTCACTTAAAGGTGACTGTTAGTCACTCAGTCATGTCTGACTCTTTGTTACCCCATGGACTACAGACCTACAGACTCCTCTGTCCATGGGATTTCCTAGGCAAGAATCCTGGAGTGGGTAGCCATTCCCTTGGAACCCAGGTCTCCTGAATTGTAAGCAGATTCTTTACCATCTGAAGCACCAATGAAGGTATAATAAAGGTAGCTGTGCAAATAAACAAGGTGTGAAATTCAGCAGGGTAGGAGAATAAATGGGAAGGGTGGGGTGAATTTTCTAGTAAGACAGTGTTAAAAGATGGAATACAGTAAAATATGGAAATATTTTAGAATCTATTTTAAAAATACGAATTTGATGTAATTAGGACATGGTAAAGGGCTCTAAGAAAATCAATGTGAATTAATCAGAAAGACTACTGAAAAGAAGGAATTAAAAAGAAATTTAAAAATCAGGAATCAAAAAATTTTAATTTTAAATTTCTAAGAATAAAGTAAAATTTTAAAGTTTTACTCTACATCTACATAAATTAGGAAATAAGTCCTTTAAATAATCAGCTCCTAAGCTATTAGGAAAATGATCAAAATATTTCTAGTGTGTTGATATGAAATTTCAAGATATAATCTAGTACATTTAACTGAAGAGACAGGGATTAATGGGGCAGGGGTGGGGGTAAGGGAGCAGAAGGCTTTTAATTCTTCTTTAAAAATAACATACAAAGTAATCTAGTGTCAATTGTATAAAATCTAATCTCAAGATTAGTAGAATATTTTGTTTTCAGTATCTGAATGGTCTCTTTTCCTGTTTCTGCTATACAAAAGTGAGAGAGTAAGTTGAAAACCTATGGGAAATTATTTTATCAATAACCTGTGAACAGTGGAATCACAGAACTAATTACTCATATCTAGCAAGTAAAAACACAAAAGAAAAAATTTTAGAAAGCAAGTTGCTTTGAAGTTTTAAACCACCCAAATTCCCAAAAAGGCTACTGAATCTAAGACAAGGGTAAGAACATTTGTAATTACAAATAAAGTTTAGGGTAAAGAATAAATTGTTATGACATCAAAAGGAAGCACATATGTAACATACATAAAAGAGAGAACAGTACCAAAATCAAACCTATATACACATTACTCATATTCAACATATGTCATGATTTTGCCACATTTGCTTTATCTGTCCCTGGTGTGTTTTTTCTTTGCTAATCTTATCAGTATCATTTTACACCTTAATCATAATCAAATATCCCCAACTGTCCCCCCAAAAAAGTCCTTTTACAGGTGCTTTGTTTGAGTCAGGATCAAAACAAGGTTCACACATTACATTAGGGTATGGTTCTTGAATTTCCATTAATTTAGAGTAGTGCTATTCAAAGTGTGGTCTAAACTGGTGGCAATTCAAGAATTAATTGTAACTTACCAGCCCAAAAACTGTTCTCAATCTACAAACTCATTGTTACAGGTCAACAAGATAAATTCAGAAAAGGAAAGTAAGGACTGAGAAACTTTCATAGCAAGCTGACACTGTCAAGACATCCTAGTGCATAGTCAACAGACCCATTTCCTGAATCAGTCTCACACTCCCATAGTAAGTCTCACATGACCTGAGCTGCACACTAGCGTTTTGCTCACTAGAACAACATGCTGCTTGCTGCCTCAAGGATATTTTAAAAACAAAACCCAATAAAACCTGGTTCTTAATTCTAAATAATTACAAATATAATCCTCCTCCTCACTGCTTAACCCTACCATTAACTTTATAAGGAAACTGGGTCAGTTGTCCTTTAGATTTCTAGGTTTTTCTATTTGCTTCCCATAGTGTCAATTAACTTGGTCCTCTATCACTTGACTTCCTTGATTGGTTCTATTCAGGTTCATCTTTGGTGGCAAGAATATTTCATAGACTGTGGTCTGTGATACATGTTATAAAACTTCAGAAAGTACATAATATCTGGTTACCCTATTTGGGGGCTTTCCTGTTGGCTCAGATGGTAAAGAATCTGCCTGCAATGCAGGAGACCAAAATTTAATCCCTGGGTGGGGAAGATCCCCTGGAGAAGGGAAGGGCAACACACTCCAATTCTTACCAGGAGAATTCCATGGACAGAGGAGTCTGCTGAGCAACAGTCTATGGGGTCACAAAAAGTCAGACATGACTGAGCAACTAACACTTTCACCCTATTTTCAGCAAAGCTAAGATCGATTATGAGGTAATCGATCATTATCAGGTAATGATAGCTCAATCCCTCTTTTGTAAATTCCACATTAACTTTTCATCTAATGTTTTCACCTACTGATTATTACTAATTCCTTTCATTAGGGACTGAAAAGTGGTGATTTTCTAATTGAAGTCAGTTTTCATTCCAATCCCAAAGAAGGGCAACACCAAAGAATGCTCAAACTATTGTACAATTGCACTCATTTCACATGCTAGTAAAGTTATGCTCAAACTCCTTCAAGCTAGCGTTCAATAGTATGTGAACCAAGAACTTCCAGATGTTCAAGCTGGATTTAGAAAAGACAGAGGAACCAGAGATCAAGTTGCCAACATTTGTTGGATCAAACAGAAAGCAAGAAAATTTCAGAAAAACAACTACTTCTGCTTCATAGACTATGCTAAAGCCTTTGACTGTGTGGATCACAATAAACTGTGGAAAATTCTTAAAAAGATGGGAGTACCAGATCGCCTTGCCTGTCTCCTAAGAAACCTGTATTCGGGTCAAACAAGTTAACAGAATGGGACATGACTCTAAAATTGGGGAAGGAATATAACAAGGCTATATATTGTCATCCTGCTTATTTAACTTACATGCAGAGTACATCATGCAAAATGCCAGGCTGGATGAATCACAAGCTGGAATAAAGGTTGCTGGGAGAAATATCAACAACCTTAGATATGCAGAAGATACCACCCTAATGGCAGAAAGTAAAGAAGAACTAAAAAGCCTCTTGATGAAAGTGAAAGAGGAGAGTGTAAAGGCTGGCTTAAAACTCAATATTCTAAAAACTAAGATCATGGCATCTGGCCCCATCACTTCATGGCCAATATAAGTGAGAAAAGTGGAAGCAGTGACAGATTTTCTTCTCTTGGGCTGCAAAATCACTGTGGGTGGTGACTGCAGCCATTAAATTAAAAGACACTTGCTCCTTGGAAGGAAAGCTATGACAAAAAGCTAGACAGCATATTAAAAAGCAGAGACATCATTTTGCCCACAAAGGTCCATCTAGTCAAAACTAAGGTTTTTCCAGTAGTCATGTATGGATGTGAGAGTTGGAAAATAAAGAGGGCTGAGTGCTGAAGAATTAATGCTTTGGAATCATGGTGCTGGAGAAGACTCCTGAGAGTCCTTCAGACTGCAAGGAGGTGAAACCAATCAATCCTAAAGGAAATCAACCCTGAATATTCATTGGAAGGACTTGATGGTGAAGCTGAGGCTCTAATACTTTGGCCACCTGATGTGAAGAGCAGACTCACTGGAAAAGACCCTGATGCTGGGAAAGATTGAGGGCAGAAGAAGTGGGTGACAGAGGATGAGATGATTAGATAGCATCACTGACTCAAAGGACATGAATCTGAGCAAACTCAAGAAGATAGTGAAGGACAGGGAAACCTGTCATACTGCAGTCCTTGGGGTCACAAAGAGTTGGACATGATATAATGATTCAACAACAATTGCCCTTTTTATGTTTATTGGAATTCTAGGCGGGGTGGGGGGGCAGAAAAATTTCATTTTTCAAATTAGGCTATTTAGTTACCATGAAATATAGTTCATACAGGACATGCAGGATAAATGCTTATTTCTTTTCCTTTAACCAACAATTTTCAGACCAAGGAGTTGATGCCTTAGATACTCCCAATGGTGTCCAGTGAGTTAAGTTTGGAGTCTGTTCTGCTCCTCCCTGTCTGCCTGTTTCTCCCTCTCTCTCTGTCTGTCTTGTCCACTCTTTATCCCCCTTCCTTCTCTAACATTATGAGCTCATGGGTTTTCTAAATATATACAGAAATACCTTTGAGATATAGAGGGCTGGGTTCTAGACTAACACAATAAAGCAAATATCACAATACAGTGAGTCAACTATTTTTTGGTCTCCCAGTGTATATAAAAGTTATGTTTATACTATACTGTAGACTATTAAGTGAGCAATAGCATTAAGTATAAAAACACAATATATAAACAAAAAATACTTTATTGCTAAAAAATGCTAACCATCATCTAAGCCTTCAGCAAGTCATAATCATTTTGCTGGTGGAGTGTCTTGCCTTTATATTGATGGCTGCTGACTCATGATGGTGGTGGTTGCTGAAAGTTGGGATGGCTGTGGCAGTTTCTTAAAATAAGACAACAATGAAGTCTACCACATCAATTGACTCTGATTTCTCAGTAGCATGCAATGCTGTTTGATAGCATTTTACCCATTCCCTGGTGGTCCAGTGATATGACTCCATGCTTTCAGGTTCATTACCCAAGTGCAGGATCCTACAAGATGCACAGTGTGGCCAAAAAAATATAAATAAATAAATAAATTGGAGTCTGTCTTCACAAACCCTGCTACTGCTTTATCAACTAAGTTTATATAATATTCTAAATATTTTGTTGTCAGTTCTTCACAGAATCTTTACCACAAGTAAATTCTATCTCATGAAACCACTTTCTTTGCTCATCCATAAGAAGCAACTCCTCATCTTTTCAAGTTTTATCATAAGACACCAGCAAGTGAGTCACATCTTCAGGCTCCACTTCTAACTCCAGTTCTCTTGCTATTTCTACCATATCTGCAGTAACTTCCTCTACTGAAGTCTTAAACCCCTCAAAGTCGTCCATGCGGATTGGAATGAACTTCTTCCAAATTCCTGTTAATGTTGACATTTTGATTTCTTCCAATGAATCACAAATGTTCTTCATGGCATCTAGAATGGTAAATCCTTTCCAGAAGGCTTTCAGTTGACTTTGACCAGATTTACCCGGAGTCACTATTACAGTCTTATGAAATGTATTTCTTACAAAATGAGACTTGAAAGTTGAAAATACTCCTTGATCCATGGGCCACAGAATGGATGTTGTATTAGTAAGCATAAAAACAATTTTAATCTTATTGTACATCTCCCTCAGAGCTCTTGGGTAACTAGGTATGTAGTCAATGAGCAGTACTATATTCAATGAATCTTTTTTTCTGAATGGTATGTCTCAACAGTGGGCTTAATATGTTGAGATGCTATAAACAGATGTGCTGTCATCCAGGATTTTTTGATCCAGTTATAGAAAATGGGTAGAGTAGATTTAGCATATCCTAAAGGACCCTAAGATTTGCAGAATGATAAATGAACACTGGCTTCAACTTAAAGTCATCAGCTGCATTGATGTGAAGTGAAGTCACTCAGTCGTGTCTGACTCTTTGCGACCCCATGGACCGTAGCTTACCAGGCTTCTCCATTCATGGGATTTTCCAGGCAAGGGTACTGGAGTGGGTTGCCATTTCCTTCTCCAGGGGGTCTTCCTGACCCAGGAATCAAACCCAGGTCTCCTGCATTGCAGGCAGATGCTTTACCCTCTGAGCCACCAGGGAACCAACAAAAGATCCGGTCAGTCTGTTCTCTGAAGCTTTGAAGCCAGGCATTGACTTCTCCTCTCTAACTATGAAGTCCTAGATGGCATCTTCTTTCAATAGAAGACTGTTTTGTCTACACTGAAAATTTGCTGTTTAGTGTAGTCACCTTCATTAATGACCTTAGCTAGATCTAGATAACCTGCTGCAGCTTCTACATTACCACTTGCTGTTTCACCTTGAACTTTTATGTTATGGAAATAGTTTCTTTCCTGAAACCTCATGAGTGTAACTCTGTCAAGCTTCAAACTTTTTCTCTGCAACTTCCTCACCTTTCTCGGCCTGCAAAGAATTGAAGAGTTAGAGCCTTGTCTGGATTAGGTTTCAGCTTATGGGAAGTGGTGGCTAGTTTGATCTTCCCAACCACTAAAGCTTTCTCCTTAGAGAAAAGCAGTTTCACTTTCTTACTGTTCATGTCTTCACTGGAGTAGCACATTTGATTTCCTTCAGGAGCTTCTCCTTTGCATCTACAGCTTGGCTAACTGTTTGGTGCAAGAGGCCTAAATTTTGACCTGTCTCAGTTTTTGATATGCCTTCTTCACTAAGCTTAATCATTTCCAGTTTCTGATTTAAAGTGAGGCAATGCTTACTTTCACTTGAACACTTAAAGGCCATTGTAACGTTGTTAATTGGTCTAATTTCAATATTGCAATGTCTCAGGGAATAGGGAGGCCTGAGGAGAGGGACAGAGATAGGGCAATGGCCAGTGAGTGGAACAGTTAGGACACACACATTTATTAAGTTCACTGTTAATGGGTAGGGTTCATGATACTCCAAAATAATCACAACACTAAATCAAAGCTCACTGATCACAGATCACCATAACAAATATAATAATAATGAAAAATGTGAAATACTGTGAAGATTATTGAAATGTGACATAGAGACATGAAGTTAGCAGAGGCTGTTGAAAAAATGGCACTGATAGATTTGCTCGACACAGGGTTGCCACAAACCTTCAATTTGTAAAACATACAATATCTACAAAGTGCAATAAAACAAGGTAACCCTTTAATGGGTTTCAAACAATTGCATTCATTGCTATTTACCATCTTCTGCTCCCCTTTCTTATTGTAGAAAATTCAGAATAATGTATCAGAGCGCTGTGCTGTGCTTAGTTGTGTTCGACTCTTTGTGACCCCATGAACTGTGGCCCTCCCGGCTCCTCTGTCCATGGGGATTCTCCAGGCAAGAATACTGGAGTGGGTTGCCATGCCCTCCTCCAGGGGAATCTTCCCAACCCAGGGATCCAACCCAGGTCTCCTGCACTGCAGGTGGGTTATTTACCATCTGAGCTACCAGGGAAGCCCAAGAATACTGAATAGGTAGCCTATTCCTTCTCCAGGTGATCTTCCTGACCCAGGAATCAAACCAGGGTCTCCTGGATTGCAGGGGGATTCTTTACCAGCTGAGCTATCAGGTAAGCCCCAATATATCAATACTACAGTATACAGTTTTCTGAAAACCTAACTAGAATTTCATTCAGATCAATCCAGTATACTTGGTGCTAATAGACTTTCATAAAGTTTTCTGAAAACCTAACTACAATTTCATTCATAGCATTATTTATCTAACAAAAGACACTGAAAATTTCAATCAACCACCTAAAAATGATAATCATACAATAACTGAACTTTTAGAATGCAAATCTCATTTAATCCACACAACAACTATGTTAGGTATTATTGTTATTCCTATTTTATAGGTAAAGAAAATGAAACTCAGCTACATTAAGTATATTGTCTAAAATCCAGCTAGTAGAGGACTACAGTAAAGGAAATGATGGTAGAGCAAGGATTTGTACTCAGGTCTATCTAACTCTGAAGCCTATGATTTTGACCACTATCTTTAATATCTGATACACCATCACATTAAACAATGGCTCTTAGGAAGAGTGTACCAACCTTCTGAGGGGTTTGGAGATGTTAAGAGTAGGAAAACAAGAACAGTCCTGACCAAATGCCAATAGAATTAAGTCCCACCAAAAAAACACTGATTTAGAAGCATTCTCCTTACTCTGCATACCTCCAGATATAAAAAACTAGGACATTTTGACTATTTTAAGAAATTTCTTTCTTTTAAAATTTTAAATTATTTATATGTTTCATTCACACTGCTTTTCTCATGAACTCTGCAGAAATAATGATATTTTGCCTTACCTAAAATGTTGAATTATACCAATTCTCTAAATATTGAAAGATAAAATTGCTGGTACCAAAGTGGTTTATGAACAAACCTGAAAATGTGAGTGACAGTATACATACTCTTTAAAGAAGTCTCTTTATATAGGGATAAACAAAGTTCTTTTTAAAAATGAGGGGCAAGAAGGGGCAGAGAGAGGCACTAAAAAGTTAAGAAACCTTTTGGGGATGATAGATATGCTCACTCTCATGACTGTGGTGAAGGTTCAAGGTCTGTACATACGTCAAAACTTATCAAGTTTTACACTTTAAATATGTGTAGCTTATTGTTTGTCAACTATATACCAATACAACTACTTTTAATATAAAAATTAATTTCTGGAGCATAAAAAGTAAAAGTTTAAGTATTGTTTCCAAACAGTTCCACAAAGCCTGAGATGTAATAAGGATGGAAGGTTTAAAGGAGATAACGAAGTAACTGATTCACAATTTCCTTCTTAAATAGGGTATAGGACTGCAGAAATTAAGTAGCAAAAATACTAACATTCTAAAATACAGTAGAGAAGGATCTCTTTGCCTGGAGTCCTTTATCCTAATTCAGATCAACAGTATGCATTGAGGCAAGGTGAGAAACCAGTCAACACCAGGCAGACACCCAATCCCAGAAGTCACCCACTGGACACACAGAGCCACGGCATGTGGGTTCAGTCCTCACTGTCTTTGAAAAGTATCTTTTTAAATTAATTGTCAACATTTAAAAATTTAGTTATTACTCTAAATCTTTTTTACTTTTCTTGGAAGATTTGGTAAACTCCTGTCCTCAGGCCAAGCACTCTGGTCAGCCATAGGCCCCGACTCAGACAGAGTCCACATTGTCTTGGCCCCAGCAGCTTGACCCAGTTACATTACCCCACCAGGTCTTCACAGACTCTTGAGTTTGCAATCCTTACCCTAAGGCTGTAAAGATTTTCTCTGATGAATGTTTTAGGGTTTTTTTGATAATATCTATAGGCTCATGCCCACATTAAAGAGAATAGTCCTTAATTAGAGGCATAATTCTCACTCCAAAGGGTAGGCAGCTTTTCTAACTCGGCAGGAAGTGGCAGTAAACAAGCAACTAGACTTAACCATACCCATTCTTGAAGTAGAGGCAAGGCCAAGAATAAAAACAAATCCTGGAAACTGGCTCTTACGGCACTACTTTCAACAAATTCAGTGAAGGAACTTCTGACATATAATTCCCCCCCGGAGATCTTCCCCAAAGCCCCCCAAGACACAAACATACACATACACACACACACACACACACACACACACACACACACACACACACAACTTCCTCTCTAACTTTCCCCTCCCCCACTCTACTAGGTCCCTGAAATGGTACAGGAATCTATTATTCAGCCTCCAGCTTAAGATAAAAGAAGAAGATCTTTTCTTTTTTTTTTTTTTTTAAACCTAATGAAAAGGGAAAGTTCCCAAAGTATAATCACACAAATTATTACAGGATAAAATGGGTCAGAAACCTATTCTCATCCAATGAATAAACAACCAACATTTTAATCATTATATATCAGAAGCATTAACATTAAGATCAGGAAGAAGACAAAGAGATCTGTTATTACTATTAACAGTTTTCTACTCAATTCATAAAAATAATAGAGAGAAATATTACAAAGAAGGCAAGAAAAAACTTATTTGTAGATAGCCTCATTCTACTCAGAATACACAACAGAAATTACTGAAAATTCATGAAAATTAGGAGAATTTAGTAAGATGAATGGTTATAAAAGTAATATATAAAAATTAGTAGTTCCTTTATATGTTGATAATAATCATAGAAGAAATAAGATTAGAAATTCAAACATAACAGAAAGCAAAATTATAAAATGCTCAGCACCAAAAATAATAAAAGGTGCTATTAAGATCATATTATCCTAGACTGAGAGACATCTTAAGGGTTTATGAACTGTCCCATCATTAACTTAGAGAGTAGGGCTGGAATCTACTACAAGAAATTGACTCTACACTTCTGAACCCTGACATGAACCCCCTGCCAAAGCTTAGCTGACATACCACCCAAGAGGAAATCATGGCTTCTCTCCCCAGTGACAATCTGAACCTGATCAAGACTTGCATTTCCCTGGCCTCTAGTTCTGAATCATAAGAATCAGCTCAAAAATATTCATATTTCTCAGATTTCATACATGAAACAGAGCTAATCAACAGAGACACAAGATTTCGCCACTTTTTCACAAATCAGGTAAAACATCAAATAGAAAAAACGTATTCTCCAAAAAAGGGATTTCAAAGACCTCTTAAAGAGCTTTAGGCAGAAAATCTTACTAAATATATGTGTGGAAATTAATGAGTATATAGACTTTTTACGTTGCTATTAATATTACTAAATAGAACCAAAAGAAAGAATGTTTTGGAATTGTGTTTATATTATTAAGAAATTCCCAAAGATACAGTCATCCAAAGCTATGGTTTTTCCAGTGGTCATGTATGCATGTGAGAGTTGGACTATAAAGAAAGCTGAGCACCAAAGAGCTGATGCTTTTGAAATGTAGTGTTGGAGAAGACTCTTGAGAGTCTCTTGGGCTGCAAGGAGATCAAACCAGTCAATCCTAAAGGAAATCAGTCCTGAATATTCATTGGAAGGACTGATGCTGAAGCTGAAACTCCAATACGTTGGCGACCTGATGCAAAGAACTGACTCACTGATGCTGGGAAAGATTGAAGCAGGAGGAGAAGGGAATGACAGAGGATGAGATGGTTGGATGGCATCACTGACTCAATGGACATGAGTTTGAATAAGCTCCAGGAGTTGGTGATGGACAGGGAAGCCTGGAGTGCTGCAGTCCATGGGGTCGCAAAGAGCTAGACACAACTGAACAACTGAACTGAACTGAACAGTCCTCCATAATTCAGAATTTGTGATTATTTGACCATGGTTTGATGTCTGGATTATCTTTTCACTCTCTGGACAAAAGTAGTTTCTTAAGAAAATTTAATAGTATAAACAAATGGTTTGAAGCACCACAGAAGCATCTGTTTACATTTAGATAATTAATATGCTAAGCACTCTTATCTATTAAATTAAAGCAGGTCACCTAAGGACTTTTCTAGATAATACTTCATTAGCCTAATTATAATGAGTATATATAGCTAAAGTAATAAAACGGACATCTGTTTTAAGACATTCTTCAATTTAAGCCTTTTACTAAATCAAACTAGCTTTCATATATTACTTTCAATTACTGAGGTTTTAAGTGGGGAAAAATAAAAACTTCCATTGAAATAAAAAATAAAATTCTTACCTTTGAAGCTCTCCATTCCCAACCATCACCTATCTTCTGTGAATGTTTAATGAATTCTGCACAATAATGCTGGAATGTTTTTTCTCCAAAGAACTCATCTTCTTCCATACTAAATGAGAACTGAAATATAAAAACTAAGTATTAACATCAGCTGTGGAATGAATACAGAAAGGAATTCTGCTAATTCATGTATTTCTTTAAACAAACCAAAATTTGGCATGTACATTGGAAAATAACCCCAGAGCCATTCAAAAAAAAAAAAAAAAGTGTTTTGTTTCCATCTTTCTCTCCCTATCCCCATCTTTTAATCAGGAAGAAAATGTGATCAACATGAAAACTCAAAACCTAGTTTTTGAGTTGTAACAAATACATTTCTATGGTTCAAAAAGTCTAGTTTGTCCATAAATTTAGTTTCAAGTGTTTACATTATCTCCCTTCTAAGTTAATGCTTCCAAACAACCTCCTCAGACTTCCTTCTCTATCTCCCACCTTCAGTTCAGTTCAGTTCATTTCAGTCGCTTAGTCGTGTCCAACTCTTTGCAATCCCATGAGTCACAGCATGCCAGGCCTCCCTGTCCATCACCAACTCCCGGAGTTCACTCGGACTCATGTCCATCGAGTCGGTGATGCCATCCAGCCATCTCATCCTCTGTCGTCCCCTTCTCCTCCTGCCCTCAATCCCTCCCAGCATCAAAGTCTTTTCCAATGAGTCAGCTCTTCCCATGAGGTGGCCAAAGTACTGCAGTTTCAGCTTTAGCATCATTCCTTCCAAAGAAATCCCAGGGTTGATCTCCTTCAGAATGGACTGGTTGGATCTCCTTGCAGTCCAAGGGACTCTCAAGAGTCTTCTCCAACACCACAGTTCAAAAGCATCAATTATTCAGTGCTCAGCCTTCTTCACAGTCCAACTCTGTCATCCATACATGACCACTGGAAAAACCATAGCCTTGACTAGACGGAACTTAGTCGGCAAAGTAATGTCTTTGCTTTTGAATATACTATCTAGGTTGCTCATAACTTTTCCTTCAAGGAGTAAGCGTCTTTTAATTTCATGGCTGCAATCACCATCTGCAGTGATTTTGGAGCCCCCCAAAATAAAGTCTGACACTGTTTCCACTGTTTTCCCGTCTATTTCCCATGAAGTGATGGGACCGGATGTCATGATTTCGTTTTCTGAATGTTGAGCTTTAGGCCAACTTTTTCACTCTCCACTTTCACTTTCATCAAGAGGCTTTTTAGCTCCTCTTCACTTTCTGCCATAAGCATGGTGTCATCTGCATATCTGAGGTTATTGATATTTCTCCCGGCAATCTTGATTCCAGCTTGTGTTTCTTCCAGTCCAGCGTTTCTAATGATGTACTCTGCATATAAGTTAAATAAGCAGGGTGACAACATACAGCCTTGACGTACTCCTTTTCCTATTTGGAACCAGTCTGTTGTTCCATGTCCAGTTCTAACTGTTGCTTCCTGACCTGCATATAGGTTTCTCAAGAGGCAGGTCAGGTGGTCTGGTAGTCCCATCTCTCTCAGAATTTTCCACAGTTTATTGTGACCCACACAGTCAAAGGCTTTGGCATAGTCAATAAAGCAGAAATACATGTTTTTCTGGAACTCTCTTGCTTTTTCCATGATCCAGCGGATGTTGGCAATTTGATCCTTGGTTCCTCTGCCTTTTCTAAAACCAGCTTGAACATCAGGAAATTCACGGTTCATGTATTGCTGAAGCCTGGCTCGGAGAATTTTGAGCATTACTTTAGTAGCATGTGAGATGAGTGCAACTGTGCGGTAGTTTGAGCATTCTTTGGCATTGCCTTTCTTTGGGATTGGAATGAAAACTGACCTTTTCCAGTCCTGTGGCCACTGCTGAGTTTTCCAAATTTGCTGGCATATTGAGTGCAGCACTTTCACAGCATCATCTTTCAGGATTTGAAACAGCTCAACTGGAATTCCATCACCTCCACTAGCTTTGTTTGTAGTGATGCTTTCCAAGGCCCACTTGACTTCACATTCCAGGATGTCTGGCTCTAGATTAGTGATCACACCATCATGATTATCTGGGTCATGAAGCTCTAGTTTGTACAGTTCTTCTGTGTATTCTTGCCACCTCTTCTTAATATCTTCTGCTTCTGTTAGGTCCAGACCATTTCTGTCCTTTATCGAGCCCATCTTCACATGAAATGTTCCCTTGGTATCTCTAATTTTCTTGAAGAGATCTCTAGTCTTTCCTATTCTGTTGTTTTCCTCTATTTCTTTGCATTGATCGCTGAAGAAGGCTTTCTTATCTCTTCTTGCTAGTCTCTGGAACTCTGCATTCAGATGTTTAAATCTTTCCTTTTCTCCTTTGCTTTTCGCCTCTCTTCTTTTCACAGCTATTTGTAAGGCCTCCCCAGACAGCCATTTTGCTTTTTTGCATTTCTTTTCCATGGGGATGGTCTTGATCCCTGTCTCCTGTACAATGTCACGAACCTCATTCCAGAGTTCATCAAGCACTCTATCTATCAGATCTAGGCCCTTAAATCTATTTCTCACTTCCACTTTATAATCATAAGGAATTTGATTTACCTGAATGGTCTAGCGGTTTTCCCTACTTTCTTCAATTTGAGTCTGAATTTGGCAATAAGGAGTTCATGATTTGAGCCACAGTCAGCTCCTGGTCTTGTTTTTGTTGACTGTATAGAGCTTCTCCATCTTTGGCTGCAAAGAATGTAATCAATCTGATTTCGGTGTTGACCATCTGGGGATGTCCATGTGTAGAGTCTTCTCTTGTGTTGTTGGAAGAGGGTGTTTGCTATGACCAGTGCATTTGCTTGGCAAAACTCTATTAGTCTTTGCCCTGCTTCATTTCACATTCCAAGGCCAAATTTGCCTGTTATTCCAGGTGTTTCTTGACTTCCTACTTTTGCATTCCAGTCCCCTATAATGAAAAGGACATCTTTTTGGGGTGTTAGTTCTAAAAGGTCTTGTAGGTCTTCATAAAACTGTTCAACTTCAGCTTCTTCAGCGTTAGTGGTTGGGGCATAGACTTGGATAACTGTGATACTGAATGGTTTGCCTTGGAGACGAACAGAGATCATTCTGTCGTTTTTGAGATTGCATCCAAGTACTGCATTTCAGACTCTTTTGTTGACCATGATGGCTACTCCATTTCTTCTGAGGGATTCCTGCCCACAGTAGTAGATATAATGGTCATCTGAGTTAAATTCACCCATTCCAGTCCATTTTAGTTCGCTGATTCCTAGAATGTCGACATTCACTCTTGCCATCTCTTGTTTGAGGTCTTATATAAACAGCATGACAGTGATTAGTGTAGCGGGGCCATTCTTTCCACTTTATTCAAGTTCAACTCACTAACAAATGATGTTTCAAAGCCTAAAGTAACTGTTTCACAAGGTGTAAGGTTATGATCACCTAATTATCTACTTAATTGATTCAGCAAATGTGACAAATCAAGGATTATCCATTTATTTGTTACATAAATCTGTCCAAAACATGAAATACTGGTTATAGAAAGAAAACTTTAGAGCATCTGAAAGGAAACTCACAGATTATATAGTTCAAGTCTCCTAATGAGAAAAGCTGGACCAAGTGAATGCCCACATTTTCTTTGTTAGTGATCAGCACCATCAGACAATTTAGCACTTGGTAACTGCTTACTATGTTAGGTACTTATGCTGGACACTTCACATTCCCACTTAATCCTCACACAACCCAACAGCTGTTGCTATCCTCATTCCTCAAAAGAAAAAGGGAAAGTAATCTGTTCAAGAATGTAGTTGTTGTTTAGTCAGTCAGTCATATCCAACTTTTTTGCAACCCCACAGACTGTCGCCCACCAGGGTACCATGTCCATGGTATTTTCCAGGCAAAAATACTGGAGTGGGTTGCCATTTCCTTCTCCAGGGGATCTTCCAGAACCAGGGATCGAACCTGCATCTCCTGCATTGGCAGGTGGATTCTTTACCACTGAGCCACCAGGGAATCCCAAGAATATAAATGAAGAAAACTCAAAGATACAAATGAAGAAAGCTTCAAACCCCAGTGTGACTCCAGGGCCAAAGATCTATCTATACTAGCTGATTCCCAGTACAGCGTTCTTTCTGATTATTCAAATTTACTATGACCTACATAAGAATTTGTTCATTCATCCAATATATACATATCGAATTTCTACTAATAGTAGGCACCATGCATAGACAAAGGTTAGATACACAAAAATGAAAAAATATATAATCCTTGCCCTATAAGAACTTATCTTACAATGAAGGAGATAACCAGTAACAATAATTACAGTAGAAACTTTCTTAACCAAGCACCACTCAAACTGCCAGATTAAATGACACAATTCTACTCCCTCTATAAAACACTGACTACAGCATGCTTATTATGAAGCGTCTCTGCTCCTATCAGTTGAGTGTAAAGTTCACAAA
Organism: Oryx dammah; assembly: GCF_014754425.2. Taxonomy (NCBI): domain Eukaryota; kingdom Metazoa; phylum Chordata; class Mammalia; order Artiodactyla; family Bovidae; genus Oryx; species Oryx dammah. The sequence goes on from NW_024070189.1 coordinate 28,459,245, forward strand.
CCACATTCATGTATCATAAATACATACTTTAAGTGAGTGGCTAAGTGAAGTCGCTCAGTCATGTTTGACTCTTTGCGACCCCATGAACTGTAGCCTATCAGGCAAGAATACTGGAGTGGGTTGCCATTTCCTTCTCCAGGGGGTCTTCCCGACCCAGGGATCGAACCCGGGTCCCCCACATTGGAGGCAGAAGCTTTAACCTCTGAGCCACCAGGGAAGCCTTCTTTAATGCAACACAAACCAAATCAGTAAAATGTAAGTAAAAAAAAGATAACTATAATTTCTATGATGTAGACTTTATAAAGACTTGGAAAGATGATAAAGGCAAGTCTTTATATGAAAATATATACTATTGAACTACTTATAGGCAATACAACTGAAAAGACTGACTGAGGGGGAAAAAATCATACAAACCAAGGATTCTGCATTCAGACTGTTGCACAAGTGGCTTATGTTCTTTCTTTTAAACCCAAACTAGAAATTTAGAGAATGCATTCCACATTCAGTATAATTAAGAATAAACAATGAATTCCAATCAAGTACCCATATTCAAAGAAAATGCCTTGGTAATACATGGGAAAACTGGCAAATGAATATATTTATATGTTTTAAGTTGAAATAAAATGTTTTAAGTACATAAGTATAATTTTTCTAATTCTAGCTTTCATCAAACTTTTCAATTAAGAGCTCACCTCTCAATTCTGATAGCACTAGAAAAAAGGACTTCAAGTTAAAGTATACAATGGAGCAACGCACAGATTATGGTAGGCACAAGAAGAGTCCCTAACAAAGAGGAGAAGGTGTGGGAAAGTGTGGGGTGGGAGTGGAGTTGAATCTGTAAAGTATGCAGGAGTTTTTGCAGGGTAACTGTCAGTGAGTGAATCCCAGGGATTGGAAGAGTGGTCCACACAGGGAGGATGGTGTGAACCAAATAAGGAAGGGTGTAAAGAACTGCAAGTTTGATGCCACCAACATGATAAGGTAAATATACGAAGAGGGACTTCCCTGGTGGTCCAGTGGCTAAGACTCTGCATTCCCAATGCAAGGGGCCTGGGTTTGATTCCTGGTCAGGAAACTAGATCCTACTTGTTGCAACTGAAAAAAGATCCTGCATGTCACAACTAAGACCCAGCACAACCAAATAAACAAATAAAAATATTTTGTTTTAAAGAGATAGGCAGAGAGTAAGGGATGGTAGAGATAGTCAAATCCTACGCAAGTTAAATCTGTCTGCACTCACTAATGGAGCAGAAATGGATGGGAAGGGCCTCAAAGATACTAGATAGAATAGTAATGAACTTCCTGACAGGAGGCTTGTGTGCCACGCTAGAGTTTGAACCATTTCCACAGGAAACAGAGAATCAGAAGCTGGAGCTGAAAAGTCAGAATAGTATTGGTGGTTAGGCTTCCCTTGTGGCTCAGCTGGTAAAGAATTCGCCTGCAATGTGGGAGACCTGGGTTCAATCTTTGGGTTGGGAAGATCCCCTGGAAAAGGGAAAGGCTACCCACTCCAGTACTCTGGCCTAGAGAATTCCATAGACTCTATAGTCCATGGGGTCTCAAAAAGTCAGACACAACTGAGCAACTTTCACTTTCACATTCCATGGTGTATGTATCTAAAGGGCACAGCTTGAGGGCAGGGAGGAGAGTTAGAAGCTGTTACAGAGGTCTATGACAGGTCATGAGGAGCTAAACCCAGGCAATGAAAGGGAGCAGAAAGAATTGTTGTTTTAGTTGCTGAGTCATGTCTGACTCTCTTGTGACCCTATTAGACCGTAGCCCACCAGGTTCCTCTGTCTATGGGACTTTCTGGGCAAGATTACTGGAGTGGGTTGCCAGTCCCTGCTCCAGGGGATCTTCCCGACCTAGGGATCGAACCTGTGTCTCCATATCTCCTGCACTGCAGGCAGATTCTCTACGACTGAGCCACCATGCAGAAGCCCCGCAGAAAGAATACATATCTTAAATAATGGAGAGAGGCCAAGATGAACTTAAAAGATCTGAAATTCATTTGTTTTAAAGAGACAAATGAAACTATGAGAGTAAATATTGCAAGCTGGAATGCATATGGCAGATTCTTAATATGGCTTCTGGTGGATTATGAAATTTTACACTAAATTGTGTATGTATACTCCTACCTATATTTTGAAAAGGAAAGATTCTAGAATTTTCAACAGATTTCTTGAAGAGTCTTAACCAAAAAGTTAGGAACCTCTCTGCATAGTGAAAAGAGCAGTGGGTTGAGAAAGAAACCTTCAGAGCAGCAGCACTTAAGGGACCTATAGAGGTAGAAGAATAAACACAAGAGCTAAAGAATAAGGAATGAGGCATTAGGAGATACCAGGAAGAGCAATGCCACAGAGCCAGGGAATAAAGCTTTCAAGGGAGTAGAGAATAACTAACAAAGAACCAACACTGTCAAAAGAAAAGAGAGACCCATTAAGAAAAGGGCCGAAAACATGTATGGAGCTTGAAAACGAAGCAGTCATTGATGCTTTATTGAGCAGTTTTAGCAATGGTAGAGAAAGCAGGCTGTGATGGGCTGAGGAAAAAACTACACATGCAGAAATAAGCAAAAAATTTGTAGACTACTTTTCAAAAAATTTGATTGGAAAGTAGATACAAATGTAACCGAAGCAGTACGTAGGCTTAAGGGAGGATATTGTTTTTCCTAAGAAAGGAGATAAGAATATATGTTTAAGCCGAACAAAGGGTGTGGAGAGAGGGAAAAGTTGAAAATACCAAATAGAGAAAGTGACTGATGAAGCAATATCCTAAAGGGGCTGGGAGGAGATATAGTCATCAGTACCGGAGGATGGATATGAGTAACACGACACTCCTTGCAATTGGAGGAAAGGCATTTGAGGATGAATATTAAGGAAGACAAAGTCTGATGATCACAAGATTTTCAGATACAGGGGTAGAGGACAGTGAGGCGTTTGAGGAAGCAAGTATAGATTAGGAATTGCTAGTGAAGAAGATGAGAGGACAGCATTTAAAGATGAGCAGACACAAGGGAAGGCCCAGCACAGGTTGGGAGCCTGAATTTGTAGTACAGCATTCTATGAGGACTGTGGTTGCCTTCAGCAGTGCTCAGCTCAGTTCCCCTTGTCAGAACCAGCAGAGAGGGTTGCACTGACTACACATAAAGCTGAGTTTTGCTGGCTGAGTCAGTGAAAGGATAAGGGTAAAAGAAGGAACAGAATATGCTATTGAGAACAACAGTTCAAAGGTCCAGATTATGTAAAAAAAAGAAAAGATGCTGAGAAGGGGCTGAGAAAATATGGCAGTATCAAGAAATGTTACATATGAAAGATGGTGAAGAACAACTGCAGTGAAAGGAGGGAAATGAAAGAACGGGAAGACTATGAGACTTAGAACTTGAGATGGTCTCAGCTGCGGCCACGGAAGTTAAATATACAAAGTAGCTTGGAAAGGAAGGTCACTGGAGCTCAGGAAGTTTAAAAAACTATAAGACATAATGTTTGCTGTCTTCCACACAGACACTTAAGTCACTTAGGATTATTATGAGAGCTATCAGGAACAGAGAGCTCTTTTAAAAATATGGAAGTTCAACTAAGAGATTTAGAAATGACAACGGGCAAATGGTAGAAGACAGCAGAGCACAGAGGTGGTAAGTAACACAGAGATGGTAAGCGTAGTATACAACGCCAAGACCATTTGTTTATGATAGCGAGAACACAGCCTTGGATTCCTTCTCAAGATGGCGCTCAAGGCAGCCACTACCAGTGATTACAGAAGAGCATGTGAGAAAAAAAGACTACCCTGTCGTATCTGGTAGAGCTGAATTTCATGAGCCTCAAAGTAGCAGGACTATTTCCATGATGCTGAAGAAGTAACCTAAAATTGGCTCTGCAGAAGTGGGGGTTACCAGCAATCTCAATACCCTGAGCCTTGCAGGGTGGAAGAAAAAGCAGCTTCCATTCAAAGAGGGTTTTTGGTTTTTTTGCTGTTGTTTATAAGTCGTTTCCTTGAAAACAACTTGGTGGAAGCACTAACCTGCGCAGATGTTAACATCACATTAAGATACGTGTAGAAACACTATATCCACGTGCCACTCCCACCCTGGAGATTCATAACACACACTGTGTGAGGAAACTAATAACTCAGGGTTTCCCAACTCTTTTGACCACAAAATTCCTTTTCTTGGTAACATTTTTTAACACCTTACTCCACGGAACATAATAAAGGAAATAATGGATGAAGGGTTTAGGTTTTTTGTTTGCTGGTTGGTTTTTTAACTGTGGATGTGTGCTCCTGAGGTCACCATGGAAAATCTGAGAGGAACAGGGCAACAGTGGGAGAACAGGTTTGGGAAGAGAAAGCACCAAGTACAGGAATATAAGTACAGTAGAGTCGATAAGCTGCAGGGGCTTCAATGAAGGCAGTCAAATGTTTCAAGGATATAAGTGAGATCTCCAGTTTACATGCAAAATTCTGGTTAACAAGCTGTTTCAGTGCACATATAAATTGAGAAAGTGACATCTAAAAAGTCTGTAAAAGGAAGAACAGAAGCTAACTTAGCAAAAGGAGGAGGTAAAGGAAACAGAATGTACAAAAACCCAAGAAGTTCTTGTAACTGAAAAACTCTTGTGTAACTGAATTAGAGGTAGAGAAAGGGTACTGACGTGTACACCTGTGGTGGATTCATGTCAATGTATGGCAAAACCAATACAGAATTGTAAAGTAAAATAAAAAATTAATTAATTAATTAATTTTAAAAAAAAAAGAAAACTACAGCTGATGAAGAGGGCCTTGTAGCCTGAGGGCTCAAAAGGTTTTGAAAGTGGGAGTAAACCGATCAGATAAGCATTCTGGCTTCCAAAGGAGAATACAGATCTAATCTGACTGGACACAGATCAGTTAAAAGGTTCTTAAAATGATTCAGGGCTTTCCTGGTAGCTCAGACGGTAAAGCGTCTGCCTACAATGTGGGAGACCTGGGTTCGATCCCTGGGTCAGAAAGATCCCCTGGAGAAGGCAATGGCAACCCACTCCAGTATTCTTGCCTGGTAAGCTATAGTCCATGGGGTCACAAAGAGTCCGACATGATTAAGCGACTTCACTTTCACTTTCAAAATGATTCAGGAGAGACACAATAGTATTAAACAAAGACTTGGCAGTAGGGTGGAAGAGGGACAGATTCAAAAGACATTTTGAGAGTGTAATATCCTCAGTACAACACTTGGCTGGGCTCGGTATGTAAGCAATTGGTGGGAGAAAAGGTTCAAGAAACAGTCTTAGCTCTTCGCCTTAAGTGGTAGTCTCTGCCTAGGTAGCACAGCGGTAAAGAACCCGCCTGCCAATGCAGGAGACGCAGGTTCAATTCCTGGGTCAGGAAGATCCCCTGGGGGAGGAGACAGCAACCCACTCCAATATTCTTGCCTGAAAACTCCATGGACAGAGAAGCCTGGTGGGCTGTAGTCTGTGGAGTTGCACAGAGTCAGACATAACTGAGCAACTGAGCACACACATACCTGACGGACTGAAGCAGATCCCTGGAGGAAAAGCAGGTTTGGGAAGCGAGATGGGTTTAATGTAGCACCTCTGAGTTTGAGTTTGAAATGTCTGTGCAGTACCCAAGCAAAGAGATCTAACAGGCATTTTGAGTCTGGAACTCAGGAGGAAAGAGAAATCTGAGCTAGGAATATTAATTCTCAATCAACATTTCACAGATAACAGAACACATCTGATCACTTAGGAAGAGGATACAGAATGAGAATAGGAAGACTAAAACAAAGCAGTTACAGAAATAATTTTTCCAACTGTATGATGACCATGACATATACTAAGAAATACTAAATCAAAGAAAAATTGAACTTAATTCATAAAGAATACTAAAATATTTTGGAACATTTTATAAATTCCAAACAAACTCCTACTTAATAACAAAATTGAACTAAATAAAAACACTCCATTCCCTAAGCCCTCCAGTTACTTGAGGTTTACTGAACTATTCAAAATGTTAGTCAAAACATAAAATTTCACTCAATAGCCATAGTTTATCTAATTAACAGCACTGTGCCACTAGCAAGATGACTGAACATCAAAGCACTAATTAATTTTTGGTTGAATACTTTTAAAAATTATCTAAGGACTAGGCTTTGCTCAAGGATGTTACATATAATAAAAAAAAAAAACACTTATGGCTTGATTATAAAATTAGGAACTATATTATATTAAAATGATATTCATCTCAATTCAAATCATCATAATATGGTATAATGAAATATCACTGAGTAATTATTACCTCTTTGCTCAAGTAAGAATATTTCAACTCATTAAAAATGAAAATAAAATACAATCAACATTTTTAGATGTACTTTTCAAATTGTAACACACTGGCCGTTTACCAGGTTCACAGTCTAGTAGGGACAAAAATTACAATCGTAGAACTATAAGAAGGTTGGAATTACGGTCAAAAATAGAAATAACCACAACTGCAACTTATTAAGCAATAATGGCAAGAATAACCCTTATTTTGCACATGGAAAACCTGAGGCTTGTGAACTGCCTATGTTTCCAGACTTAAGCTATCTTCAGACCAGAGGTAAAAACAGAATTCAGATGAACTATCAGTAAAAGACAAGTTCCAATTCTCATCTATCCTAAACAATGAAACTCTCATCTCTTACTACAAGGAAAAGTTAGAAATAAGTCAAAACTCTTCTGTGTCAAATGTGAGTACATCTATTTTGCTTGAGTTCCACTCTTGCTGAACAGCTGTTTGTTTTGAACTCAAACAATCAAAACCTTATTTTAAGTGCTCAAATAGAGGCTAAAGATTGGAAAGGTAGAATAATTTTTTTCCTCACCAAGTGAAAGCAGTCTTTCTAAACTATGTGTTAGCCCTAAACTAGACAGTGTGAAAAAACTTATTCTGCTGCTATTCAGTTCAGTTCAGTTCAGTTGCTCAGTTGTGTCCAACTCTTTGCAACCCCATGGACTGCAGCACACCAGGCCTCCCTGTCCATCACCAACTCCCAGAGCTTACTCAAACTCATGTCCATTGAGTCGGTGATGCCATCCAACCACCTCATCCTCTGTCGGCCCCTTCTCCTCCTGCCTTCAATCTTTCCCAGCATCAGGGTCTTTTCCGATGAGTCATCCAAAGAGCTGCTATTAAATATTATCTTTTCAGAAAAGTAACCCCAATGAATTCTAACACTGTGTATATAATCATTGTTCAAATAATTCTTTTTAATTTTAAAAACAATTCTTTCACTTCTCTCCACATGGGGCTCTCCACATATTTTAATGAGATTTTCTAATCTAATGTGTGGGTAACTGATTCTCTGTTTTAGGGATTTTTGGTTTTGTTTTTTGGGTCAGAGATATTTCTTTTAATGAATCTATAAATCAGTGTATATCAGAATCATAATAAGACTAAAACATTTTAAGAAATATAAATTTCCCCAGAACTTCAGATCATTTACAAAAATGTGATTATCACAGAACATAATATGCATACTTTGAAACATTAAAGATCATTTATAACTAATAACAGTAGGCAACTTCCTCTGTCCTTGTCCCTCCCTGGAGCAATTCTACATTTTAACTGGAGATTTAGATTCTTTCCTTAAAAATGCATTCAATTGGGGAAGTGAACTCAACCTATTATCTTTATATGAATTTGGCTGGAATTAATTTAAATTAGTTAATTATTTACCTAGCAGGGTCCCTGGGTAGTGGCCCTCAAATTTTTGAGAGTAAAGAAGCACCCAGGGTATAAATTTAAATGTAGAATCCTAGGCCCAGACAAGAAACATCACCCAATTCTGAAGGCCCCCAAACAAGCATTTGTAATTAGCACTAGGGATACTTTTGAGGGTTCATGCTAGAACACCAAGACAAAAGACAGATTGTTTTAATAGGGATATTAATGGCCCTGGATTTCAAGGCATGTGGCAACTTGGGCGAGGCACAGCAGGCATGATCCCAGTAATCCAATAAATAGCACTGTGTTGTGTGCTTAGTCGCTCAGTTGTGTCCAACTCTTTGTGACCCATGGACTGCAGCCTGCCAGGCTCCTCTGTCTATGGGGATTCTCCAGGCAAGAATACTGGAGTGGGTTGCCATGCCCTCCTCCGGGGGATCTTCCCAATCCAGGGATCGAACCCAGGTCTCCTGCACTGCAGGTGGATTCTTTACCATCTGAGCCACCAGAGAGGCCCAATAAAATGCACAGGAAGCAGAAAAAGAGAGGAAGCTAGTTCAGGCTTGACAGCAGTTGACCAGCAAACTCAGCACTCCCTCTTTCCCTTCCCACAGAAACACACATCCCAAATCAAAGTTTAAATGGGATAATGCACTGTACCTAAACTGGAATTGAGGGACATGGGTAGCTTTATTGGTAGCTGATGCTTGCTATGGCCTCTGCATCAAAAGGTCCAATTAGGAAGAGGCTAAGAAGGCATCTAGTGTTAGTTGCTCAGTCGTGTCCGACTCTTTGCGACCCCACGGACTGTAGCCCACCAGTCTCCTCTGTCCAGGGGATTCTCCGGGCAAGAATACTGGAGTGGATTGCCATTCCCTTCTTCTCCAGAGGATCTTTCCAACCCAGGGATAGAACCCTGGTCTCCTGCATTGCAGGCAAACTCTTTACCATTTGAGCTACAGGGAAGACCTCAAGAAGGCATCCAGTTCTTCTCAATTCTATATTTCCTTCAGAAAAAAAAAGAGCCTGCAGCGCCCCCACAGCGTGGAGCTGAGGACAGAATTCATGAGACTGCTTTCTTTCCTCAAGCCTCCCTCATATTCCAAGCACCTAAGGAGCACTTCCTTCAGAGAAACTTTATGTAGTGGTATGAGGGAGCTAGACTGTATCAGAGAATCAACTGTTAAGTTTTCAGGAGTTGGGGAGCTAGTTGATATCAAGTTGACAGCTTGAAATTAACCACAACGGGAATATTTACACCACAGAAACTGACAAATGCCACAGCTGGCTTCCAATACCCATTGGTAATTCTCTTTCAAGACCATTATCTCTCAATGATACAATGTCCATGACCAGAAATGGAAGGTGAAGCCTGTAGAGACCTGTGTACAGTTATGTAAAGTCAGCAACAGGTGGTTATGGGAACAGAAGGAGTCCTCAGAAAAACTGTATCACACCACTTACTCTTTCCCCTCCCAAAACACTCAAAAACAATACATCATTCCAAATTACACCAAAATATTCCCCTCATTAAAGACGCAGGCCTGAAAGATTGAATAATAGGAAAGGCCTCTCCTGAGTGCAGAGAGACCTATCCTTCATAAACTGGGTTGTATCTATCAACATGCTCTCCAACCCAATACTGAAAAGAAGAGTCCTCCAGCATCTAAGTATAGTGCAGGGATGCAAGAAGCCTACTCAGGCTGACAAATATGAGCAACACCATCCCTACAGAAGTCCCTCTTCTGTCAAACTAAGAAAACCAAAAAGCTTACTAACAGCACAGGGCTCAGCTGAAGCTTGCGCACCATAAGAAAAAGGAGCACTGCCATAAAGAAGAAGGCTTGTTCCTCTCATGGGCTTACATTAGGAAACAGAAGGAAAAACTCAGAAATTACCCCTTTACTTTCCCAGTTGAAAAAGTGAGTGACTGAGTGAGTGAAATCACGCAGTCGTGTCTGACACGGCAACCCATGGAATGTAGCCTACCAGGCTTCTCCATCCATGAGATTCTCCAGGCAAGAGTACCAGAGTGGGTTGCCCGTTCCTTCTCCAATTGAAAAAGGAAAAGGGCAAATAAAAAAACGTCTTTGAAAAGCAGGAAATGAGAGGGAAAACAACAGCTAAGATTAAAAAGGAAACTGAAGAAGAATAAACTAGGAGGGAATTCAAACACATAATAAGAGACAAGTTCAATACAAAAGGCAAAAAAAAGAAGTACAGAAGCTGGAGGAAAAAAATCTCATTAACATTTTAACATATACACATGAGATGATCTCTAAACACAGAAGAAAAAGGACCAAGAAGAAAACAATGCATATTGATTGCTAGGAAGGACAAAGAACATAGATCCAACCTACAAATAACTGGCATTTCTGAACTGAAATCATAAGCAAACATACAACTGAAAATTTTTTCCTGAGCTGAGTAAAAGAAAGATTAAAAAGATTTAAACCCATAAATTGAGTGGATTCACTATGTTTGAGAAAAATGCTGGAAAGAAACCTATGCCTAGAGGTAGTTTATGGAATTTATTTAAAGAACAAAAAGGAAAACAAAAATGCAGACAGGAAAAAAAAAAAACAGTTTGCCTCCAAAAGAACAAAAATCAGTGTAGCGACAGCCATCTCTTCCACCAGAGATGACAGAGCAATGTTTAAACAGCTGAGGACTTGTGACTTATAACTTCACATGTTATAGGAGAAGGAAATGGCAACCCATTCCAGTACTCTTGCCTGGAAAATTCCATGGATGGGGGAGCCTGGCAGGCTACAGTCCATGGGGTCACAAAGAGTTGGACACGACTGAGCGACTTCACTTTCTTTCTACAGTTCCTTTTAGAGAAGGAAATGGCAACCCACTCCAGTGTTCTTGCTTGGAGAATCCCATGGACAAGGAGGCTGGTGGGGCTACAGTCTATGGGGTTGCAAAGAGTCAGACACGACTAAGTAACTAACACAAACACACACACACACATAACCTTATAACAGAGTTAAGCATGCTGTATATTCTAAGTAAAAATACTAAAAAAATTCAAACTTTGAAATGAATTTACATATCTATCTCTTAATAGCCCCTTTCTTCAACTAAACTTTTAAGCCTACTCATAAATTGGATCTTTTCCCATTCAAACAATAGATTTGTATGACATCTAACCTTTCTGATACTAGTGTCATTACTTTTATAAGATTATCATGTTTTTACATAAAACAAGACTTCTCTGCATACATGTGAGAGAAATTATTCCTCCAATGAAGATGTGAACTGATACACCAGCTCAAATTCTTTTGCTGCCTTTGAATAGTGGGACTTGTAGCACTAACTCATCAACACATATCCTAATTGGACCAGAATCAGGAACTAAAAGCTTATGAACTTGGCCAAAGATATGCAAAGAGATCAACACTATTTCAGAGGTTCCAGACTCAGCACTGCTCTAGGGTCTGAATTCACGACAGAGCAATGTGTTTTTAAAATATATTACCAAGTGTCATTACTTTTTCAAAAAAAATAAAAAACAGTTGGACATTTCATTTTGCAAAGTCTTAATTAAAGACTAGATTAACATGCCTTCTTATTTCTACAAGATTTTCATTCATTCACTCAGCACCTACAATATCTTAGCACTTGCTATGTATGTAGGTCCTCAGAGGAAAAAGTATCAAAATTTTTCTGGGAAAATCAGAGAAGACTCTAGAAAAAGGGAATCTGGAAAACTTGGAACTGAATTTTGAACTTGAATAAGAGCCTACCAAGTGGAAACAAAAGTATGTCAAAAGATGGAATAGCTCCAGCAAGACAGGACCTGAAAAGAATGTGCTAAGTTTAAAAAAAAAAAAAATGGCAGTAGATGAAGCATAGGTTGCATAAAGTAAGACAAATAAGGTCCAATGGCTCCCAACATCAGGAAGAACCACCCTTGAAGGGGTTGTTTGGAAATGAGTAGGATCATACTGGATTGTAACAAAGAGGTGGGGTGGGGCATGCAGCAATGCAGTCTGCTATTGCCATTTAGTGCTCAAAGACCAAGTATAATAAGCATTCTGCAATGTACAGAACAGTTCCATAAAAATGGTGGTTAAGCCAACAAAGGTCCATCTAGTCAAAGCTACGGTTTTTTCAGTAGTCATGTATGGATGTAAGAGTTGGACCATAAAGCTGAGCACCGAAGAACTGATGCTTTTGAACTGTGGTGTTGGAGAAGACTCTTTGAGTGTCCCTTGGACTGCAAAGGAAATCAAACCAGTCCATCCTAAAGGAAATCAGTCCTGAATATTCATTGGAAGAACTGAAGCTGAAGCTGAAACTCCAATACTTTGGCCACTTGATGTGAAAAACGGACTCATTGGAAGAGATCCTGATGCTGGGAAAGACCGAAGACAGGAGGAAAAGGGGATGACAGAGGATGAGATGGTTGGATGGCATCACTGACTCAATAGACATGAGTTTGAGTAAGCTCCAGGAGTTGGTGATGGACAGAGGAGCATGGCGTGCTGCAGTCCATGGAGCTGCAAAGGATTGGAGATGACTGAGCAACTGAACTGAACTGAGCCCTCTTTGAGAAAAAATGAGAAGCAGGTTAGGCTTAACAAAGTCTGATGAACTTAACCCTAGGGCTTCTTTGTATGTTTTTGAATGTGTATCTGTTATCACAATATACATTTCACTCACTAAATACATCCAAGGAAGCTGTGTTTTTCCTCAGCAAGTGATATGTTTCCTTCTTTTCAATGACCATCATGAAGCTCAGAACTTAGTCTATATACCACCACTATATATTTGAGTATAATACACTCCATCTGGAGGAAGAAATGGCAACCCCTGCTGGTATTCTTGCCTGTAGAATTCTATGGACAGAGGAGCCTAGAGTGCAACAGTCCATGGACACAAAGAGTCAGACACAACTGAGCACGCACACACCCAATATACCCCAACCTCATCTTTGTATTCACGTCTCATTTTTTCACAACTCTCATTTATCTTTGTTTTGTATGTTTTTATATTATGTACAGTTTGTTGTTGTTATTTAGTCACTCAGTTGTGTCTGACTCTTTGCAATCCCACAAACTGTAGCCCACCAGGCTCCTCTGTCCATGGAATTTCCCATGCAAGCATAATGGAGTCCGCTGCCATTTCCTTCAGGGGATCTTCCTGACCCAGGGATCACACTCAAGTCTCCTCCACTGTAGGCGGATTCTTTACCATTGAGCCACCCTATGAATTAAAAACCATATTAGCTTGTTACATCCTCATAGCAATCCTATGAGGTAGTTACTATGATTTTCTTCATTTTATAGATGAAGAAATTGGGATAGAGAGGTTAAGTAATTTGTCCAAGGTACCAGCTGTTAAATGTGGCAATTTGACCTAAGGCAGTCAGTGTGGAATCAGAGCTTCTGCTCTAGAGTAATTACGTTTCAGGTAATCCTTGAATTATAAAAGGATACTGAAAGGCAGAGCTACTACAAAAAATGATGATGAGTGAATCTAGGAACAGGCTGAAATGAGGCAGAGTAGACAGGTAAAGAGCCTAAGTAGAGAATGTAGATTAAGGAATACTGGAATACTGGGGTGTTTGTATGTATATGTGGAGGGCGGGTGGTGCAGTTTCTAAATCTACTTAAAACTCTATAGAGAGATTCTATTTGAAACAGTAAACAAAAGGAAACTATAAATTCTTGAACTCAAAAGAGATGATTAGTTTTTTCCAAAAGCTATTATACAACAGTGATGTGAACTAACCCTAACTTTGAAGCTAAATTCATATTAGTAAATATTCTTTCTGGGTCCTGTAAACCTACACAATCAAGCACTTTAAGGCCTCGGGTGCCAGTTACATTAGATGACCCTTGGGTTCTGCATAATTTTCAGCAGCCTTTCCCTAATTTGGATGTTTTTAGGTAGGATTTAGCTTCCATCCCCTATTTTCCAATTGTTTTATACCCAGAAATATGGCCCCTGAAGACACTTGTTAATCACCAAACAATCTCTAGGACATTTTGTTGTTATTAAGTTTCCCTGATAATGTTTATGTCTCAAACACTCCCTCTAGGGTCCCTAACACATCGCTAAAGCTGACTCATTGTAAAAGACCCTGATGCTGGGAAAGATTGAGGGCAGGAGGAGAAGGGGACGACAGAAGATGAGATGGCTGGATGGCCTCACCGACTCAATGGAGGTGGGTTTGTATAGACTCCAGGAGTTGGTGATGGACAGGAAGGCCTGGCGTGCTGCAGTTATGGGGTTGCAGAGTCCAACACGACTGAGCAACTGAACTAACTGAACACATCTCTAGGCTTCAAAGATATCAATTATTAAATCAAGCCGTCTTAAAGAAATTACTTATATAAACTTTAACCTACTTGTTTTTCCTAAGGGGTTGCTTATCATTCTCAGAAACTTAAAAGCTCATTTTGTAACTGTCCTATTTTGTCCATATTTGACCCTTCAGAAGCAAGGATAGGTGGAGTACTACTCAGGGCCTATGCTTTCCAATTCTTTAAAGTATGTTTTTACTACTAAAGAGTGAGGCCATTGTCAAAGTGTAATTTTTGAAACGTTATAAACACGATTCATACAAAGTGAGCCCGTGGCAAAGACTTACTGAATTCATAATGAAGTAACAAGCTGAATGGTAAAAATTATTTTTAAAAATCTTGGAAATAGGGCAATAAAACTATAACCTTCAGCATAATTTTTTTTTCTCCCAGTCAGAAGTAATTTGCATCTCCATTAGACAAAAAAAAAAGTAACTGCAAAGCCTGGGCCCTAATCAATACTATGTCAAGCAAAAGTATAGTTCCCTAGATAATTGAGTCTCTAACAGGTGGGCCTATTAGACAAGGTTCTACTTTGAAAAGACAGTGTAGCGATCCTTTTGCCTTTTAGAGGATGTTTATCATAAAAGGTTGGCTCTATAAATCAGGTAACTAACATTCCTTTATCCCGCCCATCTCCCAGTCATCATTTTAGATACTATGAGTAGACAGGTTACTTGGAAGAAAAATTCCTACTACTTAAAGAATAATAATTCCTTCAGGTTAAATAATACTTGACTAATGGAATACCAGTACATTTATATCCTTTGTTTCAAGATTAGAAGGCAAAGACATTCTAAATGGGGACTGGCTTTAAACCCGGGGTAGGAACTACCTAAGTAGAGGGTAAGGTCACGATAGTGGCCCAGGAGTGGGGTCCAGACCCGGGGGCAGCTCGTCCCCACACCGCGGTTCCACCGTGACCAGGCCTGCATTTCACTGGCGGGAGCCCCGCGTCCCCGCCCTTCTGTTCAGGGCTGGGCTGTTTCCCGCCCACCCCCCGCCCTCCCTTCCCCCCTATCTCAGGAGTTGTGTGACGCCCGGGCGAGCAAGAGAGCGGGGAAGAAGACTCTGCGGGCAAAAACTGTGGGAATACTCACCCCGCTCCGCTCGGCCCCAGACCCGGCCGCCCAGCCCAGCGGGGGCGGGGCGACGGAGTTGGGGGAGGGGAGCTGGGGTGAGGGCCCCACCGCCCAGCCAGCGATCGCGAGGACCACAGCATTGGGCCCCCGGGGCCAAACGGGGCTGCGGCAGAGGAGCAGAGCCAACCAGCAGGGACGCCCGCCACTGAAAGAACCCTAGGCCGCCCTCAGCGCCGTCGCCTGAGGCGACTCAGAGGGAGCATGCGCACTGCATCTCCCGCACACCGCGGGACCTGGCTCGCGTCGGCGGCTGACGTCGTGGGCCGCGTGCGTCTGGACCGGGCCCGGGGGCGTGACCTCCCTGGGGTTTCCAACGGCCGCCGCCGAGGCTCCGCCCCGCACCTCACTGGCCTCGAGAACCCCCAGGAGGCGGTGGGTTAAATCAGCACGGCACAAAGGAGGCGCATTGAGAAAGGGGAGGGGTTGTCAGCGACTTCAAGAGTCTCTGCATACTCTCCTCCAACAACCAACCAAATATCTAGAAAATAAAAGGATGCCGAATGGAGAAAGGTAGGGCAAGAATGGAGCTGAACCATTCAGGGCGCCTGGAGTGTTCTCAGAGGTTGGAGAACCGTGCCGGCTCTCAAAACACACACTGCCAAACTACTGTGAGCACAATTAAGCACTAGCACGACCACCTTTAAAACTTACGGACCGATATAGAAGTTAGGGACTGGAGAATTGACCATAGTACCGTCTGGCACAAAGCTCAAGGCGGAAAAAAACTAGCTGCAGAATTAAATTGGGGCGCGGGGTGGTGGAATTAAAAAAAACTAGAGAAAATGCAGGGAGTAACAGGGGTGATCCAACTGAAATACTGAAAATGCAACGGCAGACATCTGAGGGAAAACTAGCATCTGCTCCTTTTAACACGACAGAATTAAATTTGTGTCAAAAGAAATGAGTAAATACAGGCAAAGAAGTGAAAGGAAAACCTGCCTTCAAACATACAGAGCATGGTGTTGATCTTGTACCACAGTTATGTAAGATGTCACCACTGGAGAAAGTTAGGTGTTGAATGCTCAGAACTCTATGTACTATTTTTACAATTTCCTGTGAGTTTACAATTATTTCAAAGTACTGTGTGTGTGTGTGTGTGTGTGTGTGTGTGTGTATCGCTCAGTCGTGTCGACTCTGCGTGCCATGGACTATAGCCCGTCAGGCCCCTCTGTCCATGGAATTCTCCAGGTCTCTCACATTGCAGGCAGCTGCTTTATTAACTGAGCCAAAAGGGACAACCCTGATCAGTGTCAGAGGAAGGGATGACTAAAAAGGGGCTTGAGGAAATTTTGAGGGGTAATAGAACTTTACCTTCGTTTGCCAAAACTCTTAAAAGAGATTTTACTGCGTGTAAAATAGCTTAAAACTCAATTTTAAAGAAGATACCAGTAGTAAAGATGAGTGTCCTAACATGTTTGAACAACTGTAGATATAAATTAATTGGATAACTGCCAATTAAAATTATCCGCTTGCTTTTTTTAAAAGCATGGGGCAGTGAGAGAATTTCAGCTGGTGGGTGTCTCCAACTTTACCCAGTTATTTTAAAAACATAATTCTTTTTTTTCCTTTTTTTTTTTTTTTTGCCTTATGAATACTTTTACTGTTACATTGAAATAAGGCTGGTGACCCAGAATCATATCCCTGCCCTTCCCTCTGTTGGAAATCAGTTGCTCCTGAGTTTCGGGAGGAAGCATTTCCCCCGGTTATTGTTTGTAGAAAAAGGCTTTTGTCTCCTAGACCTTCTGTGAGTCCCAAAGAGCAGATCCAAGCAGTTACTGGTTTGGGGAATTAATGAAGCTCAGGTTCTTGATGTCTCATCACAAAGAATCAGTGAGAAACATAGTGATGGAGAAGAAGTGGATTTATTTAGAAAGAGACATACTCCACAGAGTGTGCCATTTCAAAAGTCAAGAGCAACCTTAAAAATATAAATCTGTAATACAAAGATGAGAATGCATTCCTTTACATTGTATTCACTAATTAGAAACACTTTTCATGCATCAACACCACCACATCATATTAAAATTTTTAATTCAAGATGGTTTTAAGTTTTATAATTAACCTTGTTGTTGTTGTTGTTGTTCAGGTGCTAAGTCGTGTCTGACTCTTTGTTGACCCCAAGAATGGTAGTACACACCAGGCTTCCCTATCCTTCACTATCTCTTGGAGTTTGCTCAAACTCATGTCCATTGAGTTAATGATGCTATAAATGCATAGTTGGCCTACCAAAAGCAACAAACTAAAGTAAATAAGGTAACTTCCATGTACTTCTTCTCATCATATCAGTCATGACGGAGGATGGTACTGGCAGTCTGTACTCTGTAGAGTACTTTAGGTCAGAGTCTGTCTTTGGTGCATCTTCAGCCTCCAGCAGGGCTCCTCACAAGTAATTAGTATTTGAATAAAACTATGAATTAATCACAAAAGGAGAAAAAGGAAAGTATAAAATTTATTGAGCACCTACCACAAACCAGTAGCTTTTATTTAATATTCTATTTTTATTTATTTTATTTATTTATTTGGCTGCACCAGGTCTTAGTTGTAGCACATGATATCTTCGATCTTCCTTGTGGTGTGTGGGGTCTTTTATTTGTGTCATATGGGATCTAATTCCCTGACCAGAGATCAAACCCAGGCCCCTTGCATTAAGAGCAGAGTCTTAGCCATTGGACCAATCAGGGGAGTTCCAAGAAGCTTGTGTTTAGTTTAATCTCATAATAACCACATGAGGTACCCATTTCATAGATATAAACTCGAGACTTAATGATCTATGAATCATTGATCATTTTCATCCCTTATTTTATTGGATTTATCTGTTTCATTTGGACATGTTGATTTGTCTGTTTCATTTGGACGTGTTGGATCATTCCTAAAAAGTCTTGCTTCCCTTAGTTTCATAAGACCACAATCCCCTGATTCTCCTTCCAGCTTCTTGACCATGCTTTTTTTCATCCTCACAGGCTTCTGTTTGTTCATTACACTTTAAATGTTCATGTTCCCCATAGAGCCTCACAGAAATTGAGTTTTCTGCTGTTTTGTTTGTTTTGCTGAGACACATAAAATGGAAAAAAAAAAAAAAAAGAATCCAAAATAGGGTTATACAAACTGTATTTAGTGTTTTCTTTTAACCTATGAATTCTTTTGTACATATTCTTTCTGCTCATATCCTATGAGCCATACTAAGATACCAGGAAAGTAGTAAGTGTAGTCTCTAGCTAGGTACCCAAGGGCTCAGTAAAACCTTCACAATGTGAGATGGTTTTACTAAAAGAAAGAAGGGAAAAGTGGATACTGGGGTAGAAGAACTGTCTCTGGTGCAGCCTGTAGGAGTCAGATCTCCTCTACCACCTTCCAGGAGGTCCTTAGGAAAAGATAAATTACACAAGATAGAGGAACTAATCTGATTGTATGGCAGAGATAAGAAACTTATCTTGAAGCTCAGTGTGCACAGAAATTACCTAAAAGAGTGAAAGGAAAAAAGTATAATTGGCAAAACTATAGAAACGTAAAAAGATTGGTGGTTGCCAGAGTTTGTGAGAAGGAGGCAAAGATGAGCAGGATGAATATGTGGAGTATTGGGCAATGAAACAGAAGTAGGAGGGAAGAGGACAGGGCACGAAGTTTTAAATAATGACATAGCCCAAGGACACAACATAAACTGATATAATCAAATGGATCCAAGATGGTGGACAAGTCAACTTCCATTAGACCTTGAGCTTCAGTATGTTGTTCTTCAATCACTAAGTTGAGTCCAACTCTTGGTGACCCCAGGGACTGCAGCACACCAGGCTCTTCTGTCTTCCACTATCTCCTGGAGTTTGCCCAGATTCATTTCTGTTGAATCAGTGATGCCATCTAATCATCTGAATATATATATGTTCACTGTAACACATCAACACTTCCCAGGTGGCATAAGTGGTAAAGAGTCTGCCTGGACTCAATACAGGAGACCCAAGACACTCAGGTGTGATCCCTGGGGGTCAGAAGATCCCCTGGAGAAGGAAATGACAACTCACTTCAATATTTCTTGCCTGGAAAATTCCATGGACAGAGGAGCCTGGTGGTCTATATAGTCCATAGGGTCTCAAAGAGTCAGACATGACTGAGCACACAAACACACACATCAAGCTAAATAACACACCCATAAGGGCCATGACACTTCCAAGACTGATGATCAATGACCAAAAAGTGGGCAAAGGCCCAATTCCTGGAAATACCTGTCCCTTCCTCAAAATAGTTGGAATAATCCTCCTAGCAAAGATGGGCATGATAAAGAACAGAAACAGTATGGACCTAACAGAAGCAGTAGATATTAAAAGCAAGTGGCAAGAATACAAGAAGAACTATACAAAAAAGCACTTCATGACCTGGAAACCACAGTGGTATGATCACTCACCTAGAGCCAGACATCCTAGAGTGTGAAGTCAACTGAGCCTTAGGAAGCATTACTATAAACAAAGCTAGCGGAGGTGATGGAATTTCAGCTGAGCTATTTCAAATCCTAAAAGATAATGCTGTGAAAGTGCTGCACTCAATATGCCAGCAAATTTGGAAAACTCAGCAGTGGCCACAGGATTGCAAAAGTTCAGTTTTCATTCCAATCCCAAAGAAGGGCAATACCAGAGAATCTTCAAACTACAGCACAATTGTAGTCATCTCACATGCTAGCAAGGTCATGCTCAAAATCCTTCAAGCTGGCAACCGTGCATGACCAGAGAACTTGCAGATGTATAAGGTGGTTTTAGAAAAGGCAGAGGAACCAGAGATCAAATTGCCAACATCGATGGACCATAGCAAGAGAGTTCTAGAAAAACATCTACTTCTGCTCTATTGACTATGCCAAAGCCTTTGACTGTGTGGATGACAAGAAACTGTGGAAAATTCTGAGAGATGGAAATACCAGACCACCTGACCTGCCTCCTGAGAAATCTGTATGCAGGTCCATAAGCAACAGTTAGTACTGTACATGGAACAACAGGCTGAATGAAGCTCAAGCTGGAATCAAGATTGCTGGGAGAAATATCAATAACCTCAGATATGCAGATGACACCACCCTTATGAAAGAAAGTGAAGAAGAACTAAAGAGCCTCTTGATGAAAGAGAAGAGTGAAAAAATTTGGTTAAAACTCAACATTCAGAAAACTAAGCTCATGACATTTGGTCCCATCATGGCAAATAAATGGGGAAACAATGAAAAGAGTGAGAGACTTTATTTTGGGTTGCTCCTAAATCACTGCAGATGGTGACTGCAGCCATGACCAACCTAGACAGCATATTAAAAAGCAAAGACATTACTGCCACTGTTTCCACTGTTTCCCCATCTATTTGCCATGCAGTGATGTGACAGGATGCCATGATCTTTGTTTTTTGAATGTTGAGTTTTAAGCCAGCTTTGTCCCATGTAGTAGATTCTTGTTGTTTGTTTAATTTACATATAGTACTATGTATCTGTTAATCCCAAACTCCTTAATTGTCCCTCCTCCCTCCACTTCCTCTTTGGTAGTCTTTTTCTGTGGGTCTGTTTCTGTTTTGTAAATAAGTTCATTTATATCATTTTTTAGATTCCACGTATAAATGATATATGATGTTTGCCTTGTCTGATTTACTTCACTAAGTATGACAATCTCTATGTTCATCCATATTGCTGCAAATGGCAATATTTCATTCTTTTTTATGGCTGAGGAATATTCCATTGTATTTATATACCACATCTTTATCATTCATTTGTCCATGGACATTTAGGTTGCTACCAAGTCTTGGCTGGGCCTCCCAAGTGGCAATAGTGGTAAAGAACTTGCCTGCCAATGCAGGAGACATAAGAGACATGGGTTCAGTCCCTGAGTTGGGAAGATTCCCTGGAGGAGGGCATGGCAGCCCACTCCAGGTTTCTTGCCTGGAGAATCCCGTGGACAGAGGAGTCCTATGGGCTGCAGTCCATGGGGTCGCAAGAGTCACACATGACTGAAGCAACTTAGTATGAACGCATGCTTGTCTTTGCTGCTGTAAACAGTGCTGCTATGAACATGGGTGCATGTATCTTTTCAAATTAGAGTTTTCTCAGGATATATGCCCAGAAGTGGGTTGCTGGATCATATGGTAACTCTATTTTTAGTTTTTTAAGAAGCCTCCATACTGTTCGCCATAATGGCTGCTCCAATTTACATCCCTACCAACAGTGTAGGAGTATTCTCTTTTGAGGAGGTGATGCTTATTGCCCTATATATAGACTTGTCTCTAAAATTGGCTCTTAATACATACAGCTTGTAATAGATTTCAGTTCAGTTAATGGGGAAATGCTGGCATTTCGTTTGGGTGCATGATGGCTTTATGAGGATGGTCTTCAAGGTGCTGTGACAGTCAATGGGTGAAACACAGAATTTGAAAGGACCAGTAAAGAAATGGAAATGGCTTCATGGATGCTTATGAATTCCACCAGTCTCAATAGAGCTGTTCAGCCAGACGTTACTGGCCTGTGTGGTACTTGACCTAGAGATTTCACCAAGCTGTGGCTGCCTATGGCTCCAGCAGGCAGATTGGCTTCTGGCAGCTGTACAGTGCTAAAGGACACCTCCCTGGAATAAGAACATCAACACAGATGATAGGAAAGTACTTCACATGTGAGCTAGACCCTTGTCACATCACTGTATCATTTCAGCTAAATGCCTTTGCTGGAACTTCCCTGGTGGTCCAGTGGTTAAGACTCCTTGGTCCCAATGCTGGGGGCACAGTTTCAACCCTTAGTCAGGGAACTAAGATGTCACATGCTGCACAGTGCAGCAAATAATAATAATAACATCCTGGCTAAGTTGAATGTGAGTTATCTCATTTCTTCATCTTTCAGAAATCGAACTAAAGAATCTGGATTGGCATATCAAAAAGGTGATATTTAGTAGGTAGATTGCTATATAAGGCTGGAACTCATGAAAGAAGTCAGGCTGAAAATATATACAGTGGATTTATCTCTTACACTTACTTAACATATTAACTCTACTATATGTGCTTGGCAAAAAAACAAAACATATTTTTCTTATAACATGGCCCCTTAAACGCAAGCCAACAACTTCATCTGGTGCTCAACTCAAGAAACAACCTTCTGTTCCAAAAGCAGAGGAAAACTGGCTGTGTAGGATTTCTTGATTGATAGTATATACATTTAAAATCATGTATACAGTATTTTAGGGGACTTTTCAAAGGTAATTTTAACTCTATTTTTGTCTTTTGTGCTGCCTTTAAGTCCTAATTCCCACCAGAAAAAAAAAAAAAACATTCTCTGTATATTGGTGTTGCACTGATAGAGAGGTGATAGTTCGAGCTACTGTCAAAAAAAGCACACTATTCAAGGCAGAGTATATACAGTGAGAAAAGAGATCTAAGGGTGAAACTTTAGAGAACATTGATATTTTTAAAATAGGTAGAAGGGCCCACAAGGATTCTACAAGAATTAGGAGGGGGACAGGAAAGACCAGTATAATAAAAAAAAAGAAATAAAAGAGCTTCCCCAGAGAGTCCTTAACTGTATAAAAAATAAAGCAAAATAATCAAGGAAGATAAATACTGAAAGGTGACCACTAGATTTGGAAATTAAGAAGACCCTGATCACTTAGCAAAGCAGTTTAAGATGTTATGGTGATGGTCTATGTTTCTGATGGATTACAAAATAGATGGGTCTTTTAAAACCAACAAAACAACAACAAAGGGAAGCAGCAAGGAAGTGGAGACCTCAACTTTTCTTTTTTTTTTAATTTATTTATTTTAATTAGAGGCTAATTACTTTACAATATTGTATTGGTTTTGCCATACATCAACATGAATCCACCACAGGTGTACACGTGTTCCCCATCCTGAAGGAAAAGATAGAGTGGCAGGTAGCAGAGGATCAGAGCCAGGGGAAAGTATTTTTGTTGTAAGTGGCTATGACTTATTCCAATCTATAGGCCAAGAACTAAAAATAAAAGAGATAATTGAGGCAACACAGCCCCTGAAGAGAAAAGAAGTGGTTGAGTCCCAAAAACTAATCTGCATTAACTGGAAGGAGGGCAAAAGAGAGATGTGGTAGGAGTAGAAATGGATGCTTTTCTATTTGGGAGGAAAGTGCCGTGGAGGACAAGTTGAGGAAAGTTTATTTCTGATAGTATCTTCTTTCTCTGTGAAATGGGAAGTTAGCAGAGCTGGATTTTGGAACCAAGGAGAAGGGCTTAAAAAAAAAACAAGTAAAAGTTTGTAATACT
This sequence comes from Oryx dammah, assembly GCF_014754425.2. Classification (NCBI taxonomy): domain Eukaryota; kingdom Metazoa; phylum Chordata; class Mammalia; order Artiodactyla; family Bovidae; genus Oryx; species Oryx dammah. The sequence continues at coordinate 28,482,609 of NW_024070189.1, forward strand.
TCTTAAAAGAAATAAAAGAAGCTGAGAGACGATGTATAAGATTTGAAAGTATAGGTAAGATGGTGTGATTATGTGCATAGTAAGTCACTTCAGTCATATCCAACTCTTTTCCACCCTATAACCCTCCAGGACCCTCTGTCCATGGGATTCTCTAGGCAAGAATATGAGAGTGGATTGCCATTCTCTTCCCTACCCAGGGACTGAACTTGAGTCTCCTGCATTGGCAGGTGGGTTCTTTACTGCTAGCACCACCTGGAAAGCCCTAGATTCCTATATTAGTGCAGTTTCTATCTAGTTCCTATATTTTGTGATTTTTCCCCCCCGTATCATCCATCCTGCTTGAGTGAAGAAGTATAAAACATAGATGAGTGGATGAGCCCAGATTGCAGGCTTGCAGGGTGATGAAAGAATTAAAAGGGTAGGGTTAATTAAGGTTGTCAGAAGGTGAATGATAAAAGTGAGATCCCTGGAATCTGAACTGGGTGGTAAAGAAGTCAGATACTGAAAGGGAATCAACAGAGTTGGAAAAAGAGAGGAATCAAAAAATTAAGATCATCGTAATGTCAATAAGAGAGTTGTTGTTGTTCAGTCACTCAGTCGTGTCTGACTCTTTTCAACCCCATTAACTGCAGTATGCCAGGATTCCCTGTTCTTCACTGTTTCCCAGAGTTTGCTCAAACTCATGTCCATTGAGACAATGATGCCCTCCAACCATCTCATCCTCTGTTACCGGCTTCTCCTCTTGCCCTCAATTTTTCCCAGCATCAGAGTCTTTTACAATGAGTCAGTTCTTCGCATCAGGTGGTCAAAGTATTGGAGCTTGAATATTCAGGGTTGATTTCCTTTAGGATTGACTGGTTTGATCTCCTTTCTCTCCAAGGGACTCTCAAGAGTCTTCTCCAACATAAAGGTTAGAAAACATCAATTCTTCAGCGCTCAGCCTTCTTTGTGATCCAACTCTCACATCTACATGTGACTACTGGAAAAACCATAGCTTTGACTATATGGACTTTTGTAGGCAAAGTGATGTGTCTGCTTTTTAACTTACTGTTTAGGTTTGTCATAGCTCCTCTTTCAAGGAGCAAATGTCTTTTAATTTCATGGCTGCAGTCACCATCTGCAGTGATTTTGGAGCCCAAGAAAATAGTCTCTCAGTTTCTATTTTTTCCCCATCTATTTGCCATGAAGTGATGGGACCAGATGCCATGATCTTAGTATTTTTAATGTTGGGTGTTAAACCAGCTTTTTCACTCTCCTCTTTCACTTCCATCAAGAGGTTCTTTAGTTCCTCTTCACTTTCTGCCATAAGGGTGATGTCATCTGCCTATCTGAGGTTATTGATATTTCTCCTGGCAATCTTGATTCCAGCTTGTGCTTCATCCAGCCTGGCATTTCGCAAGATGTACTCTGCAAATAAGTTAAATAAGCAGCATGACAATATACAGCCTTGATGTGCTCTTTGAAGTAGGAAGTCAAGAGATACCTGGTGTAACAGGCAAGTTTGGCCTTGAAGCACAAAATGAAGCAGGGCAAAGGCTAACAAGAGTTTTGCCAAGAGAAGGCACTGGTCATAACAAACACCTTCTTCCAACAATACAAGAGAAGACTCTACACATGGACATCACCAGATGGTGAATACCAAAATCAGATTGATTATATTCATTGCAGCCAAAGATGGAGAAGCTCTACACAGTCAGCAAAAACAAGACTAGGAGCTGACTGTGGCTCAGATCAAGAACTCCTTATTGCGAGATTCAGACTTAAATTGAAGAAAGTAGGGAAAAACACTAGACTATTCAGATGTGACCTCAATCAAATCCCTTATGATTATACAGTAGAAATATCCTGAATGTTGCTTAAAGTTAAAATTCTTGGTGATGGCACAGGCTAAAGTTAATGTAGAACTGCAGCAGTGAAATGTTTTAGTTAACAGTGTATAAAGTGATTTTGCATAGCTGTGACTGTATTTTGAGGATCTTGTTCTTGAAGGCCTAGTTTGTGCAATGAAGGGTATAATCAAGAAATAATCCAGTTTGAACTGTCTTAATAAAGGTTGAAATATTCTGGTGAATTTTGACATTAACTCTGCTTTTGAATATTATTTGTCAGATATTTTTATGTTTTAAATATGTAAGGACTATTGGAAATTATAACTTGTGTTTTAAATTTGTCAAAGAAATTCAGTGTTCTAAAGGGATCACTCTGGAGTAATCTGATATTCTTCAGGATACTTGTCTTACTCCACTGGAATTGGTTAGGATGGCTCTATGTTCTTCCATTTGCGGGGGGTGGTATTTAAAAAACTATACATGTCTATAATGTATATTTCTGTGTTATTAGAGTCTAGCCTTATTCATTGTCTTTGAACTATTTCACTGTTCTTTGAAAGGTGGGTAATTGATAAATATATAACTTCTGTACTTCTGGTAGTGATTTTATTCATCCCATCCTACCCATGGGAAAAAAAAATTCAGTGCTATTCCATTTTGCCTGGTTCTCTCATATTATATGAATAAAATGAATTCTTTAATGTGTGCCCTTTTTTATATCTGTATGAAAGTCACAGTTTTGTCTTTTTCTGAAAATTATATTTTAGTGGAGGCCTGGCAATTTATACCTGAGAACCTCTTAAGAATAAGTTCTCACTGTGGATTCTTAGTCTCAAGTCTCACTGAAGTGTCCAGGACCCTGAAGGGAAAGACAATCCAAAGTCTTTGGAGGCATACGGGTACAGCTGCCCCAGGGGAAACCAAAATCTTGACCCAGAGAGTGTAAGGTCCAAGAAAACATAAATGAAAAGTAGATCAATAGCAAATTATCTGTGATAAAAGAATGTGCAACACTTTTAGAATATGTGGAGAAATTGCAGTACTCTATATAATTGGCAAGCAATGAATAGAGAAGAGAGAAGTGACTGCAGAATCTCATAAACGCTTTGAAATTTTTGGTTCAAAGTCCATGTGACTTCTAGGCCCCAGGTTAGATTCCTTAGACCTATGTAGCAAGATGCCCTCCTCTGCTAGACATTTCACTTATCATTCTGTGAAAAAAATAAGGGGGGCAGGGGATAATGAGACAAGATCAATGTACATCCTAGGGTCTGCTGTTAAGCTAGCAGGGACTTGAATATCCTTGTTCAATAGTGACCTGACTTTGTTTTTGTTTTAATCTTCTGGTTAAGCTGTGTGGCATGAGACATCTTAGTTCCTTGACTAGGGGTCAAACTGTTTTCTTTAACGTTGTATGGCTATGTTCACTGGTCAGAAATTAATTCTTATTGTAGGATTCAACTGCATACTGATACTGGTGTGTTATGGGCTTCCCAGGTGGCACTAGTAGTAAAGAACCTGCCTGCTAATGCAGGAGGCATAAGAGACATGGGTTCAATCCCTGGGTTGGGAAGATCCCCTGGAGGAGGGCATAGCAACTCCAATATTCTTGTCTGGAAAATCCCATAGACAGAGATGGCTGGCAGGCTTCAGTCCACAGGGTCACACAGAGTTAGACACAACGAAGCAACATAGCACACAATGGTGTGTTGTTATAATGATGCTTTGCATTAAGACGAATTCAATCTGCAGCCCTAGAAGACTTTGTGTATTTTTAATTCAGGAAGTTGCCCTAGATTCAGACAAAATCAGAAGTTGTTCCTGAGGCAATGACTCCTTTTAGGATGCCTCTTAAAATAAATAATAATAGGGTGCACTTGCCCAGACCCTTCATCTGCATTATCTCATTGGAGAGACAGGAGACACACTATGGAAGGGTTACCAATTTGGAGTCAAGAAATCATAGAGTAAGCTTTATCTCTGCCACTTACTTGGTATGTAAATTTTCAGCAGTCACTTACCCACTCTGAACCTCAGGATCTGTATTTCTATACAATTAGTAATACCAGCTTTGCAGAGCTGTGGAGAACAAAAAGATATACATTTTCAAATTTATGAGATTGATACTGAGAAGCAATGGAATAACCCAATCCTTAACATAATCATGTAATCTGTGTTTTTTAACATGGAAAAAATGACCAGGTACAAAACAGTGTGTTAAAGTATGACTTCATTTATGATCCTAAAGAAAAATGGTAAATTATGACAAAAAATTAATGGTGGATATCCTTAGGTAAAGGTATTACAAATGATGCTTATTTTTCATATTTTTAGCTATTTCAGATTTAAGAAAAAATACTGTATTATTAATGTCACTTTTTATAATAAAAATGAAGAATGCTATCTACAGTTTTAAAAAATCAATGTCTGTGATTTGAGGTGGGAGCAAATTATTTATAATCCTTACTGAGTATTTATTTGACACAAAGAAAGAAGTGTTATCTGGATATAGATTATATCCTGTTGTTCTTAAAGGGAATAACAATAGAGGTAAAGAGGTCAACTTCAAAGGGAGGAAAGCCAAAATGTGATGCCCAGCAAAGGATAATAATGGGACATTCCAAATGTGCAATTTCCTATCTTCCACAACCCAGAGTTGACCATGGAGAATGTCCCTGCATGGTTCAGTCTTTCTCAAATTAAGGGGCTGATAGTATAAAGACATAAAACAGATAGTAGAAAGATATAAAGATATAAAGAGACATCTTTATTCTATGCATACTCAAGGATGCTAAAAAGCATATTTTGGAACTCAAGTGATGACAGGAAGGAAAGCACAATAAAAGCTGTCCAGTCCCACTGAAGTGATGTGTTGTTAGAGTGCTCAACATGGAGTGAAACAGGCCAAAGTTGTTGCTACACTTTTAATGTAATTTCTGACTGCTTTGTATTATGATGCTTTGAATTTTTAATTATTTATATTTGGGGGAGTGTTTTTTTAATATTTACTTTTATTTATTTAGCTGTCCTGGGTCTTAGTTGAGGCACTTATCTTTAGTTGCAGCATGCAAATTCTAAGTTGCTGCATGTGGGATCTAGTTCTTTGATGAGGGATCAAACCTGGGTCCCCTTTGGGAGCATTGGGAGCACAGCGTCTTAGCCACTGGACCACCAAGGAAGTCCCTGTTTATATTTTATGATGTATGTGATGTTGAAGAGGTGAAGCTTTTTTTTCTTCAAAATAAACATCTTTTTATTGAAAGTATAGTTGATTTACAGTGTTGTGTTAGTTTCTGGTATATAGCAAAAAGATTCAGTTATATATTCTTTTTCAGATTTTTTCCATTATAATTTATTATAAGTTATTGAATATAGTTTCCTATTTCTGTTGTTCGGTTGCTAAGTCATGTCCAACTCTCTGCTGTCCCATGAACTGTCTCCCAGAGTTTGCCCAAATTCATGTCCACTGAGTCAGTGATGCCATCCAACCATCTCATCCTCTTGCCCTCAATCTTTCCCAGCATCAGGGTCTTTTCCAGTGAGTCAACTCTTCGTATAAGATGGCCAAAGTATTAGAGCTTCAGCTTTTTCTATGATCCAATGGATGTTGGCAATTTGATCTCTGTTTCCTCTGCCTTTTCTAAATCCAGCTTGTACATCTGGAAGTTCTCTGGTCACAAACAATTGAAGCCTAGCTTGAAGGATTTTGAGCATGATCTTGCTAGCATGTGAAATGCATGCAATTGTGTGGTAGTTTGAACATACTTTGGCATTGCCCTTCTTTGAGATTGGAATGAAAACTGACCTTTTCCATATCCATACATGACTACTGGAAAAACCATAACTTTGACTAGACACACTTTTGTTGGCAAAGTAATGTCTCTGCTTTTTAATATGCTGTCTATGTTGGTCATAGCTTTTTTTCCAAGGAGTAAGCATCTTTTAATTTCATAAATGTGAGAGCTGGACTGTAAAGAAGGTTGAACGCCAAAGAATTGATGCTTTTGAACTGTGGTGTTGGAGAAGACTCTTGAGAGTCCATTGGACTGCAAGGAGATCAAACCAGTCAGTCCTAAAGGAAATCAACCTTGAATATTTATTAGAAGGACTGATGCTGAAGCTGAAGTTCCAATGCTTTGGCAACCTGATGCAAAGAACTGACTCATTGGAAAAGACCCTGATGCTGGGAAAGATTGAAGGCAGGAGGAAAAGGGGACAACAGAGGATGAAATGGTTGAATGGCATCACCAACTCGATGGATGTGAGTTTGAGCAAGCTCAGGGAGATAGTGAAGGACAGGAAAGCCTGGTGTGCTGCAGTGCATGGGGTCTTAAGGAATTGGACATCACTTAGTGAACGAACAACTGCAATGGACATCACTAAGCGAATGAACATTTCATTGATGAGATGTTGTTCATAATACAGAGAGCCAGTCTATATCTTACTGGCTCTCTCTATGGAAAATGGAAACTGTCAAGCCTGTTAACATTCATCCATTCTTTGCACAAATTTATCAAGAATCTAGTATATGCCAGGTACTGTGCGAGGTGTTGGAAGTACAATGAAGGCACTGCCCTGCCTTAATAAAATTGTCTTTAGTTACCAAGAGCCCAGACAAATATGCAGGAAAAATATTCCTGCCTGAGCATATTATGAGACTGTTGTTGGAGAAAGGTTAAAGTCTAAATCAACCAAACCTTTCCCAAGAAAATAAAAATATGTACACAATCTGGCAGGCATTGATATTGATTATGTTGATAAGCCTTCCTATGTCTTTGAGAAAGTCATTGATGGAGCTGTTTACTAAAGAGCAAACACTAGATTATTGTGTCTTTACGGGTTATGTACATCACAACAAGGCATAGAATCAATTGATATGGAAATCAGTTAAGAATGCTTTAATAGCAAAACGACTATAGAACTGTATAATGTTATTCTAAAACATGATACCTGAGATCCACATGAAAGTTAAGTTTAAATGTTATATGCATGGGAGATGGAAAATTTCCTAGATGTTTTTAGAAGCATTATAGTGGATTGCTATTCTGAATACTAAATTATATGAACTGTAAAAAGAACCACAAATAAATTGTAGGTAGATAATATGTGATATGTAAATTACATGCAAGATCATTATTCCTTTGACACTTGGCAAGCTTTACACAATAATAGTTTTTTCAATTATAATCAGTAAATTTCAGAGATAAACATTCAACCATTTTATTTTTTTTAACATTCAGTCTTTTTAGATCTATTTTGAAAAAATTTTCTCATATCACCTAATCTATAAATACAATCAATATATTAATAGCTTTCTATAAAAATAGTATCAGGAAGATAAAATGTAAACTCACAATGTCAAATTATCAGAGATAAAATTTTCTATAAATAAATGTAATGAAATGATAAGACATGAAATTGAAAACAAAACAAAAAAAACATCAAAACCTTTAAAAATAAATTATAACTTGTGCTATGAAAGAGGTGAGAAAATAAAAAGGAAGAAGAAAGAACATCAGACCACAAACACTTTTCACTGTACACTCATCTTCTGAGACTACAAAACCATTCAAGCCTCAAATCCTGCAGCTAACAGTTCCTGTTAGCCTTCTCAGTGTATCCTCACAACCTGAGGCTTGAGCATAAGCTTTTAGGGCTGAGTAAAGCCTATGGGAGGCTTGCCATCTTAGATTTCACTGTAGATAAGGTTCAGTGAACAAATACCAGGCTGAAATACAAGCTGACCTTCCCTTAGGAGGAGAGATTTGGCTATGGATAGGTTTAGGGATTTCAATCCTGTGTTTGCCTCCTCAGGCTCCATGTGATTGTGCCAGAGGCCCCCTATCTTCTTGTTGCACTGCAAATTTTTCATTGGTATCACTTGTCTTATAGAACTCACATATTCCAGAAAACAGTCATTAGTATTTCATGAAATAAGTGTTCTTCTGTCATAAAATAGAATCAGGAATATGGACCCACAGAAAACATCCTTGGGTAAGGCATAAAAAATGATAGCCACTTGGTCATTCAACAACTACTTATTCAGTAAACACAGCACTTTGAGGAAAACAGTGTAAAGATGAATTTCTTGGTCACAAGCAATGTAAACCGACTGGCTAATTTGGGCAAGAAAGGAATTATTGGCAGAATATAAAATATCCCATGGGATCAACAGGAAGATTGAAGAACCATGCTGAAAAACAATCAGGAACCAAGGCAATCAGACATTCAGAATCAAAATAGGATTATATCCAGCTGGGTTAGGATATTTCTGCTAACCCCACTACAAGTAAAGATACTGCTAGACACCATACTGAAACCATTGGCTGTTGGGAGCATATTTTAACCATCTTTACTCTTCAAGTGATTCACTTCAAGATTTATTTTTATTTATTTATTTATAGCTGTGCTGGGTCTTGGTTGATGCTAGCAGGCTTTCTCTAGTTGCAGTGAGCAGGGGCTACTCTCTAGTTGTGGTGCATGGGCTTTTCATTGCAGTGGTTTCTCTTGTTGTGAAGCATGGGCTCTAAGCATGCAGGCTTTAGTAATTGTGGCATGTGGGCTCAGTAGTTGCAGCTCCTGGGCCCTAGAGCACAGGCTTAATTGTCCAGCAGCACATGAGATCTTCCTGGACCAGAGATTGAACCTGTGTCAATGCTTTACCACTGAGCCACCAGGGAAGACCCCAAGTGATTCACTTCAGATTCAGATTCCCAAATCTGATTGGCCAAAACCAGGTTTCATGCTCTTGCTGTCACTGCTGGGGTTGGAAAGAGGGGATATCTGGTTCATTGGGTTTTTGTAGAGGGAATTAGAACTGTGAAGTTCACCAAGACTCCACAATGAGGAATTTCTCTCAAACAGGGGGAGCATTTGGATGTTGAATGGCCAGAAAAATTATAAATGGTGACTTCAGTCCAGAACTTCAACCATCCAGCATATACTCTTTTCCCTATACTTCCCCAAAGAGATGCTACGGCCATCACTGTTGCATCTTTTCAGTATGCGATATTTATTAAGGAGGGGTGGGAATGATTTAATATTTTAATTATTCCCTCTGTCTACACTTACTACCACAAAAATCAGTTAATATTAAGGTACAACTTCTATATAACCATCAGTACTGGGGGGAAAGAATTATAGTGAACTCATGTTCCCAGCAGTGAAAAGATCAACTTTTAAAAAGTACATTCTTTTTCCAAGATGATAAAGGATAAAAGCAATCCATAGCAGAAGGCAACCTTAAATAATGCAGTAAAAAGAATTCAAAAGGATACCAGTGCTAGAATTGAGAAGACAAAGACAAGATAGAACCCTTGCCCTCCAAGTGTTTAGAGTACAGTAGAATGACTCATTTGAATAGACATTTGGAATATATTGTGAGTAGTACTGTAAGAAATATATGCAGAGTTCCATGGAAGCATGCAGAAAGGCCATAATCTCAAAGGTAGGGGGGCAGGGTAGAGGATGTGAGGATATAACAACCTGAACTGCCTTCTAAAGGATGAGTGGGAGTTAGCTTCTGTCTTGTGAGTATATTTTATAATCAAGAGCAATAAATCACTCAGAGTTGTATTGCATTTTTATTGAGAACAGTTCTAATAGCACCCTTTACTTCACCTAAAATAACACTTATGCTGTTTTGCAGTTAATTTTTTTATTGGCTGCATTAAGTCTTAGTTGTGGCAAGTGGGCTCTTTCACTGTGGCATGTGAACTTTTCTCTAGTTGTGGCCTGCACGGTCCGGAGTGTGTGGGGGTCTGTATATTGCAGCACTTGGCTCAGAGGTTAAAGTGTCTGCCTCCAATGCGGGAGACCCGGGTCGATCCCTGGGTCGGGAAGATCCCCTGGAGAAGGAAATGGCAATCCACTCCAGTATTCTTGCCTGGAGAATCCCATGGACGGAGAAGCCTAGTAGGTTACAGTCCACAGGGTCGCAAAGAGTCAGACACGACTGAACGACTTCACCTTCACCTTCACCTGGGCTCTCCAGTTGAGGCCGTGCAGGCTCAGTAGTTGTGCGATCTTGGTTCCTTCACCAGGGACTGAACCTGTGTCCCCTGCATTGGAAGGCAGATTCTTCAACCACTTCTTTAACCATGATAAGAAAGTCCTTTATCATGCTGTTCTGTAATCAGCTCGCTCTGTGTTGATAAGCACCATGTCAGTCTCGATCATGTTTGTATTCTCATCATCTAGCACAGTGCCTAGCATGCTAAAGGGAGGAAAAACATCAGAACATTTTACACATGGACATAGAAATAATTTCTGGAAACTCAATCTTGACAAATAGTTAAAATATTGTTAAACTTCAGAGGCAACTTTAATGTAGCTTAGTTTCAGCCAGTGCTTGGGCTAATCAAGTCATAAAACTGCAATTTTATCTTTGATCTGTTGTGAAAGACCCAAAGACTCACCTACTACTTACTAAATAACAACACAAGAGAGATTAAGAGCAGTGGTCTTCATTTTTTTTTTAATATAAAAAAGAGTGATTACTTAATGGTCTTTACTTTCCCATTAAGTTTAATGACAAGACTTCTTTCAAAAAAACTCAGATGTTTAAAGGAAAGTAGTATTACAATGCTGCAACTTAATAGGAAGGGAAAGAAGTTGAAAAGGAATCTAATATACCTATTTTAGCTGGAGAGGCAGTAAACTTCAGCTTGAGGGTTAATACTTTATGATGCATGGAAACTTACTGTGATTGCATGGAAAACAACATTCGACTATAAAAAGATCAGTGTTCACAATAAATTAAATCCTAAATAGGTGATACCAATGATTCTCAAACATTAGGGTGGATCAGAATTGTTTCTTTTCAGTTGCTAACTTATGTCCAGTTCTTTGTGACCCCATGGACTATAGCACACCAGGTTTCTCTGTCCTTTATTATGTCCCAGGGTTTGCTCAAATTCATGTCCACTGAGTCAGTGATGCTATCTAATCATCATATCCTCTGCTGCCCACTTCTCCTGTTGCCTTCAGTCTTTCCCAGCATAAGGGTATTTTCCAATGAGTTGGCTGTTAGCATCAGATGGCCAAAGTATTGGAGCTTCAGGTTCAGCATCAGTCTTTCCAATGAATATTCAGGGTTGATTTTCTTTAGGATTGACTGGTTTGATCTCCTTGCTGTCTGAGAGACTCTCAAGAATCTTCTGTAGCACCACAGTTTGAAAGTATCAATTTTTCAGCATTCAGCCTTCATTCAGAATCTGCCTGCAATGCAGGAGACCCAGGTTCAATTCCTGGGTCAGCAAGACGACCTGGAGAAAGAAACAGCAACCCACTCCAGTATTCTTGCCTGGAGAGTCCCATGGAAGAGGAGCCTGACAAGCAGACCATGGGGTTGCAAGAGTTGGACACGACTTAGTGACTAAACCACCACCATTCAGCCTTCTTTATGGTCCAAACTCTCACATATGTACATGACTACTGAATCAGAGAAAAAAGATCTTCACAACCCAGATATTCATGATGGTGTGATCACTCACCTAGACCAGACATCCTGGGATGTGAAGTCAAGTGGGCCTTAGGAAGCATCACTACGAACAAAGCTAGTGGAGGTGATGGAATTCCAGTTGAGCTATTTCAAATCCTATAAAATGATGCTGTGGAAGTGCTGCACTCAATATGTCGACAAATTTGGAAAACTCAGCAGTGGCCACAGGACTGGAAAAGGTCAGTTTTCATTCCAGTTCCAAAGAAGGCTATGCCAAAGAATGCTCAAACTACCGCACAGTTGCACTCATCTCACATGCTAGTAAAGTAATGCTCAAAATTCTCCAAGCCAGGCTTAAGCAACACATGAACTGTGAACTTCCAGATGTTCAAGCTGGTTTTAGGAAAGGCAGGGGAACGAGAGATCAAATTGCCAACATCTGCTGGATCATCGAAAAAGCAAGAGAGTTCCAGAAAAACATCTATTTCTGCTTTATTGACTATGCCAAAGCCTTTGACTGTGTGGATCACAATAAACTGTGGAAAATTCTGAAAGAGATGGGAATACCAGACCACCTGACCTGCCTCTTGAGAAATCTGTATGCAGGTCAGGAAGCAACAGTTAGAACTGGACATGGAACAACAGACTGGTTCCAAATAGGAAAAAGAGTACGTCAAGGCTGTATATTGTCACCCTGCTTATTTACCTTATATGCAGAGTACATCATGAGAAACGCTGGGCTGGAAGAAGCACAAGCTGGAATCAAGATTGCCGGGAGAAATATCAATAACCTCAGATATGCAGATGACACCACCCTTATGGCAAAAAGGGAAGAAGAACTAAAGAGCCTCTTGATGAAAGTGAAAGTGGAGAGTGAAAAAGTTGGCTTAAAGCTCAACATTCAGAAAACGAAGATCATGGCATCTGGTCCCATCACTTCATGGGAAATAGATAAGGAAACAGTGGAAACAGTGTCAGACTTTATTTTTTGGGGCTCCAAAATCACTGCAGATGGTGACTGCAGCCATGAAATTAAAAGACACATCTTGGAAGAAAAGTTATGACCAACCTAGATAGCATATTCAAAAGCAGAGACATTACTTTGTCAACAAAGGTCCGTCTAGTCAAGGCTATGGTTTTTCCAGTAGTCATGTATAGATGTGAGAGTTGGACTATAAAGAAAGCTGAGTGCAGAAGAATTGATGCTTTTGAACTGTGGTGTTGGAGAAGACTCTTGAGAGTCCCTTGGACTGCAAGGAGATCCAACCAGTCCATCCTAAAGGGAATCAGTCCTGGGTGTTCATTGAAAGGACTGATGTTGAAGCTGAAACTCCAATGCTCTGGCCACCTGATGCAAAGAGCTGATTCATTTCAAACAACCCTGATGCTGGGAAAGACTGAGGGCAGGAGGAGAAGGAGCCGACAGAGGATGAATGGTTCGATGACATCACTGATTCAATGGACATGAGTTTGGGTGAACTCCGGGAGTTGGTGATGAACAGGGAGGCCTGGTGTGCTGCGGTTCATGGGGTCGCAAAGAATCAACCACAACTTAGTGACTGAACTGAACTGGTTCAGAATTATCCAGATTGTTAAAACACAGATTTCTGGCCTCTACCCCCCAAAGTTTCTGATTCAGTGAATTTGGAGTGAGACCAAGAATCTAACTGTAACAAATTTTTCTAAGTGTTCTGATGCTGCCTTTTGGGGGCTGCACTTGGAGAAGAACTGGACTATAGTAATCATTTACATTTTAACACTGCTTTAGTGATTTCACTTATTATTATAACCCTCAATTCTTTATTCAGATTTAAATATCTCTCCTCAGCATGTAAAATTCAGGATTTTCTTTTACAAACTTCTCTATTTGGAAATCACTTAGAAATGCTGAGATACAAATAATATAGATCATTGCAACAAACATACATTTTTATTGTATTTTCTTAATAATAGGATGGGAAACTGAAAGGTCAGAAATATTTGAGTATGATTATATTGATCATGGTTCCTCACAGAAACAGAACCAATAGGAGATAAATATGAGAATATTTACTATGATAAACTGGCTCACAGATTATGGAGGCTGAGTTCCATAGTCTGCCCTCAGCAAGCTGGAGACCCAGCAAAAGGGGAAATTTCCTCCCTCTTCCACTTTTTGTTCTATTCGGACCTTCATCAGATTGGATGATGATGTTCATCCACACTGGGGAGGACGATCTACTGAGTGCACTGGTTCAAATGCTAATCTCATCCAGAAATATCTTCACAGACAGAAATAAGGTTTAATCTAAGCACCCTTGGCTCAATCAATTTGACACATAAAATGAACCATCACAATCAGATGCAATGTTAAAATCAAGATTCGGAATATCCTTTTCTAGAAATATGACAGTTGAACTGAAAGCTCTGCTATGACTATATAAGAAATATTGGGAAAAATATTACTTTAAATCCATAATTGAGAGGTAGTGGTTTTTAACAGTTAAAGAACTTGGAGTCATGATGTACAGATTTGAAACTTAGGTCTGTCACTTAATAGCTGTGTGATCTTAAGCAAGTTAATTCACCTCTCTGTGGCTCAGTATCCTCATCTGGAAGGTTGGAAAGATATTATTATATACATATATATGTTATTATATATTATATAAATGATTATATGAGAACTAAATGCAAAATGCTTAGAAAATATCTGCCCCATGGTGTATACTCTATAGAAGTGTTAGCTTTTATTATTGTTGCTATTATCATTATATTATTGTCTGCAAAGAAAATATGGGAAAGGTACTGGTGTTTAGCTAAAATAGAATAAAAAACCAGATCAGGCACTATGCTTTACTGGTCTCAGCAATCTAAGGACCCAATTTTATGCCTATGAAGAAAGATATCCCTAAAGCTATATCCCTTATAAAAGAGTCAACAAAATTTCCACTTACCTGATTAAAAAGTTTGTTTACTTTGGTTTGAGTTCTGGGTCTTTGACTCTCATGACTATAGAGTTTAGATTAATGCTACTGCTTACTCCTGGAGCCCTTCAAATTAAGAAATTACAATAAAATTAATTCTAGTCTACTGATATACCCATTATTGTTGTTTAGTTGCTAAGTGCATCCAACTTTTGCAGCTCTATGGACTGTAGACTGCCAGGCTCCTCTGTCCATGGGACTGCCCAGGCAAGACTATTAGAATGGGTTGCCATTTCCTTCTGCAGGTGATCTTCCCAATTCAGGGATCGAGCCTGCATCTCCTGCATTGGCAGGCGGATTCTTTACCACTGAGCCACCAGGAAGGCTACTGATATACTTAGTTCACCTCAAAGAGAAACATATAAAACCTTTCTGAAGAAATACAGTTTGCTAGACTGTCCAGAAAGATACAGATTAAACCTCACTGAAAATGAGCTTAAAAATATAAAATTACAAAACATATATGAAAATAAGCTACCATGAATTAGAGTCAGAATATACACTAAATTGTAAGATATAGCCCTAAAATTTTATATAACAACATTCTAATAGAGATTATCATAAAAAATATAATCTTACTAAAGTAATTTAAAAATCCAAATTCTCTTTTAAAAATTGAGAAACTGAAAAAGAGAAAAAGTTATTTGAAAAATAAAATTTCTAGAAAAATACACAGACTAAAATTTTTAACAATCATAGCTAAACAGGCAGTTCATGAACTGGAAGATAGCTCTGAAACAATTACAGAGAATGAAGTTATAATTACAGATCCTGTTTTGCCTAGGACTTTCTTGGTTTTAGTACTGAAAATCCTACGTGCTGGGAAATCCTGAACAAAGTGGGTGCTTGGTCACCCTAGTTAACAGATGCAAAGAATAGAACAAGAAGGGCCAAATAGGAATTCCAAGATAAAAGTCTATTAAGAATGGGAGAGAAAAAATACTTGAAGAGATATCAATGTGAATTTTCCAGAATTGATGGATATACATTCTAAAAATAGCAGAATAAGAATTTTAAGATTCAGGGATCATAGATACTAAAAAAAATAAAAGAAATATACTTAGACACATCATAATGAAACTACAGAACATCGAAAACAGAGTAGAGAACAAGATGGCAGAGGAGTAGGTGGACGTGGAGTACATCTCTCTCCATGGATACATCAGGAATACGCCTTCAAGACACAGAAGTGCATGCAGAACACCAGCTGAGAGCAGACAGAGTATCTGACCAGTGGAAAAGAATATATAGAACCATGCAAAAGTTAGTAGGATGAAGGAACTAGGGGGAAAAATGGGAGTGTTAGTAGCACTGGACCTGCCCTCGGTGGGTGGGGGAACTGAGGCAGAGGTCCCATCCCCACATCAGGGCAATTGTCTGAGTCGGAGGAGAAACATTCAAGGCTGTGAGTGAAACAGCTGATCTGTGGCAGCCTAAATGGAATGAAAATCAGACAGTCCTTGACGCAGCCATACAGACCCCAGACAGGGACACGGGTCCCCAGGAAGGCACAGCATCTGGGAGCTGGAGTTTAGAAACTGTGGAGCAATCCCAGGGTGAGGGCTGCTATTGACTGTGGAGAGATGGATTGAGGGGATGTGAAGGAGGAGATCGCAGTGGGAAATGCCTGTGGAGGAAAGCCAGGCAGCCATGGAAGCAAGGCAATACTGCTGAGTCATGCATGGGGGTGGAGCCATCACCATAGCCTGTCTCTCCCCACACACCAGCGCCAGCATCAGCAGCTGAACAATAGAGAGACTGGCCCATCAAACTCCTGACACACTGAACTACAGAGTAGGACCCCAGCCAGGGTGCTGCTTTAGTGACTGATGCACCAAACAACAGACTAGGACCCCACCCAGGGTGCCCCTTTAAGTGCCTGATGCACCAATCTATAAAGTTTGACCCCAGTCAGGGGAGCCCCTCTCTGTACCTAATGTGCCAAACAACAGAAAAGGACCCAGGCAAGGGAGACTTCTAAGTGCCTGAATGGGCAGAGCTACGGAGAATGGCCAAAGAGGCCTTCTAATTGCCAACTACAAGAGGCTCCAAAAAAGACTCTGATAAGGCCATAACTCCTGTCACGGAGGCAGTCCATGTCCCTGCACACTTGGCACCATCAGGGTCCCCAGAAGCCAAGCAGTTGCACCACCTTCATGCTCAACTCTCACTGGGGAGAAGCTGCCACAGGCAAAAAAACTTCTTGCATCTATGCACGCAGGGTTGCTTCAGTGGTGCCCGACTCTTTGTGACCTTGTAGACTGTGGCCAGCCCGGCTTCTCTGCCAGGGATGGGGGTTCTCCAGGCAAGAATACTGGAGGGTATTGGCCAGTACTGGTTGCCATACCCTTCTAGAGCACTATATTTCCTGCTGCCCTAGCCGCCAACTCCCCTGAGTACCTGGTGCTGCCAGAACCCCTGAGACCCAAGCAGCTACACCACCTCCACACCTGGCCTTCACGGGGGCAAACCCAAGTCCTCCAGAGCAAACCCCAGTGGATGACCCACAGGCAGGGGTGGAAATAAAACCACAATTGAAACCCAGGGGCAGTGTAGCTAAGGAGGTAGATCCAAAACCTTCCCACCAGCTGTACAAGCTGCAGATTAAATCCACACAATCAACTAGGCAGACTCTGTGTCTATGGACTATATAAAATGTCATTAAGAGCTCCCACAAAAGAAAATGCACTAGTCTTGATAGCTGTGGACATTGGAGGCAAGAACACACAGGAGAAGGACCAGATTAGAATCTGAGGTGCCTCCACAGCAGGTCCAGAGATAAGAACAGTGTTGGACAGCATCCTAGGGAGCTAAGGTGGACTGTGACTCCTGCATGGTAAAGGACTCTGACAGCAGTTACTCAAGAAAAGCATGTATTATTCTTATGTTTTGACTTGTTCTGTAGATTCTTTTGGATTTTTTTCCCTCCCCCCACAACCCCGCCCTGTTTTAGCTGTCGATTTTATTGACATTATGAAATCCAATTAAGCTTTTGAGTTTCTTCCCCCCAGTCACATTTTTTATTGTTGCTTTAAACCTCTGCCTCAACTTGGGCTTTTCAAACTCTATGGCGTCTTCCTTTTTTTTTTTCTTTCTCTTTTTTTAATTTTAATTTAAATTTTTTCTAACCTATTACTTCATGGGAAATAGATGGGGAAACGGTGGAAACAGTGTCAGACTTTATTTTGGGGGGCTCCAAAATCACTGCAGATGGTGACTGCAGCCATGAAATTAAAAGACGCTTACTCCTTGGAAGGAAAGTTATGACCAACCTAGATAGCATATTCAAAAGCAGAGACATTACTTTGTCAACAAAGGTCCGTCTAGTCAAGGCTTTGGTTTTTCCAGTGGTCATATATGGATGTAAGAGTCAGACTGTGACAAAAGCTGAGCGCCGAAGAATTGATGCTTTTGAACTGTGGTGTTGGAGAAGGCTCTTGAGAGTCCCTTGGACTGCAAGGAGATCCAACCAGTCCATCCTAAAGGAGTAGCCCTGGGTGTTCTTTGGAAGGACTGGTGCTAAAGCTGAAACTCCAATACTTTGGCCACCTCATGCGAAGAATTGACTCATTGGAAAAGACTCTGGTACTGGGAGGGATTGGGGGCAGGAGGAGAAGGGGACGACAGAGGATGAGATGGCTGGATGGCATCACTGACTCGATGGACATGAGTTTGAGTGAACTCTGGGAGATGGTGATGGACAGGCAGGCCTGGCATGCTGTGATTCATGGGGTCTCAAAGAGTTGGACACGACTGAGCGACTGAACTGAACTGAACTGAACTCAAGACCAGAAACTATAAAACTCTTAGAGGAACACATAAGCAGAACACTCAGTGACATAAATCAAAGCAAGATCCTCTTTGACCCACCTCCTTAGAGTAATGAAAATAAAAACAAAAGTAAACAAGTGGGACCTGATTAAACTGAAAAGCTTTTACACAGCAAAGGAAACTATAACCAAGGTGAAAAGACAACCCTCAGAATGGGAGAAAATAATAGCAAATGAAACAACTGACAAAGGATTAATTTCCAAAATATACAAGCAGCTCATACAACTCAATATCAGAAAAACAAACAACCCAATCAAAAAATGGGAAAAAGACTTAAACAGACATTTCTCCAAAGAAGACATACAGATGGCTAACAAACACATGAAAAGATGCTCAATATCGCTCATTATTATAGAAATGCAAATCAAAACTACAATGAGACACCACTTCACACCAGTCAGAATGGCCATCACCAGAAAGTCTAAAAACAATAAATGCTGGAGAGGATGTGGAGAAAAGGGAACCCTCTTGTACTGTTGGTGAGAATGTAAATTGATACAGCCACTATGGAAGATGGTATGGATATTCCTTAAAAAAGCTAGGAATAAAACCCAACAATGACCCAACAATCCCACTCCTAGGCATATACCCTGAGGAAACCAAAATTGAAAAAGACACATGTATCCCATTGTCCATTGCAGCACTATTTACAACAGCTTGAACATGGAAACAACCTAGATGTCCATCGACAGATGAGTGGATAAAGTTGTGGTACATACACACAGTGGAATATTACTCAGCCATGAAAAGGAACACAATTGAGTCAGTTCTAATGAGGTGGATGAACCTAGAGTCTATTATAGAGAGTGAAGTAAGTCAGAAAGAGAAAGATAAATATTGTATTCTAATGCATATACATGGAATCTAGAAAAATGGTACTGAAGAATTTATTTACAGAGCAACAATGGAGAAACAAACATAGAGAATAGACTTATGGACATGGGGAGAGGGGAGGAGAGGGTGAGATGTATGGAAAGAGTAACATGGAAACTAACATTACCATATGTAAAATAGATAGCCAAGGGGAATTTGCTGTATCGCTCAGGAAACTCAAACAGGGGCTCTGTATCAACCTAGAGGGGTAGGATGGGGAGGGAGATAAAGGGAGGTTCAAAAGGGAGGAGACATATATATACCTATGGCTGATTCATGTAGGTTTGACAGAAAACAGCAAAATTCTATAAAGCAATTATCCTTCATTAAATAATAAATTAATTTAAAAGAAAAAAAAAGGGTAACTACTCAGAATCACCATAAAGAATAAGCAGATGACTTACAAAGAAATAAAATATAGACTGGCAGGAGATAGTGTAAATATTAAGTAAAAGTCAATACAATAGGTAGTACCCCCATCCCCACCGTATGAAAGGCTATTTTCACATCAACTAGCATAAAGGAAGGCCACATCCCTGCTTGTGACCCAGCCTCACAGTGCATCCTGCCACACCCCAGTCCAAGTTTGCCTCATCTCCAGACGGCAAGAGACAGGGGCATCTATGTGCTTGCTGATTGCCTCTGCCACTATGGCTGGTGTTCACCTTGAGCCTTTTCATACAACAAAGGGAAATCCACCACAACCAATGTTGAAAAGAGAGCTGAAACCAGAATGGTACGGAAATATCACAGGCTACTCTGAGAGATGTGCTAATGAAAGGAACCTAAAAGCAATGTAGGAGACTGGAGAAGAAACCTGGACAAAAGAATGAAGAGTTAGAACTGAGGCCTTTATGAACATTAGCCAAGATCTTAGAAGGGCTATAGTGAGAGAATTAGAAAGAAAATCTCTGCTGAGAAAAAGAGCCATAAAGAGAAGCTGCCTCTCACAGGTCTTATTATGTATGGGCTGAGGGAGAAATTTTTTTACTTGATGGATTCCTAAGCACAAATCTGCCCACACTGAGTTTGGTGTTTACATTAATTTGTGTGGTCTAGGAAAGTTTGTGCCAAATATTTCTAGCTCAATAATGCCACAGGGCATCTGGCAGAAGCAAAGGCAAATCCTCACTAGAAAAATCTACCTTCAATTCAGGTTTTGCCATGTTCATTTTTACTATTAAATATATATGAATGTGTGTGTGTTTTACTATCTGTTAATAGCTCTTCTGATGAGTATTACGGAACTTCATTATCCAAGCAGCTCAACATATCATTAGTGCTAAATTCAATAGTTGATAGCCTTCTTGCTCAGGTATACAGTCCTGAATTTTCCTGCTCCATAGTTTGTAAAGGCATTATATGATGTTCAATAAACTCCCTTATTTGTCACAATCAATGTTTGACATTCTATAACATTAAGTCACTTGGTATACAGTTAGATTTTAATCAATTACAGCTTCTTGGATCTTTAATTATATATTTACCAAGCCATATATAGCCAATCCTTCCAAAAGCCTTCTTTTATTCAAAATTATAACCTTTTTAGTGTTTCCTCAACAACAACTTGTCATTGTTGTTCAGTCACTAAGTCGTGTTCAACTCTTTGCAACCCCATGAACTGCAGTACATCAGGCTTCTCTGTCTATCACTATTTCCCTGAGTTTGCTCAAACTCATGTGCATTAAGTCAGTGATGCCATCCAACCATTTCATCCTCTGTTGCCCCCTTCTCCTCTTGCCCTCAATTTTTTCCCAGCATTGGGGCCTTTTCCAATGAGTCAGCTCTTTGCATCAGGTTTCTTCCAATAGAAGTTGTCATAATTGTTAAAGTTCTTTTAAAAAATTATATTCTGATCCTCCCTTTAATTCTTAGCACAGTATGATTTGTGTGATAAATTACTTAATGTCTTTGTGATTAGAGAAAGAGAAGGGAGGAGGAATTCAGAGTACGGGTGCAAGTAGAGAGAGGTTGTTGTTTTGAGCGTTCAGAGTTAGCTCAGATTCTGAAATGTTTTGGAACTATAAACCAAGTGTCCGTAGGCCAATATCACCTATATCACCTGAGGGTACCATCAACTTTTATAACAACTTTCATAGCATCTTGCCAATCTCTCTCTCCACCTCAAGTCATTCTGGGAGCCCGGTGGAGGCGGGGGATTGAATATATTCAAGAGCCTATGCTCTGCTATTTTTACACCCTATCTCCTCTGTCCGTTCTCTGTTTCTTCAAACTCATGTGGGTCCCCCAGGCTCCACATGGATGCTTCCTGTGCTCCTCAGGAAGGAAGCTGACCTACCTAGGGTGCTGTCTCTTACAGCAAAGCATCTGAAGTGTCACAGTGACACCTTCTACTCTCCCTACATTGAATCTAGGCTCTTCAGATGCAGAAATGGGGACATTGACCTTTCCACAGGGATTAGTCTTGGCCCCTCAGTACTGAGTAGGCCTTGATAACCAGAAGTCACCTTCTCCCCTCCATCTCATTGTTGCTTTGGTCCCTGACCCCAAATATAGGAAGGACTTCTTTACTCTCCATTCATATCACTTGGTAAAGTGATGAATGCATTCCAGTTTATCTAGCTATAAAACATTTCATTATTCATTCAAAAAACCATCAATGTAGCATCTGTTACATGCAAGGGGCTATGCTGGGAGCTGTGGCAGCCACAATGGAGAATTAGAGGCAGGTGGCTCAGACAGTAAAGAATCTGCCTGCAATACAGGAGGCCTGGGTTCAAACCTTGGATTGGGAAGATTCCCTGGAAAAGGGCATGGCAACCCATTCCAGTACTCTTGCCTGGAGAATTCTATGGACAGAGGAGCCTGGCGGGCTGCAGTCCACGGGGTCGCAAAGAGTTGGACACAACTGAGCAACTACGCACAGCACACAGCACTCAAGTATGAGATTGACATGTTTCCACCTGAGACCAATGACCAAGGAGTTCAGGTATGGCATCTTCTTTTGAAGATTCTCATCAATGCTAATATCAACCCTGTTACATTCTGAAATTTGACCTTTAAAAATCTGACTTAGGACAATGGGAGGCTAAGCCAAATAAAGAAAAGCCTGTATTGCTTCCAAAGGTTAATGAATGATGGTGAGGTTTATTATTCAGAAAGATGAATAAACATTCAAAGCAGTTGAATAAATTTCAACTAAATTGAATACCTGTCTGTCCATGAGGAGCCATCATCTCCTGGTGCCTAAGCTACTACCAAGTCGATTAAAACTTTTGGAGCCTGGGTTAATTCTTTCAATAAGTTCCCACCTTAGGCCCTAAATGGCTACAACTGGAAGAACATGGCTCCCCTAATGACCGTACCTTATCATGTTGTCCTGTGGTGACAGATAACAAGATAGATGTCCAGTGATGGAAGATGATGAGATTTGAGTCACTGCAGACAAATGATTCATATCAGAATGGACACCTGACCAACTGATTGTCAAGAGGAACTTAAGTCATAATGCTGACACCTAGAAGAGGGACACTTACTACCACAGGGAGAAAAAACATGACAGAATTAGTTTCCTACTCTGCGGAAATGTATACCAGATGGATACATTTACCACGACAAAAAGGTGAAATCTTCTAGATCCTGGATTTCTCTTCCAGCTCTGAAACTGTGAGATCTATATCCATATTTGGATACTTTAGACCTGTACTGTTCAATTGAGTACCCACTGGCCACACGTGGCTACTGAGCACTGGTCATGCAGCTAGTCTGAACTGAGATGTCTGTAAGTGTAAACTGTGCATCATATCTCAAAAGCATTTTTAAAATAAGCAATGTAAAACATCTCATCAATATTGTAAAATATTAATCATATGTTGAAATCAGAATATTTTTGATGTTTTGCATTGACAAATTTTTTTAAATAACCTGTTTCTTTTTCATTTTTAAATATGGCTGTTAGAAAATTTTAAATTACATTTACAGCTTGCATTATAATTCTGTTGGATAGCATTCTTTTAGATATAACTGTATTTATTGTATTTAGAGATAACAACATGGCCCTGGCCCTTTTGTGTTTAGATAAGATGTCCACTAACACCACCTCCAACAGGGTTATTCTCACAAGCAAATGTCACTGTGCTTACTGTTCTATGAGGCAAAAACATAGTAAGTTGCACTAGATAAGGCCAATGTTTTATCACTGCACTGAATTCAAAAGAAGGCTCTCACCTCAAAGAAGCCTACAATACAAGTCCACTTACAAACAATTTTACATTTTTTACAGCCTACTAACAGACCTTACCATACTGTGGCTATGAAAGCTAGCATAAACAGCTAAACAGGTAAAAGCTAGAGCTGATCCCAACAAGATCTTATGGTCACTGAAAACTGATATGTGAAAGAAAAATCCTATGGAAATAAATAGAATATATTTGTGAACTTCTAGAGTTGAAAGACTGATTGACAAGGTCAACAGCACTGACAATACCTTTGTTATAGACTGAATTGTGTCCCCCCACCCCACCCCAAATTCATCCTGAGCCTTCTCTCCTAGTGTGACTATATACGAAGATCTTTAAGGAGGTAATTAAAGCTAAACAAGGTCGTAAGAAGGGGCCCTGGGTTTCCCTACTGATATCTCAGTGGTAAAGAATCCACCTGCCAGTGCAAGAGACACAGGTTTGATCCCTGGTCCAGGAAGATCCGGCATGTCACAGAGCAGCCTGATTCTCCAGGCAAGAATATTGGAGTGGGTTGCCATGCCCTCCAGGGGATCTTTCTGATCCAGGGGTTGAACTCACATCTCTTATGTCTCCTACATTGGTAGGCAGGTTCTTTACCACTAGTGCCACCTGGGAAGCCCTAACTATACCTATGTGCCACAACTATTGTCCGCAACACAAAGACTCAAGAATGGTAAATCTCTCACTCCTGAGACTATTTTGAAAATTTCAAATTCTGCAAAAATACCTGTTGCAGAATTTGTATCTCTACTGTTGTATTAGTATCTATATGTTCCAAAGGACCTTTATAAATTTTTTTCTGAGACAGTAAACACCTCAGAAATTTCAAGAAAAGCAGAAAGTTTTAGCTGTAGAAGCCATTCTAATGAATATCAAAGAGATTTTTATTTTATTCTTTTATCTTGTTTTCAAACCAGTCCTTAATTTAATATATCTTCACCTAAGTAGTTCCCACTAATAAGAATATGCTCTAAAACCAAGCCGTTATCTATACGAAATTAATGCAATGGAGCATTTATTTTAATTCTAGAAAGGTTGGTATCGAACAATTCTGACATTAAGAATCACGTATGTATGTCCAACTCTTTGTTTCCCTATGGATTGTAGCCTGCCAGATATCTTTGTCCAGGGGATTTTCCAGGAAAGAATACTGGAGTGAGTTGCCATTTTCTCCTCTAGCGGATCTTTCCAAAAATCATGTATGCTGCTGTGCATGCTTACTTGCTCAGTCATGTCTGACTCTTTGAGACCCCATGGGCAAAAATCATGTATGAAGTTTGTTAAAAAGACAGATTCTAGTTTCCTTCCTCTGGGGATTTTTACTTGGGAGGTGTCTGGGGTGGGGTTACCTTTATATTTAAAATACACCCCAGGGGATATTGACCTAGGCAGTCCCTAGACCACAGTTTGAGAAACATTACTCTAGGTTTCAAACAAAATTTGAAGAGAAATTTATCCTAAATTCAAATGGAAACAAACTTAATGTTACTCACATGTTACCATGAGTATAATTATACTTTGAGATGAATATGAACCCTCATTTTTTCACTCTCAGTTATGTCCTCAACAATGGCAATTTTGATGAAAAGTTTATATGTGTTAACTTCATTTACTATTTCACACACAAACTATGTGCTAAAAATCATGTCAACACTCCATCTGAAGGGGCATTTTTTAAAAGTTGTAAAGAACATTTGCATTCCACAATAATTCTGATCTAAAATGAACAATGAAAAGAGAAATATTCATTCATTCAAATCTTTATTAGTGATGACATTAGCGAAATGTATTCACTTAAGCAACAAATATATGTGTGAGATACTGTGCTCGCACAGTGGAAGAGACAAAGATGCATTAGAGAAAGAACTGTCCTCAAGAGGTTTACAATCTAGTAAGAGAGATGAGGCATGGACACAGTTACTAATGCAGAAAATAAGGTGTGCTATATCATAGGAAGCACAAATTGAACATGGTAGGAACTGAGGGGAAGGTATATTCAGTATAGGGGTTTTCCAGGTGGCACCAGTGGTAAAGAACCCTCTGACAATGCAGGAGACAGACGTGGGTTTGACCTCTGAGTCGGGAAGATCCCCTGGAAGAGGACATGGCAACCCAGTCCAGTATTCTTGCCCAAAGAACTCCATTAACAGAGGGGCCTGGCTACAGTCCATAGGGTGGCAAAAAGTCAGATGCAACTGAAACAACTTAGTACGCACATATTCAGTATGACTGCCGCAAAGCCTGGATGGGGGAAATGGCAGGTTAATCAAGAGAACGGCAAGGGCAAGATCATTAATAGTCTTGTGTGCTAAACTAGGGTTTGATGTTCATCCTGAAAGCTATGGGGAACATTTGTAGATTGTAAGGCAAGGGGTGGCATGCATTCACTCTCTCCTTAATTACTGAACGCTTGATGTATATCTAGCACTGAGTAATATTGCCAACCAAAGTCACCTGCAGAACTTTTAAACATCTCTGAGTCCAAGCTCCACCCAGACCTACCCAATCAGAACTTATAATGCCAGGCTGGATGAATCACAAGTTGGAATCAAGATTGCTGCAAGAAACATCAACAACCTCAGTCAGATATGCAGATGATACCACTCTAATGGCAGAAAGTGAAGCAGAACAGAAGAAACTCTTGATGAGGGTGAAAGAGAATGGAAAAGCAGATGAGAAATTGAACATTAAAAAAAGATCATGACATCCTGACCCATCATTTCATGGCCAATAGAACATGGCCATGGACAAAGTGGAATAGATTTTATTTTCTTGGGCCCCAAGATCACTGCAGGTGGTGACTGCAGCCATGAAATTAAAAGATATTTGCTCCTTGGAAGGAAAGCTATGGCAAACCTAGACAGTGTATTAAAAAGCAGAAAAATCACTCTGCCAACAAAGGTCAGTATAGTCAAAGCTATTGTCTTTCTAGTAGTCATGTGTGGATTTGAGAGTTGGACCATAAAGAAGGCTGAGCACCAAAGAGTGGATGCTTTTGAATTGTGGTGCTGGAGAAGATTCTTCAATGTCCCTGAACCAAGGAGATAAAACCAGGCAATACTAAAGGAAATCAACCCTGTATATTCATTGGAAGGACAGATGTTGAAGCTGAAGCTCTAATACTTTGGTCACCTGATGCAAAGAGCTGACTTTTTAGAAAAGATTCTGATTCTGGGAAAGATTGAAGGCAAAAGGAGAAGCAGACAGCAGAGGATGAGATGGTTACATAGCATCACCAACTCAGTGAACACGAATTTGAACAGACTCTGGGACATAGTGGAGGACAGAGGAGCCTGGCATGCTCCAGTCCATGGGGTTGCTAAGAGTTGGACATAACTTAGCGACTCAGCAACAACAGAGTTGCTGAACAGTAGGTACTGTGTCATTTAAAATCTCTCCCAGTGATTTTGAAGCACAGCCAAGTTAGGCAACCACCATTGAAGGGTGTGTTTAAATGCATATATTTGAAAACCTCTTTGCCTTAATGTGTCTTCACAGGGAGGGAATTTGAGCAAAGGAACTGAGTTAGTGACAAAATCACTTACATGGTAAATGGTGCTGAAATCAATAGGAAAGAAGCGGCAGTAGAAAAGCTGGACCAGTGAGATGGGCGGCAGGGCCGGGGGCGGGGGTGTCAACTGATTGGGTCGCTTCATTCTTAAACAAGGGAAAGATACTCTGAAAATTTTATTTTAGAAGATCATTTTGTCTGTTATGTCCAGAATAGATTAGAAGAAACTGGAGGCAGAAACACCAAAAAGAGCTGAACATAGTAATCCAAGCATAGGATTATGGCAGATGGCTGAGGTGACGACTGGAGGGATGGAAAAAAGTGGGTGAAGCTGAGTGACAGTGCTGGGAAACTGCCACATGGCTTGTAACATGTGTCACTAGTAAGAAAAGAGAAAAACACAAAGAGTGGGGGAAGGAAACAAGCCAGGAGAGAGAAAGTGGATGAGACTGGATGAGATAATGAAGAAACTTGCATTGTAAGAAGAGATAGCTGCATCTAGAAATGTGAACTGCCAGTTGTTTGTATGGAACCTAGAATATAAAGTATTTGAAATTGTACTGAGAATTGCTATTTTGTAGATGGAACTCTTAAGTGTAAAATGACCAATATTCTGAAATGTCAGGTGAAAGTGGCAATTTGTTTTGTGACTCAGATTTGAAGTTTATTGTTGGAATTATGTTTTAAAATACATGACAAATCTGCAGTCTTATTTCTAGTTTATTTTATTAGTAGTATAAATTTACTATTTGTAGTATATATTTACTTTTTTTTTCCTTAAAAACTACCTCTCTCATACTAACATCTCCTCTCTGTTCCCTTACTGTTTGCTTTGTTGAGGTATCTCTCCTCATATCCATGCTTTGGCTAGAAATCAGTTATGATAACAAGGGTGAAAAGGGAGTAAGAAGCCTCTTGCCTGGGCCTCCTGCCAGGGACAGAGATACTTGCTCTCTGGTGCTTCCTGTGCACAAAGGACACTCAAGCTTTAAAGATTTGAAAGAAAACAAGGCCGTGTACATGTGTGCAGGCTGTGCTCTACATGGTTCTGGAGTGCTATTCCCCTCTGTAGGTTTGTATATTTAATTTCTGGCAGATGGAAATCAAGAACTTGATTCCATCACTCAGACACTGTATAGGCTAGCAACAATGCTCAAGGAAATCTTCGTTCAGTGCTTCTCAAACAATTGTCTTGGGACTAACTCTTAATACTTTTTCACAATTCCTTTATGAACTGACTTAAAAATTTTGTGTCTCACTTCAGACTACTGAGGCGGACCTTGGCACCTGCATTGTATGCGTGTGTGTATGTGCTTATTTCTTCTTGGAATCTGCATTTTATAGAATTTCCACATTCTTTTCAAGAATCAAAAAAAAATTTTTTTTGGCCGCTCTGGATCTTTGTTGGGATTTGTTGGCACACAAGCTTCTCTATTGTTGCATTCACGCTCAGGAGGCGTGACTTGAGGGCTCTGGAGCTCGGGCTCAGTAGTTGTGGTGTGGGTTTAATTGCCCCACGGCTTGTGGGATCTTAGTTCCCCAACCAGGGATTGAACCTTTTTCCCTTGCCCTGGAAGGTGTTTTCTTAACCACTGGACCACCAGGAAAGTCCCCCACATTCTATTTAAACACAACTTTTCAATTTCTTGGCAGATGACCTCATTTTCCCCCAACCCATCAAAATGGCATAAAGAAGTACCTATATTTTAAACCATTTTACTATTTAAAAAATAGCACACCCGTTTTTAACTCCCCTTCCATTTTAGAATGAAAAATGAGATAAAAATACAGATGTAGATGATGAGAAGTGAAATGTCAGATATAAAAAGGTGCCTCAAAATAGTGTAGGAAATGCCATATTAGGTCATATGTTTGATCTGCCCAACCCAAAGTGTCAGATCTATCCCCTCAAATGATTATACCAGGAGTATTTTTCACATATCTCTAACTTGGATGTTATGGATCATTGATCAATGTTTATAAACTCTCATCAAACATGCATGCTTAAATAATCAGTCAGCACAATCCATGAAATAACACAGTTCTTGGTACCTCATGTATAAATTTTCACCTAGCCTTCTGTGTCCCAAAAGTTTTGTTGAGCTTTAAGTGACCCTCTCAGTAGCAGCACCACAAGATCTGATGGACAAAGAGATATCTTCAATAGCCTTCCCACTGCTTCTTGATTTGTAGGCTGCAGTCCTAGCCCCTTATGGGATGAAGAGCCCTAATCTTTCAGTGTATCTGCATAATGAGAACCGCCATCACCTTTTCTTCATTTTAGTGGTCCTGGCAAGGAACTTTTTTTTAAAACCCATGTTGTCTTTTTTATGGTTGAATGACCTCGATATATACACAGTTGTTTTCATATACACATATACACCAATTTTCTCACAAACATAAGATCATACATGAAAAGTGAAAGTGTTAGTCACTCAGTCGTGTCCGACCAGGCAAGAATGCTGGAGTGGATAGCCATTCTCTTCTCCAGGGGATCTTTCCAACCTCAAGCCTGGGTCTCCTGCATCGCAGGCAGATTCTTTACCATCCAAGCCACCGGGGAAGCCCCCAAATCATGCATATGATGATTCTAATATAATTTTTTTCATCATGGTATTGTATTCTTGATCTTTTCAGCTATCATTCAAAACCTCAAAAACAATCCCAGATATTGAGATATCAAATATTGCAATTTGATAGAAATGGAAAATTACCCAGGTAGAAGAGCCAAGATAAGTTGAATACCATTAGCCAGCCGTTTTCTCCTGAGCAGCATCAGCTTCCATCTTACCTAGACTCACTCTCAGCTGCTTGGCTTCCATCCAAGTCCACAGTTTGGCCAGGAACATATAAAATGAAGTACACTGCAGGGACCTTGTGAAATGGAAGCATCTAACACAGCATCATCTGGACAGTGATGATACTGCATCTTCCATAAGCCTCATGATTCCTTTCAAGATTCAGATCCTGATCTCCTCCACGGGCGTTCATCCTGTGACATGTGGATATATTGATAAGCCCTGGCTTTTGGGGGGAGAGTGGCCTAAATAAGAGCACAAACCTCCCCCAAACCAGGTATTTTTTACCCTTGCTTTATAAGGAGATGCAGACTTAGGTGCTATTCACATTGAAGGCCACTGTGTGTCTTGCACAAGCTGGCTGAGAGAGCAACAGTGCACCTGAAATCCCTCATTATGGCGCCTGGCCCTTCTCCCTCCCACTTTTGCTCACATACTGGTCTCATCTGGGATATAGAATAAAGGGTTGGCTTCCCTTTGAATAAACCCTCTGGTTCCCTACTTGGCTTCCCTGGTGGTGGACCTCCATCTAGAATGACCTGGTAGGCCTTCTAATTCGAGTACCCACTCAAGATTCTGCAGTTTACCCAGGCTTCTGCTGCTCAAATCTTAAGCAAATCCTCCTGTGGACAAACACACCACCCTCATCTACTTATCAGGCCCCAATCTTGCTGGGTTTATTTGCTCTTGGACATGACACTGGATGCTGTCTCTGAAACAGGACGTAGACGCCACCAGAAACCAAATCTGCAGGCACCTTGATCTCAGACTTCATAGCCTCCAGAACTGTGAGAAATAAATGTCTGTTGTTTATTAGCCGCCCAGGCTATGGTGTTGTTGTTATAGCCTCCTGAACAGACTAAGACAGATGGTCGAAGCAAAGAATAGAGAACAGTAATGTGAGAGGAGGGATAGAACTGGAAACAAGGAGATCCAATAGGATGTGGAAGCACTGAGGCAGCGAGTTAAGAAAGTGGCAGTGGGAATATGTAGCCACTTTTAAAAAGAAGACCCCAAGGATGAGTCCCCATGCCACATAAGAAACACCTTTCAGAGTTAGACCTCAACCCTCTCCTGAGTTTTCACCTAGCCTTACAGTCTATGTTCTCATCACTTGTTCGCGATGTCTTCAGCACCAGTCCCTTGCCTTTGTACACCTATCCCTCTCACTTTGGATTTGATCCCAGACACTGCTCCTCTGGTTCTGACCTGTTACTCTTTCTATCACTACAGTTCACATCAGTCTCCCTGCCTCACATCTGGTGACACATCTTCTCTAGGACAGCTCAGGATACTAAAGAATTCTCTCCAGGTTTGTACTGGTTTCAAAAACACAACTATTGCCTGACAGTTTGGTCAGGATGAAAGATAAGACATTAAGAGGGAGAATATGACCCTGGGGTTTAGGACCTGGGGTTGAGGATTGGTTAAATGGAATTTCTCTATCTGGAGGTAGAAAGGTGAGGAAGAGCCCCTAGTCTGAAAGGTAAGATGAGGCTATTACTTTTCACATACAAATTAGAGGTGTCAATGGGACAGTGGGCTTCCCTGGTGGCTCAGACAGTAGAGAATCTGCCTGCAATGCAGGAGACCCAGGTTCAATCACTGGGTCAGGAAGATCCCCTGGAGAAGAGAATGGCTGACCACTCCAGTTTTCTTGCCTGGATAATTCCATGGACAGAGAAGCCAGGTGGGCTACAGTCCATAATATCACAAAGAGTAGGACACTACTGAGCAACTAACAGCACAACACTATGGGACATATCAGTGGGAATGTCTGATGTGCAGTCTAACAGGTTGGGTAGTAACTAAGGAGAGAGGTCAAGACCAGAGTCACAGCATAGAGACACACAGGCCACGTACTGCATAATGCCAAGGGCTGGCATTCACATGGACTAGGAGGTACATGACAGCCCTGGAGCTGTATAAAGCTGAAGTCTTGTTCAGGGCAGGGAATCAACACACAGCCTGTGGAGGAAATAGATGAAGTCATAATACAATAAGACTAAAGACATAATAAGACAACAAACCAGGAAGAGATCACAGAGCTAGGATTGCACTTTGGGGGAAACTTAAAGGCAAAGACAAACTCTAGCTCTGTCATTTCAATATATACAAAGTAGAAAATTGATAGTGACCCTCTCAGGAGTGAGAGAGAACAAAAGTACAATAATAATGAAAGAAGTGTTAGATGATAAAAATAATAAAGAAAAAGGATTGTGAGCATTAAAAGCAAAAGGGTCAAGTAACGATTGTTTCGCAGAAAGCATTAGTCACTCAGTCATGTCTGACTGTTCAAGACCCCATGGACTATTGCCTGCCAGGCTCCTGTCCATGGAATTCTCCAGGTAAGAATACTGGAGTGGGTAGCCATTCCCTTCTCTTGACCCTGGGATGGAACCCAGGTCTCCAGAATTACAGTTTCTTTACTGCCTGAGTCACCAGGGAAGTATAAAGAAAGATAAGACCTGTATGTAGTGTTGCTTGAAGCTTGAAAATGCAGGAGACTGGAGAAATTGACAGAGCAGGATTCCAGAGAAGACAAGTTAGTTTTGAAAAGGGAAAAGCACCCAAGACAGTGCAGAGAGACCAGCATTTAGAGGCAAGGAAAGATGGGAAAATTCGTGTCTGAGCTCCTGGCCTTTGGAAAATACAAATTAAAAGAGAAATCATCTCAAAGTGGACACAGGCCTTACTGGAATTTTTTTTTTTTTTGTATTTTTGTTGTATTATAGAAATAAAATGTACTCAGAATAGAAAATTTGGAAAAATTTTGGAAAAGTGGAAAAAAAAATAACTGAAGCTCTAGGAAACAAAGATAACTACTAGAATGTATTAGACAATTGGGTGATTTTTTTTCCTCCACATGTTAACAGTAGTACCTCTAGCTATCATTTAGCTTTCATAAATCTCACATTTAAATTTCACTTAATATTCCAAGTGGCTATGCTATAATATCCTTAAACATTTCTAGCATTTTTGCTTCTAGTTTTTTGCTATTTCATAAATAAAACTGAACTGAACATCTTTGCACATAAAATGTATCCTATATTTAGAATCAGTTTCAAGAGATAGAACCCTGAATGTTTAACTGTGAAATGAATGACTTAGTATAATTGTGAACATTTTTAAGGCTTTTGACACTTCTTATATCATTTTAAATTTTACCAATAGTGGATAAGAATACATTTTTCTAAACCCTTGCCAGAATTAATCATTAACAAAAGTAACAAAGACTTTGTTAATTTGAAGATGAAAAAGCAGTAGCTTATTAGATGACATTTCTTCCACTACCAGTGAGGCTTGAATAATTTTAAATTTTTCATATTGTTTTTTCTACTTAGTGCATGTTTATTTTTCTCCTTTGTACATTTATTTTTGGCTTCATAGTGTTTTATAGTTTTAGGAGTTATTTAAATAATGAAGATATTAAAATGTTCCCATTTTTTACTTCCTTACTACATTTTAACTTTATTGGTTTTATAAAAGTATTAATTAAAATAACTTTTCTTGTTATTATAAAAAGTACTATGTATTCTGACACTGCTTCTTCAGTCTCTCTTTAATCAAATAAACTCTCCCATCCACTTCAGTTGGTCAGAGTTGGTCAGAGATACTGTCTGTGGGCTGCAACAAAGAACTCTAATAAAACCCAGCAATAATCAATTAAGGAGTGCAATAAAAAGAAGCTGATATATGTTAGCAACCAGAACCATAAACTATCTAGGAATAAACTTACGAGCAAACAAGCTAGACCTCCAGGAAGAAAACTATAAATAGGAAAAAGCCTGAATGGAAGAATTCTTCCTGGTGAGACAAACTGACTGTTATGAAGACGTCAATATTCCTCCAAATGCTAGTATAAATTCAAGGCCATTCCAATGGGATTATTTGGAGTATGACAATTTGGTGTAGATGCAGAAAAAATAATACACAAGAGCAGCCAGAATCCTTTTGAAAATTACAGCCTAAGGTAAGGTAGTGGTTGATTCAGCACCTTGTTTGTGATTAGGGTAGAATAGACAAGTAAAATGGAAGAGTCTGGAGATAAACCTGGGTAAATATGGGAAAAAAATTTAATTCTTTTTATGTCTTTATTCATTAATTAATTTATTTATTTTTGGTTGCACTAGGTCTTCAATGCTGGGTGCTGTCTTCCTCTAGTTGCGGTGAGCTAGGGCTGCTCTTTGTTGTGGTGTATAGACTTTTCATTGCAGTGGCTTCTCTTGACGTGGAGCACAGGCTCTAGGGGTGCTTGGGCTTCAGGAGTTGCAGCATATGGGCTCAGGATTTGCAGCATGTGGGCTTGATTGCTCCACAGCACGTGGACTCCTCCAAGACCAGGGATTGAATCTGGGCTTCCCTGGTAGCTCAGTTGGTAAAGAATCCGCCTGCAATGCAGGACACCCAGATTCAATCCCTGGGTGGGGAAGATCCCTTGGAGAAGGAAATGGCAGCCCACTCCAGTATTCTTCTCTGGAAAATCCCAAAGACAGAGGAGCCTGGCAGGCTACAATCCAAGAATCCTCAAAGACCAGGGATTGCATTGTCAGATGGATTCTTATCCACAGTACCACCAGGGATGCCCTGGGAAAACCAGTTTGGTTGCATAAAAGCTGGAAATTTTTGCACAGCTAAAGACACAATGGGCAGCTAAGTGGACAAATAGGCTAAGAGAAAGTATCTAAAATATAAAAGCCCTTATAAGTGTAGATGTAAAATCCTCAACAAAGTACTAGCAAACCAAATTTGGCAATATATAAAATGGATTATACACTATAACTAAATGGAATTTACCCTAGGAATACAAGGCTAGCTAATATATGAAAATTATTCAATGTAACACACCATATTAATAAATAATTAACAAAAAGCATATATTCAACTCAATGAACATAGAAAAGTGACAAATCCTACATAACATTCATTATTATTTTTAAACCTATTAACAAACTTGGAACAGGAGAAAATTTTCTCAACCAGACTAAAGGGTATCTACAAAAAAATCCACAGCAAAATACTTCTTTATAGTGAAAGACTGAACACTTTCCCCCTGTGATCAGGAACAAGGCAAGAATGTCTGCATTTACCTCTTCTATCTAACATGGTATTGAAGATTCTAGCCAGTGAAGTCAGGCAAGCAAAAGAAATAAAAGGCATCAAGATGGAGAAATAAGAAGTAAAACTATCTCTGTTGCAAATGAAATGTTCTTGTATGGAAGAAAACCCTAAGAAATCCACTAAGACTAGTGTAAAGAGTGCAGCAAAGCTACAGGATACAAGATCAACATACAAAAATCAATTTCTTGTCTATACATTAGTAATGAACTATACAAAAAAGAAATTTTTGCAAATCCTAGGCAAATCCTAATCTACTTAATGTCCCTATGGATTTGCTTATTCCGTATATTTCATATAAATGGAATGATATTTTAGGTAGGTTTTATGTATGTGTGTGTTTGTGACTGACTTCTCTGACTTGACAAGATGCTTTCAAGATTCTTCCAACTTGTAGCATGGATCAGTTCTTCATTCTTTTTTATTGTTGAATAATATTCCATTGTATAGATATGCTACATTTGTTTATCCATTCATCAGGCGATGGCTATTTGAGTTTTCCCCCACTTTGGGGCTATTATTAGAAATGTAGTTATGAACACTCATGTACAGGTTTTTGTGTGGACATGTTTTCAACTCTCTTATATTTATACCTGTAAGTAGAATTTCTGGGTCATGTGGTAACTATATATTTAAACTTGTAAGAACTGTCAACCTGTTATCCAAAGTGGCTACACCATTTTACATTTCTACCAGTGCTGTAGAGGGTTTCAATTTTACTATATCTTCACAATGCTTGTTACTATCTGTTTTCTTAATGACCGTCCTAGTGAGTATGAATTTGATTATATTAATTAGTAGTGAGTATATTAATTAATAGTGAGCATATAATTTGATTATATTTACACATGGCTAATAATGTTGAAAAACTTTTCATGTGTTTATTGGTCATTTCAAAGTCTTCTTTTGAGAAATAGCTATACAGATTCTTTCTCCCTTTTTAAGTTGTTCCTTTTTTGTTGTTGTTGTGAGTTCTCTATATATTCTTAAAAGATTTATGATCTGCTAACATTTTCCATGGGTTGTTTTTTCACTTTCTTGATGGTGTACTCTGAGACACAAAACTTAATTTTTATTAAGTCCATTCCAGATCCACTAGATATCTCTTCAAGAAAGTTAGAGATACGAAGGGAATATTTCTTGCAAAGATTGGAACAATAAAGGCCAGAAATGGTATGCACCTAACAGAAACAGAAGATATCAAGAAGAGGTGGCAAGAATACACAGAAGAACTATACAAAAAACATCTTCATTACCCAGATAACCACGATGGTGTGATCACACATCATGGTGTGATGATGCTGTGAAAGTGCTGCACTCAATATGCCAGCAAATTTGGAAAACTCAGCAGTGGCCACAGAACTGCCAAAGGTCAATTTTCAATCCAATCCCAAAGAAAGGCAATGCCAAAGAATGTTCAAACTACCGCGAATTGAAGTTATCTCACATGCTAGCAAAGTAATGCTCAAAATTCCCCAAGCCAGGCTTCAACAATATGTGAACTGTGAACTTCTAGATGTTCAAGCTGGATTTAGAAAAGGCAAAGGAACCGCAGATCAAATTGTCAACATCACTGGATCATCGAAAAAGCAAGAGAGTTCCAGAGAAACATCTACTTCTGCTTTATTGACTACACCAAGCCTTTGGCTGTGTGGTTTACAACAAACTGTGGAACATTCTTCAAGAGATAGGAATACCAGACCACCTTATCTGCTCGCTGAGAAATCTGTATGCAGGTCAAGAAGAAACCGTTAGGACCAGACGTGGAACAACAGACCTGTTCCAAATTGGGAAAGGAGTGTGACAAGGTTGTATATTGCCACCTTGCTTATTTAAATTCTAGGCAGAGTACATCATGTGAAATACTGGACTGGATGAAGCACATGCTGGAATCAAGATTGCTGGGAGAAATATCAATAACCTCAGATATGCAGATGACACCATCCTTATGGTAGAAAGTGAAGAGAAACTAAACAGCCTCTTGATGAAAGTGAAAGAGGAGAGTGAAAAAGTTGGCTTAAAACTCAACATTCAAAAAATGAAAATCATGGCATCCAATTGCATCACCTCATGGCATATAGGGAAACAATGGAAACAGTGGCAGACTTTCTTTTCTTGAGCTCCCAAATCACTGTGGATGATAACTGCAGCCATGAAATTAAAAGACACTTGCTCCTTGGAAGAAAAGTTATGACCAACATAGACAGCATATTAAAAAGCAGAGATATTACTTTGCCAACAAAGGTCCATCTAGTCAAAGCTACAGTTTTTCCAATAGTCATGTATGGATGTGAGAGTTGGACCATAAAGAAAGCTAAGTGCAGTGGAATTGATGCTTTTGAACTGTGGTGTTGGAGAAGACTCTTGAGAGTCCCTTGGAGTGCAAGGAGATCAAACCAGTCAATCACAAAGGAAATCAATCATGAATATTCATTGGAAAGACTGATGCTGAAGCTGAAGCTCCAAAACTTTGGCCAACTGATGTGAAGAACTGACTCATTGGAAAAGACTGATGCTGGGAAAGATTGAAAACAGGATAAGGGGGTGACAGAGGATGAGATGGTTGGATGGCATTGGCAACTCAACGGACCATGCTGGAGTTTGAGCCAGCTCCAGGAGTTGGTGATGGACCGGGAGGCCAGCCATGCTGCAGTCCATGGGGTTGCAAAGAGTCAGACACAACTGACTGACTGAACTGAACTGAACTGAGGTCCATTCAATCTATTTTTTCCTTTGTAGACTGTGCTTTTGGTGTCATATCTAAGAAACCATTATCTAATCCAAGGCCTCAGGATTCTTTTTTAAATTAATTTATTTTTTAATGGAAGGATAATTGCTTTAGAGAATTTTCTTGTTTTCTGTCAAACTTTAGCATGAAGCAGCCATAGGTATACATACATCCCCTCCCATCTTCCTCCATATCCTATCCCTCTAGATTGATGTAGAGCCCCTGTTTGAGTTTCCTGAGCCATACAGCAAATTCCCGTTGGCTGTGTATTTTGCATATGGTAGGGTAAGTTTCCATGTTACTGTTTCCATACATCTCACCCTCTCCTCCCCTCTCCCCATGTTCATAAGTCTATTCTCTATATGCCTGCTTCTCCACTGCTGCCCTGCAAATAAACTCGTCAATACCATTTTTCTAAATTCTATATATATGTGTTAAAATACAATATTTATCTTTCTTTCTCTGAGTTACTTCACTCTGTATAATAGATTTTAGGTTCATCCACCTCATTAAAAGTGACTCAAATGCATTCCTTTTAATGGCTGAGTAATATTCGATTGTGTATACGTACCACAACTTCTTTGTCCATTCATCTGTTGATGGACATCTAGGTTGTTTCCATGTTTGAGCTGTTGTAAATAGTGCTGCAATGGACAATGGGATACATGTGTCTTGTTCAATTTTGGTTTCCTCAGGATATATGCCTAGGAGTGGGATTGCTGGGTCATATGATGGTTTTATTCCTAGCTTTTTAAGGAATCTCCATACATCTTCCATAGTGGCTGGATCAATTTACATTCCTCCCAACAGCACAAGAGCATTCCCTTTTCACCACACCCTCTCCAGCATTTATTTTTTGTAGACTTTTTGTTGATGGCCATTCTGACTGGTGTGAGATGAAATCTCATTGTTTTGATTTGAATTTCTCTAATAATGAGCAATTTTGAGGATCTTTTTATGTATTTGTTATTTTATGTATTTGTTACCATTTGTATGTCTTCTTTGAAGAAATATCTGTTTACGTCTTTTTGCCACTTTTTGGATCGGATTGTTTGTTTTTCTGGTATTGAGTTGTATGAGTTGCTTGTATATTTTGGAAATTAAACCTTTGTAAGCTGTTTTGTTTGCTGTTATTTTCTCCCATTTGAGGGCTGTCTTTTCACTTTGCATATAGTTTCCTTTGCTGTGCAAAAACTTTTAAGTTTAATCAGGTCCCACTTGTTTACTTTTGTTTTTATTTCCATTACTCTAGGAGGTGGGTCATAGAGGATATTGCTTTGATTTGTGTCATTGAGTGTTCTGCCTATGTGTTCTTCTAAGAGTTTTATAGTTTCTGGTCTTACATTTAGGTGTTTAATCCATTTTGAGTTTATCTTTGTGCATGGTGTTAGGAAGTGTTCTAATTTCATTTTTTTTACATGTAGCTGTCCAGTTTTCCTAACACTATTTACTGAACAGGCTGTCTTTGCCCCATTGTATATTCTTGCCTCCTTTGAAAAAATAAGGTACCCATAGGTGCATGGGTTTATTTATCTTCTTTGTATAGTTCTTCTGTATATTCTTGCCACCTCTTCTCAATATCTTCTGCTTCTGTTAGGTCCATATCATTTCTGTCCTTTATTGTGCCCATCTTTGCATGAAATGTTCCCTTGGTATCTCTTATATTCTTGAAGGGGCCTCTAGTATTTCCCATTCTATTATTTTCCTCTGTTTCTTTGCACTGATAACGGAGAAAGGCTTTCTTATCTCTCCTTGCTATTCTTTGGAACTCTGCATTCAAATAGGTATATCTTTCCTTTTCTCCTTTGCTTTTCACTTCTCTTATTTCCACAGCTATTTGTAAGGCCTTCTCAGACAGCCATTTTGCTTTTTTGCATTTCTTTTTCTTGGGGATGGTCTTGCTCCCTGTCTCCTGTACAATGTCATGAACCTCTGTCCATAGTTCTTTAAGCATTCTGTCTATCAGATCTAATCCCTTGAATCTATTTCTCACTTCCACTGTATAATCATAACGGATTTGATTTAGGTCGTACCTGATGGTCTAGTGGTTTTCCCTACTTTCTTTAATTTAAGCCTGAATTTGGCAATAAGTAGCTCATGATCTGAGCCAGTCAGCTCCTGGTCTTGTTTTTGCTGACTGTATAGAGCTTCTCCATCTTTGGCTGCAAAGGATATAATCAATCTGATTTCAGTGTTGACCATCTGGTGAAGTCAATGTGTAGAGTCTTCTCTTGTGTTGTTGAAAGTAGGTGTTTGCTATGATCAGTGGGTTCTCTTGGCAAAACTATATTAGCCTTTGCCCTGCTTCTGTACTCTGAGGCCAAATTTGCCTGTTACTCCAGGTGTTTCTTGACTTCTTACTTTTGCATTCCAGTCCCCTATAATGAAAAGGACATCTTTTGGGGGGTGTTAGTTCTAGAAGGTCTTGTAGGTCTTCATAGAACTGTTCAACTTCAGCTTCTTCAGCATTACTGGTCAGGGGATAGCCTTGGATTACTGTGATATTGAATGGTTTTCCTTGGAAATGCACAGAGATCATTCCATCGTTTTTTGAGATTGCATCCAAGTACTGCATTTTGGACTCTTTTGTTGACTATGATGGTTACTCCATTTCTTTTAAGGGATTCTTGCCCACAGTAGTAGTAATAATGGTCATCTGAGTTAAATTCACCCATTCCAGTCCATTTTAGTTTGCTGCTTTCTAATATGTCGATGTTCACGCTTGCCATCTCCTGTTTGACCACTTCCAATTTGCCTTGATTCATGCACCTAACATTCCAGGTTCCTATGCAATATTGCTCTTTACAACATTGGACTTTGCTTCTATCACCAGTCACATCCACAATTGGGTGTTGTTTTTGCTTTGGCTCCATCTCTTCACTCTATATTGGCCTGTAGGTTTTTGTGTGTGTTGTGTTTGTCTGGTTTTGGTATCAGGGTGATGGTGGCCTCGTAGAATGAGTTTGGAAGTGTTCCTTCCTCTGCAATTTTTTGAAAGAGTTTTAGAAGGATAGGCATTAGCTTTTCTCTAAATGCTTGATAGAATTCTCCTGTGAAGCCATCTGGTCCTGGGATTTTGTTTTTTGGAAGATTTTTGATCACTGCTTCAATTTCAGTGCTTGTAATTTCTATTTATTCCTGGTTCAATCTTCAGAGATTGAACTTTTCTAAGTAAGATCTATCCATTTCTTCCAGGTTATCCATTTTATTACCATATAGTTGTTCATAACAGTCTCTTATAATCCTTTGTGTTTCTGCACTGTCTGTTTTAACCTCTCCTTTTTCATTTCTAATTTTTTTTATTTGATTCTTTTCTCTTTTTTCCTTGATAAGTCTGGCTAAAGGTTTGTCAGTTTTATCTTCTCAAAGAACCAGCTGTTTTATTAATCTTTACTATTGTTTCTTTCATTTCTTTTTCATTTATTTCTGCTCAGATCTTTACGATTTCTTTCCTTCTACTAATTTTTGGGTTTTGTTATTGTTGTTGTTCTTCTTTTTCCAGTTGTTTTAGCTGTAGAGTTAGGTTGTTTATTCAATATTTCTCTTGTTTCTTGAGGCAGGATTGTATAAGCTTCCCTCTTAGAACTGCTTTTCCTGCATCTTGTAGGTTTTGAGTTGTCATGTTTTCATTGTCATTTGTTTCTAGAAATTTCTTGATTTCCCTTTTGATTTCTTCAGCAACTTGTTGGTTATTTAGACATGTATTGTTTAATCTCCATGTGTTTGTGTTTTTTACAGTTTTTTTTTTCCTTGTAATTAATATCTAGTTTCATAATGTTGTGGTCAGAGAAGATGCTTGATAGGATTTCAGTTTTCTTAAATTTACTGAGCTTTCATTTGTGACCCAAGATGTGGTCTATCCTGGAGAATGTTCCATGTGCACTTGGGAAGAAGGTGTATTCTGCATTTGGATGCAATGTCCTCAAGATACCAATGAGATCCATCTCACCTAGTGTATCATTTAAGACTTGTGTTTCCTTATTAATTTTCTGTTTTGATGATCTGTCCATTGGTGTGAGTAGGGTGTTAAAGTCTCCTACTATTATTGTGTTACTGTCAATTTCCCCTTTTATGTTTGTTAGTATTTGTCTAATGTATTGAGGTGCTCCTATGTTGGGTGCACAGATATTTACACTTGTTATGTCTTCCTCTTGGATTGATCCCTTGGTCATTGTGTAGTGCCCTTCCTTATCTCTTGTAATCTTCTTTATTTTAAGGTCTATTTTGTCTGATATGAGGATTGCTACTCCAGCTTTCTTTTGCTTCCCGTTTGCATGGAATATATTTTTCCATCCTCTCACTTTCGGTCTACATGTGTCTTGAGGTCTGAAGTGGGTTTCTTGTAGACAGCAAATCTATGGGTCTTGTTTTTGTATCCATTCAGCCAATCTGTGTCTTTTGGTTGGAGCATTTAATCCATTTACATTTAAAGTAATTATTGATATAAACAGTACTATTGCTATTTTCTTAATTGTTTGGGGTTGAGTTTGGAGATCTTTTTCTTCTCTTGTGTTTCTTGACTATATAAGTCCCTTTAACATTTGTTGTAAAACTGGTTTGGTGGTACTGAATTCTCTAACTTTTGCTTGTCTGAAAAGCTTTTTATTTCTCCATCAATTTTGAATGAGATCCTTGCCAGGTACAGGAATCTTGGTTGTATTTTTCCCTTTCAGTTCTTTAAATATATCCTGCCATTCCATTCTGGGCTGCAGAGTTTCTGCTGAAAGATCAGCTGTTAAGCATATGGGGTTTCTCTTGTATGTTACTTGTTGCTTCTCCCTTGCTGCTTTTAATATTCTTTCTTTGTCTTTAGTCTTTGTTAGTTTGATTGCTATGTGTCTTGGCATGTTTCTCCTTGGGTTTATCTTGTATGGGATGCTTTGGCCCAGTGGTTTGTGTAAGCTTTGTATAGGGTGAGATTTGTGCTGGTTTTGTTTGTTTGTTTTTCATCTGATGGGCAAGTCTGAGTGAGGTGATAATCCTTTCTGCTGATGACTGGGTTTGTATTTTTGTTTTGTTTGTTGCTTAGATGAGGCGTCCTGCACAGGGTGCTACTGGTGGTTGGGTGCTAACCAGCCTTGTTTTCAAGTGGTTTCCTTTGTATGAGTTCTCACTATTTGATACTCCCTAGGGTTAATTCTCTGGTAGTCTAGGGTCTTTGAGTCAGTGCTTCCACTCCAAAGGCTCAGGGCTTGATCTCTGGTCAGGAACAAACATTCCACAGGTGGTTTGTTATTGCATTAAGTGAGAATAAAACAAACACCCAAAAATGAGAAACCAAAGATGAACCCCAGAGAAATGGCAGTTACAAAATCAGGCAAACAATAATTAAAATAATGAAATATACACACATACATATATTTACACCCATGAACAAAGTCAAAACAGTCCAACAAACATAAAATACAGTAGGCAGACCCAGTGAACAAAGGAAATCCAAAATTATGTTTACCACTTAAGAACAAAACTAACTAAAACAAAAACTGGGGAAAAAAAAAAACTAAACAAGGTGCAAAGTAGGGAATTAAACAATGAAAGCAAAAATAGCAAATATGTTGAGAAGAAAGGAAAGAAAGAAAGAATAGATATGCAAATATAAATAGAGGTAGATGAAGAAGATTTATATACATTAAAGATTAACTGCAAGGGGAAAGGAACAATAGGAAAGGCAAACAAAGGAATGTATGTAGAAAGAATATAATTGGTCTAAAAAATTAAAAGAAAAATAAAAACAGGAAGAAGAAAGAAAAAAAAAAACTAAAGGAAAACTCCACAGAACTGCAGAAGCCCAACATAAAGGCAGAGGTTTATAACAGCAATAAAAAATGTGACTGAGGAAAAAAAAAAAGCTCAAAAGTTTAATTAGATTTCATAGTGCCAATAAAATCAACAACTACAACAGAGTTGTGGGGGGAGAAGGGGAAAAATAAAAGGAAAAAAAATCCAAAAGAACCTACAGAGCGAGTCAAAATATAAGAATAATAAATGTTTTTCTTGAGTCATGGCTGTCAGAGTCCTTTCCCTCACTGGGAGTCACAGTCCACCTCATGTCCCTAGGATACCCTCCAACACTGTGCTGGTCTCTGGACCTGCTCAGGGGGCAGTTCAGATTCTAATATGATTCTACTCATGTGTGTTCTTGCCTCTAATGTCCACAACTATCAGAACTAGTGCATTTTCTTTTGTGGGAGCTCTCAATGTCCTTTTATATATTCCATAGACACAGAGTCTACCTAGTTGATCCTGTGGATTTAATCTGCCACTTGTACAGCTAGTTTGGGATCTTCTTCCTTAGCTACACTGTCCCTGGGTTTCAGTTGTGGTTTTATTTCCACCTCTGTATGTGGGTTGTCCACTGGGGTTTGCTCCTGAGGCTGCTCTGAATGACTTGGGTCTGCCCCAGTGAGGGTCGGGGTGGAGGATTGCAGGAGTTCTGGCAGCACCAGGTACTCAGGGGAGTTGGCAGCTAGAGCAGCAGGAAATATAGTGCTCTAGAAGGGTATGGCAGCCAGTATTGGCCAATATGCTCTAGTATTCCTGCCTGGAGAAACCCCCTGACAGAGAAGCCTGGCAGGCCACAGTCCACAGGGTCGCAAAGACCCGGACACGACCAAGGCGACCTGCATGCATAATTCCAAGAATTTTTTGCCTGTAGCAGCACACGGTAGAGCATGAAGGTGGTGCAGCTACTTGGCTTGCAGGGACCCTGGTGGCGGCAAGTGTGCAGGGACACTGGGCTGTCTCTGTGACAGGAGTTATGGCCCTACCAGAGTCTCTTTCTGAGCTTCTTGT
This sequence comes from Oryx dammah, assembly GCF_014754425.2. Lineage (NCBI taxonomy): Eukaryota > Metazoa > Chordata > Mammalia > Artiodactyla > Bovidae > Oryx > Oryx dammah. Next base: position 28,526,696 of record NW_024070189.1, read on the forward strand.
AGCTGGTGATCAGAAGGCCTCTATGGCCAGTCTTTCTCTGTAGCTTAGCCCATTCAGGCAGTTAGAGGGCTCCCTTGCCTGGGGGTCCTTCTCTGTTGTTTGGCACATCAGGCACATAGAGTGGCCCCCCTGGCTGGGGTCCTACTCTGTAGATCCATGGGTCAGGCTCCTAAAGGGGCACCCTGAGTGGGGTCCTATTCTGTTGTTTGGCACATCAGTCACTTAAAGGATCACCCTGCTGCTGCTGCTGCTGCTGCTGCTAAGTCACTTCAGTCATGTCCGACTCTGTGTGACGCCATTGTTGGCAGCCCGTCAGGCTCCACCGTCCCTAGGATTCTCCAGACAAGAACACTGGAGTGGGTTGCCATTTCCTTCTCCAATGCATGAAAGTAAAAAGTGAAAGTGAAGTTGCTTAGTCGTGTCTGACTCTTAGCGACCTCATGGACTGCAGCCTACCAGGCTCCTCCGTCCATAGGATTTTCCAGGCAAGAGTACTGGAGTGGGGTGCCATTGCCTTCTCCTGGCTGGGGTCCTAGTCTGTAGTTCAGTGCATCAGGCATTTGATGGGCCAGCCTCTCTATTATTCAGATGCCTATGCTGGAGTGTGGGGAGAGAGAGGCTATGGTGATGGCTTCACCCGCTACGTGTGACTCAGCAGTATTGCCTTGCTTCCATGGCTGCCTGGCTTTCCTCCACAGGTATTTTCCCCCACAATCTCCTTCCTCACATCCCCTTAATCCATCTCTCTGCAGTCAGCAGCAGCCCTCACCCTGGCATTGCTTCACAATCCCTAAACTCCCAGCCACTACACCTTCCAGGGGACCTGCATCCCTGTCCAGGATATGTATGGCTGCGGCAAGGACTGTCTGATTCTCATTCCATTTTAGGCTGCCACAGATCAGCTATTTCACTCTCAGCCTTAAACATTTCTCCTCTGACTCAGACAATTGCCCTGATGTGGGGATGGGACCCCTGCTTCAGTTCCCCCACCCACTAAGGGCAGGTCCAGTCCTAATAACACTCCCATTTTTCCCCCTAGTTCCTTTGTCCTACTGAGTTTTGCGTGGTTCTATATATTCTTTATTGCTGGTCACGTACTCCTGTCTGCTCTCAGTTCTGAATGCACTTTTTTGTCTGAAGGTATATTCCTGATGTATCCGTGAAGACAGATATACTCCATGTCCACCTACTCCTTTGCCAGCTTGTTCCCCTTAGTCCAAGGCCTCAGGATTTGTTCCTATGTTTTTTCTAAGATTTTATAGTTTTTGCTCTTACTCTATAACCCATTTGGAGTTAAATTTTGTATATGGTATGAGGTAGGGGTCATTTTTTTCTTGCATGTGATACCTAGTTGTCTAAGCACCTTTTGTTGAAAAGATTTTTCTTTCTTCATTGAACTATTTTAGAACTCTTGTTGGAAGAAAAACTCTAAAAATATGATACTTTGTTCTAATAAAAAGTGACAAGATGACAACTTTGGCCTCTTGGCAATTTTTTGATATGCTGTTGAAGTGTTGTTGCAAATGTCAACAATATCCATAGATGGTTTTCATACAGAGAAAATTCTAATCTTATAACTCATCAAAACAAAGTGAGATTTCAAGTGGGACTCTCAGTTTCACATGAGAGCGTCAAGGCAATAACTGCCTTTGTGCAAACTGGCAAAAAAGCAACACCACTGGTTAGGTGAGTTACAATAAAGTGCCCTCTGGCATGTTGTATTGCTGGGGGATGAAAGGCGTAATTCTATATTCACTCATCCCTTTAGCTCGATATCCTTGTGTAGGGTACAGATTGAATAATCATTTGCAGAAGTTTTGACTTTCATCTACAGCAATATTCCAAAGTGAGTTTTGAGGATACCTAAGAAGTACTTCCAAAAAGAGTTTCGAGGTGTCCAGAGAAAGAATGTCTTTGGAGATAGTTGTACTGAGAGTCTAATGCTCTAAAAACTAGGTAGGATGGGAGATACTTCTTCTTCACCTCAAATGTAAGAGGGCCTATTTTGCATCCACTCAGAATGCATTCTATGTGCTCCCTAGCATGGGAACTCCATGTCTGACACATGGGCAAAAAAGTAAAACCTGACTCAAGCTTCAAGCTACATTTAGCCACAATGCAGAGGGGAATAACAATAATGTAGTTGATATCGTTAGTGTTTTGTGGACCAGGTTAAGTTATAAAAGAGCAAAATGAGCCAGAGTTATCTAAGGTTCTGCCCAGAAGGACCACACAAAGTGTGAGGAGACCTCAGCATAAAGAGGTACAAGTTTTCTGCTAGATACTCAAGGAGGGTAATGGAGGCATCAGAAAAGACCACTTTGAGAAGATACATTTCTTTCTTTCAAAGCACTTTCCAGATGAGAGACATCCAATGATGTGGGAATCTCAAAAAAAAAAAAAAAATTATAGATGAACCCATGAGGGAAAAATCAGCTTAAACATTTACCAAGTCTGAAGAGTGTCAACACATCGGAAATCAAGTAAACCTTTGCCTGTTTCCTTATGTTTTGTTTTTTTTCTCTCACTCACATCCCAACTCTATTGAGATCAGAAGTCACAGTTAGTGATCGTTAGGGAAGAAAAGGCAGAGTCAGAAGTGAAGAAGCCAACTTCTCCCTATTTCCCACTGGAGGCCCAAAGTAGGAAATAATGCTGAGCTTCAAATTCATGTGCTTTTAAAATTTTTATTTATTTGGTTGTGCTGGGTTTTCATTGCTCTGCTAGCTTTTCTCTATTGGAGCAAGTGGCAGCTACTCTCTGGTTGCAGTGCACAAGCTTCTCTTTATGGTGGCTTTTCTCGTGGAGAATAGGATCTGGGGCTCACTGGCTTCAGTCGCTGTGGCGCCTGGGCTCTAGAGCACAGGCTCAATCGTTGTGGCACACAGGTTTGTTGCTCTGCAGCAGGTGGGATCTTCCTGATCAGAGATTGAACCCATGTCTCCTGCACTGGCAGGTAGATTCTTTACCACTGAGCAACCAGAGAAACCCTTCAAATTAATGTTTTAAATCTTTAACTATTACACAGAACTAGGCATTAATTAGTAGCATAAGTCTGTTTAGATTGTAAGTGTCCAAAGACCTTTTGTTAGCTAAGCATATATATGCAGTTATCTACATACCTATTTACATAATAGTGCCTTCCACAGACAAGGCAGAGGAAAAACTAGTTGCACAGAGTGGTTTGAATAGGCAGTATAAGGGGAGGGGCAAGAATAAGTTGTGCCAGTTATTCAATGTCATTCCTGAACTGTCAAAATCAATAAACTACAATATGAAGAGTACCATGTCTCTTTAAATCACAAGATGTCATTTTAAGAATCTCTGTGAAAATAACTTTGATTCCACTCAAACAATACTTTGAGTAGTTCCCTAAAGAAATAACTGTACTGTAACTTGGGCATTGATAGCTGTAACACAATTTAAACATGACTTCACTTTTTTGTCTTAATACTATTCCACCCACTGCATCCTTCTGTGTGTTGTTTTGATGATCCTGTCACTTCGGGTTCTTTGAGCTCAGTTTTAAGGTGCCAACAATAACTGAAATGAACTCAGCATTGGGATATATTTTCAAGAATTCTCCATGTAGTTTGGAACCATTCTATATAATTCCATCATACTTGATTATAACATGAATAGAAACAAAAAAGCTAATCATGACACAGAAGCAACTTCATGTCAAATCATGTCCAGTAAACTCTGAATTTGCTTAGCCTGTTTGAACATCCATAAAGAGGACTTAGCAACAACAGACTTTCCATATGCCAGGTGAAACCCTCAGAGGGAATAAGCCTCAGTTTAATAATGAAAGAGAAGGGAAAGGGCTGATAATTATTCTGTCTAAACAGTGTTTTTGCGGCCTAACATTGATTGTGTCTTGAAATCTCCTTTGGGAATGGAACAGGCAGCTTTTCCTTAGCTTTCACAAACCTCATGCAAATTATTTAAACATTTTTGCAATTATTTTCCTGAAACTGAGTTTTGGCACAATGCCTAGAAACACTAAAAAGTGACATCACACTGCACCCAGAGATGCGAGTTCCAAAAAATTCTCTGGGGAGCCTTACAACTGTCTTGGAGGCCAATTTCCATATCACCATGTAAACATGGGTATCTATCAGTACTTTTGCCTTTAGAGAGCCTCCAGATAAGGATGCCACCAGTAAGCAAATGTTTAGGCAATTTAATTCTAGTTATCTTCCTATAACTTGACTGTATGTGCAGTTTCTTTTAATGTCTTTTCTAACTATCTGTGTTAAAAATATTTCTGTTGGCACTTTCTTACACGCTTGATGTATCTATGACCATCCCTGTTTAATGTTAACCACAGAAAGAAACCTGCTCCCTTGTTCTCTACCCCAGACATTATATCTGGTTATTCATAAGGATAATTTTATAATTCATGCAGATGACTGGCCTAAAAATGATGACCCTCTTTTGTACTATTACTTCATGCTGAGGACAAAGAGGATACAGGAAAATTACTCCTTGGCCCAGGAAGTTTATTAAAATGCTAAATGAAGATCTGGCGGCAGCTCAAAGAACTTTAAATAACCTTGTGGTGGAAAACCTCCAAAACCTCTTTTTACCGTCAGCTTAAACTAGGCTGGCTGTGACAAAGAGTAAGAAAATAAGTAGTTTCAAGAGTGCAAAAACACATCTATTTTTAAAAGGTAGGTCCGTCCAATGGTTGCAGGCAATGTGACACAGCCTCTGAAGCAGGATGACAATAATTTATCATATCATATAGCAGTTTTGCAGAGAAGGCAATGGCGACCCACTCCAGTATTCTTGCCTGAAAAATCCCATAGGTGGAGGAGCCTGATAGGCTGCAGACCATGGGGTTGCTAAGAGTCGGACACGACTGAGCGACTTCACTTTCACTCTTCACTTTCATGCATTGGAGAAGGACATGGCAACCCACTCCAGTGTTCTTGCCTGGAGAATCCCAGGGACGGGGGAGCCTGGTGGGCTGCCGTCTATGGGGTCGCACAGAGTCGGACACGACTGAAGCAACTCAGCAGCGGCAGCAGCATAGCAGTTTTGCAGGGTTCACAGCCAGTCCTGAGCAGATTCCACCTGTCAGGCATGGACCAAGTTGTGCAAAAGGAAGTGTAATTATACCATGATCAATGCAGTTTTCTCTTTTGTTAATGCAAAATATGCCACAGACACTTTCTGTGAATAACGTTCTTGTGGCTAAAGTCCCATGAAATCAAAACATGAAATTATGTGAAATAGATTGGAAATTGCTACTCCAATTAATTCCGATCTAGTACCTGAGGGCTCTAGCTCCATATGCAGTTTTGACTCTGCATTGCTGTGCTGGATCCTTAAACATTCAACAAGTAACAGACTCCCTAAAAGATAAGCATCTTCAGGGCAAAATTATTGAGTCATGATATCTGTAAATGACTACTGGGACATCTGAAGCCTGTATTAGAATTTTCAGGAAACCCATAGGAATGGTAACACCACATACAAATTGAACACAGTGAGAAACCCTTTAGTAGGGTTCCAGGGAAAACAAAAGAGGTAGATCTCCACAGCCTCAGAAAAACCAACAACAGGAGGCAGGCAAATTCTTCCCAAGCCTCATCTGGACCACCTGTGCCCTCTCTTTCCAGCCTGACTTCCTGACACAAGGATGCACAACCTCACCAAACAGCCTGTGCCCATGGCCTTTTTCCCAGTCCCTGAAGTTGTCCTCACTGGGAGTCCCTGGGCTCCATATGTAGCTATTCTGCCAACCCCACCCCTATAACCTAGCTCCCTGGGCCCAACCTTAGGAATCACCCTGGAGAAGGGAATGGCTACCCATCCCAGTATTCTTGTCTGGAGAATTCCATGGACAGAGGAGCTTGGCGGGCTGCAGTCCATGAGGTCGCACAGAGTGGGACAAAATTAAGCAGCAAGCACTTTCACTTACAAAGAAATTGAGCCTTGAAGTCCATGACTGCTTTAGTTCTGACACCCAGACTTGGAAGACCTCTTCCCACCCTATTCACTGGTCTTGTAACTGCTGTGTTTCTTCTCTTTGGTTCAGTTCAGTCCAGTTCAGTCGCTCAGTTGTGTCCGACTCTTTGCAACCCCAGGGACTGCAGAATGTCAGGCCTCCCTCTCCATCATCAGCTCCTGGAGCTTACTCACACTCATGTCCATTGAGCCAGTGATGCCATCCAACCATCTCATCCTCTGTTGTCCCCTTCTCCTCCCGCCTTCAATCTTTCCCAGCATCAGGGTCTTATAACTGCTGTGTTTCTTCTCTGTGGTAATTTACCTATTACGGGTCCTTCTAGAACTAAAGCTCACCTTGATCCTATTTTTCAGTCCCCTGGCTCCTCCTGAATCTCATGCAAAAGGCTGGAACTCTCAATCCCTGACAGCTTCTGGATCTTTCTTTCAGCATCAAACCGCAAGATGGCAGCCTTCTGGCTAGACTACAACCAGGTCAGATGCAGACTTCTTTTCCTCTTGGGTTGGACTCACTTCCAGCTTCTGCAGCTGGGCCTGTGCCCCGGCTGCCTGCCTCAGCCTCTCAGGAAAGGCAACTCCTTAACCTGCCTTTTCCAGTCAGTCTTGCCTCACTCAAGTTATCTAGGTCATCTCAGATGGTGCCTCAAGATATGAAGCCTGGAATTCAAGAGGGTGACTTCTTCCTGATGAGTGCTAACTGAAGCTAGAAAAATAATTCTGATATCTCTGTATTAAGATGCTTCTTCCTTTGTAACTGCCATGCTCTTCAAGCTTTATTTAGGATGGTTAATATCACATATTTGGTGCTAGTGGTAAAGAATCCACCTGTCAATGCAGGAGACGCAAGAGACGCAGGTTTGATCCTTGGGTGGAATAGATCCCCTGGAGGAGGGAATGGCAGTTCATTCCAGTATTCATGCCTGGGAAATCCCATGGGTAGAGGAACCTGGAGGGCTATCGTCCATGGGGTTGCCAAGAGTTGGACATGACTGAGCACACACACAATATTACATAAGCTAATTTACTGATTAAAATTAAAACTTTACTTACAGAGTCATTGAAAGTCTTAATTTTGAAAAATACTTCATGTTTTAGGAAAATAAGCCATGACTTAATGTTTGAGGGACAAGCAGCATACAGAGCTATATAAAGCTGTATGAGCTCACTGTATCAGACATCATGTGGGATTTTGGCCTCTCAGTATCTCAACTCCCTGCCCAGGTTTGGGGAATTTCCCACCATGTGATTCTTCACATGCTGTGAAGTTCTCCTACCATTAGAGAGGCAAGAATTAAGAACCTTTCTGTCACCATTCCCAGACATCTAGGGCCAGCACACGGACTTGATCAAGCACCCACCCATCCAGACTTGGAATTGGGAACCAGCGACCCACAGAAGCAAGGATAGTAGAAACTCCATCCCATTAGTAAAGGTGACCCAGTTTCTAGGGCAGCAGGGCTGGCAGGGCAGGCAGAATCGACATCAGCGTCTGGACCCATGGTGTCAGAAGTACCAGCTTCAATGAAAGACTTTAGAGTAGGAACCTCACTAGAATTATTGCATGGTATTATCCAGCTTCTGGTTCTGGTTTTTTAGCCATTCTTTGTCATTTTTACTCTTCCTCTTTACCAAGACTGGTTTTCCAGGCTTTTCTGTGAATTTCTGAGCTATCAAATATCTTTTCAATAAATTTTTTTCTACTTAAAGAAGTGATAGCTCTTTCAGTTGCTTACAGATAAGAATTCTGACTAATATGTGTGCTTAGTCGCTCAGTTGTGTCCGGCTCTTTGCGACCCCATGGACTGTAGCCTGGCAGGCTCCTCTGTCCCTGGGGATTTTCCAGGCAAGAATACTGGAGTGGGATTTTCCCAACCCAGGGATTAAACCCAGGTCTCTCATGTTCCAGGCAGATTCTTTCCATCTGAGCCACAGGGAAGCCCAAGAATACTGGAGTGGGTAGCTTATTCCTTCTCCAGGGGATCTTCCTGACCCAGGAATCAAACTAGAGTACCCTGCATTGCAGGTGGATTCTTTACCAGCTGAGCTACCAGGGAAGCCCTCTGACTTGTATATCAATGTTATTTAAAATGCAAAGATAAAAGATGCAATGTACACTCAGTGTTAATAATGGTTATCCTTAGGTGTGTATGATCACATATCTTTTTAATTTTCTTCTTTTTTCTTAGGTGCATTTTCTAAAAATGTTAGTTAAAATAGTATTACCTTAGTAGTCAGAAAAGAAGTTAAAACTTGATATTTCTTTGCACCTATGATGATCTTAATTATTGGAAAACAATTAACTTGATTACTCAAGTGGAGTTTATTTTTGTTCTATCAAAATAAGGTACATGGTCATTTCAACCTTGGTCTGGGCAAGTCATAGGTATTTTGGTAGGAAAAAATGCCAATATATTTTGTAAAAAAGAATCCCTGTGATCAGTCTTACCTTTCACTCCTGATCTACACATATTTTTTTATTTGTTTTAGAATCAGTCCTTCAAAGGCTGGCCTGAGAAAACTAGACTATGTATGTTTATGGAAACTTAACACAATCCAAAGCAATGTGTAATTTCTTTGTATCACTCGTCTTTATAAATGTGCATAAACACAGGAATACTACTCTTATGATTCTTTGTTGGTTTCTCTTAAATAGATTTTCCAACAGTTTTGTTAATACTATGAGTAATAGTCTAAAATACTAGAATATATATTGAACCTATCAGCCAACTACATAAGCCTATTTATGCAGTTGGCTGTGTGGCCACCAGCAAAGATATGAGCAGCACAGAGGAAAATGTATCCTTCCTTAGAACAAAGTATCCTCCCTTAGAACAAAATCCCAGCTACCAAAAGAAAACAAAGACCATCACTGATAAGAAGCAATGATAGTCTTGTTTCTTTCTGTAAGAGCACATGGAGCTTTTCAGTATCCTAGCCTCCCAGTGGGAGACTGCCTGCTTTTGACCATGGGTGAGAGATCAAAGTTACATGGGATAAGAGTCTCCTGTCCCTCTATCAATGCCACTGAGAAAGCACTCAAGGGAACTGTGAATCTGAACCAGTTGTGATCACTGAGTTGCTGCAGCCCTCAGTGTAGAGATTCCATTGATCACACCAACTAAAGCAGTGAAGCAGTAAAGCGTAGTGAAATGGAAGGAGTGTGACATGTAATCAACAGACTTGGTGTTACAGCCCAGGCCAAGCATCCATCACTGATTGCATGAGTTACTTGACCTCTCTGAGCCTCAGTTTCACCACAGAACGCAGATAAAAGAAATACCTCATGGTGTTAAAGGAAATAATGCATGTAAAACTCAGAGCCCAGTTTCTGGTTTATAATGGGTACTCAGTAAATGGAAGACCTCTTCCATCCATGACTCCTGCCCCCATTATTTTTCTGGAAAATTCTTTATCTTTTGGAAAAACTGAGTGCAAATAAAATTTTTGCAAAGATAGTTATTTTTCTCAAATTTCTCAGATCTAGTAAAAAGCTAAATTCACCTTCTAATTATTTTTTGGAAAGAGACGTCTTATCCCTGAACCATGAAAAATTGTTAATAAAAGGAAACATTTTCAATTAGCTAAGTGAATGATCTATGTCAATATTGCATGTGGCAAATGGATTGTCATTTAACACATAAGAATCAACATGAAAATTCAGGGAAAAAGATATTAGAGCTCATGAGATTCTATGGTGTAAAAAAGGATTGACATTTGCCTGGTGAGCACACTAAGCTTCAATAGATAATCACCACTTTCTTCTGTTCATTGAATAAGGGAAACACTCCATATGGAGCAAAATGCTTTCATAAACTGTTTAGGTGTGGTAAATCAGCTTGAACACTAAGATACAGTGTCCCATGTCCTTCCAAATAGTATTTTTTTCTTGTCAATGTGTAAATGAGACTCCAGTCTCTCAGAAGGTGATTCAAGAATAGAAGTACAGAATAGGAAACTCAAACTAGAGAAGACTCTCTGTCCAAAAAAAAAAAAAATCAATAATTTTGCTACTGAGAAATTGCTACCATCCTTATCCAGGAAGGGGTGGAAAGGTCAGACCAAGTTAACTTGTGTGATAAATGAGTTTATAAAGTAGTCTGTATCAGGAGACTAATTTAATTGACTCCTTTAAGTATGATAATACACTACACTTCCTACAATTTTTTTTCCTTTATTAAAATCTTGAAATTAAGCTGAGTATAAGGCACATCATATCCACTTTCATGGGACAAGCAGTACCAACTGCTGCTGGAGCATAAAAACACTAATTATTATTATTACCAATACCTATCCCCAAATATTTTTTAAATGAGGTACTTTTTCTTCATGACATTTTAGACAATTCCAAGTCATACAAGGACAAAGGAAATATTTTTGTTTTCCTATCTACCCTCCTCCTCGACCCTGGATACTTGGAACCTCACCAACTGTCCAGTATTGTTGCTCCCTTATTAAAATTAAATAGATGTATGTTAAGGATTTTTGACCATATAAATTTATAAACACCTTAAAAGTGCATTCTCAAGTTTAAAACAATTTCTTTCATCGCAACTAGTTGTATGTTATCAATGTAGTTCATATTCCACTGGCTGTCATTTTTTCCATTAGGAGAGAGATAAGTTATTTGGAAGATGGTGGATGTCAATTTTAAACAAAATTTTACACATTTCCTACCACTTTTATAAGAATAATTGGTATTCATGTTGATGTATGGCAGAAGCCATCACAATATGAATGATCTATGTCAGTTAGTAATTGTCCCCTAATTAAAATTTTTTTAAAAAAGAGAAAAAGAATAATTGGCAAATGAAACACAGTGGATTAGGAAGACAGTTGAAAACATTAAAGAAAATGCAATCCAGGCACCATGTACCTCCTAGAATATTAAGAGAAGGAATACTCAGTGCAAGATTAAATCCTCATGAAGTTCTCATGAAGAACTGTGTTGGTGCACTCAGTAAATGGCCCTGAGCTTAGAACCTGCAAATCAAACTCTATACATAAGGGAAACAGAGAAAAGCAAGAAGAAAAAATCCAGTGCAATATTAGATCTTGTTTACTGGTGATCATTGATGGAGTTGATAATAGGTGTTATACAAAACAACATCAAAAAAATTAAAAGTTCAACTTAGGTTAGGAAACACTGTATTTAACAGAGTGAAACAGTTTTTTATTTTTCTCTGCCTCTCTCCACTCCCCTTTGTTTTTTAACTTGAATAATCCCCTAAACCTCTAATAAGCTAAGGTGCTCTGAAATCTTCAAAAGGGTAACAATAATAATAGAATTTTTCTTGTGCAAGAAAAAGTTAAGTTTCCATATTAGAACAGATAGCCTGGTGAACACTTCCCTGAATTTTCCAAGTTTTCTGTATGTTAAACTTTTCATCAGGGAAAAACAAAAAACTCTCTCCTTTCCTAACCTTTATATTCAGTCCAACAGTAAGTCCTACCCACTCTGCTTCTGAAGTATATCCTGAATCTAACTTCATACTATCTCCCAAGGTCACAACCACAGGTGAAGCCCCCACCTTCCGTTCCTGGATTACGGCAACATCCCCAATAAATAGTCACTGCCATCAGCCTTGCCAACCTTCAGTCCATCTGAGTCCTCCACAGAGCAAACAGATGGAAGAATCTTTCTGAAACATAAAACTGGATTACATATTTCCTCTGCTTGAAACGCTCCAAAGGCCTCTCTCTGAACCAGAATAAAATCCAGACTCCTGCTCTTGGTCCCCAGAGCCCCACCTGGCCTGGCCCCTGTCTGTCCTCTAGCTCTCACAGGTCACCCAGCTCCCTGATTCCTGTGCTCTAATCACTGTCTGCACACAAACCAAGCCCATCGCACTTGTGGGACCTTTGTTCTTGCTGTCTTCTGCTAAGGATACACTTGTCTGGGATCTTCATCTGACTTCCACGTTTTCTTCTTTCAGATCTCAATTCACATGGTCACCTTCTCAGAGAACTTTTCACTGACTTCACCAAATTAGCTAAAGTGCTCCTCCCCTCATCTATTTAATCCTCTTCATGAACACTTATTACCAGCCTGGGGTGGTTATATTTACCTCTCTGCATACTTGTCATGTCTTTCTTTACTAGAATATAATCTCCTTGAGAAAAAAGACCTTTACTCAGCTATGTGTCCACAGAGCTTAGAATGAGGCATAGCACACAGTAGGTGCTTAATACATCTTTGAAAGAAGAAATTCTGGGAAAAGGACATTTATTGTCCTGCATATGACAGAATGCTAATTATCTGATTCTCTGCATAGACTTGTCAGCTGTATGTCACCTTCATTTTTACAGAAAGAGAAACTAAGACAAAGAAACGTTAAGCAACATGTCCAGCTCTTACAGCAAACTCCTGTAGGTGACCAACAATAACTGGGGAGAAGATAACTACTTAAAAATTTTGCTTCATAATTCCCCAAACCTCAGCAGTATAAACTCCCCAACTCTTAATAACTACTACCACAACAAAACCTACAGTTTCTCTCTTTCTTGTTATTGCAAAATATATTGATATTTCACTTATCAGGCACTTAACTATTCTAAATAAGGGAGTAGTCATTATTTTCAGATAATGTAAGTTTGTCAGTTATATTTCAAAACTTCATTTAATTATGTTAAGATGTTTCCGTATATTTCTCAGTCTTTTGAAACAGCGTACATTTAGAAGAAGTTTTTTTTCTGAATAATGCATGGTAATTTTTGTTACTGTTCTGAGCAAAAAGAATTTTTTATTAATCATAATAGGATCAGCTACATAATGTGTAGGGCCCAGTGCAGAATGAAAATGCAGAGCCTTTTGTTCAAGACTTGATAAGAATTTTAAGATGATGACAGCAAAGCATTAAAGCCAGGCCCAGGGCCCTGTATGACTGCCCAGACTGTGCACCATAAAGCTGACCCTGCATCAAACCTCATATTGTGCTTTAAACGTAATAGGAATTCGTAAGCATTTACTGATAATGAATATCTTTAAGCTTCAGTGAGCAGGGCTCATTTCTCTAAACAAATTCAGATGTGATGAAAATAATAATAATATTAATTGAGTTATGTGTTAAGCACTGTTTTAAATGTCTTACATGCATTATCCTATCTGATCCTCAGAAACCCTTATGAGTTTTATTTAGGATTTTATGACTATATGTAACAAACTCAACTGATGTGGTTTAAGCAAACTCATACATTTCATAAGGGTCTAGTATCCAGAAGGTATAACTACATAAAGAACTTTAGCAATTTTTATCCATCAGAGTTCTTCAGAAAAACAGAACCAAGAGGATTATATATATATATATATAACCAATAGGATAAATATATATATATATATATATAGTGTGAGCATGTTTGTATACTATGTGTATATATATATAAAAACATATATATTTATATATCTGTATATTATGTATAAATATATAAACATACATATATGTATTTATATGTTTATATATTATATATTATATATATAATATATAATAATATATATATAAACATACATATATATGTGTTTACACACAAATGCACACACAGACACATACTCGCTTATGAAGATATTTATTTTAAGGAATTGGGTCACAATATTATTATGAGTCTGGGGTCTGGCCTATAGGCTGGACAGACACATGGGTGGGATTTCTAGTCTTGAGGCAGAATTCTTTATTCTTCAGGAAACCTCAGATTTTGCTTTTAAGACTTATGGAATTTAGGTCTACTCACATTATCAAGGGTCATCTCTTTAACTTAAAGTCAACTCTAAATGGTAATCACATGTGCAAAATACCTTCATATCAACACATAGATGAGTGTTTGACTGAACAGTTGGGTATAACCTAGCCAAATAGAACCATAAAATTCACTGTTACACATCTCAGGAACAAAACAATAGACAACCCAGTTTTTAAAAGGAAAAATTACTTGAATATACACTTCTTCAAAGAAGGTATACAACTGTCCGGTAAGAACATGAAAAGATGCTTAATATTGTCAGTCATCAAGGAATGAAAATCAAAACACCAGTAAGGTGATTCACCTTATTTCACATCATAGCTTTTGGATGACTGTAATAATAATAATAATAATTTTTTAAAATGGAAAACAGCAAGTACTGGAGAGGATGTGGATAAACTGAACTCTCATACAGCACTGTGGGAATGTAAAATGGTACAGCTGCTATGAAAAACAGTTTGGCAATTTCTCAATAAGTTATACATAAAATCACCCCATGACCCAGCAATTCTGCCTCCAGACATATACCTAAAAGAATTGAAAACAAGTGTTAAAATAAAAATCTGTATATAAATGTTCAGAGCAACTCCATTCACAATAGCTGATAGATGGAAACAACCCAAACATCCCTCGAAAGATGAATGTCTAAACAAATGTGATATATCCATACAGTGGAATATTATTCAGCTATTCAAAAAGACATACTAATACAATGTACAACATAGGTAAACCTTGAAAACATTATGCTAAGTGAAATAAACCAGACAAAAAAGGTCACCTATTATATGATTCCATTTACACGAAATATCCAGAATAAGCAAAGTCACAGAGACAAAAAGTAGATTAGTAATTGCATAGAGCTGAAAAGACGAGGGTTTGAAGACTGACTCTAGTGAGTTTAGTGTCTCATTTTGTGGTGATGAAAATATTGTGAAATTACACAGTGGTGACAGTTGCACAACAATGTATAACCACTTAAAGGACTGAATTTTATAACATGTGAATTACATTTCAGTTAAGCTGTTATAAAAGAGTCAAAGGCCTAAATGTTGTGCAAGTCATTTTGACGTTTTGGGGAATTTAGGGGCCGGGGCTTTTTTTTTTTTTTCTACTCAACTTCTGGATCCTACACATAGGTAAGTCGACTGATGTAACTGCAAAAGGGTGCTCCAGGTAAAGGAGCTGTTTCAGAATAAAAGTGGGAAAGTTGGAAGGCACAGGGGAAGAGGAGAACAGTTCCTTTTGATGGGGTCCTTGTCTCTGCTCCATTAACTCCTATAATGCCCTCAGAATTGCCTCTTGACCTTTCCAGGTCCTAGAATTCAATTTGAGAAACTCTGGTCAAAGCCATTTGGTAGAACCAAGATAATGTGTATCAGTGCCTCATATTTAACCTGAAGGACTCTAACAGGTCATCTGAAAGTATTAGAGACTTCCCAGGTGGCGCCAGTGGTAATGAACCCGCCTGCCAGCGCAGGAGACATAAGAGACATGGGTTCGATCCCTGGATCAGGAAGATCCCTTGGAGGAGGGCATGGCAACCCATTCCAATATGCTTGCCTGGAGAATCCCATGGATGGAGGAGCCTGGTGGATTACAGTCCATAGTGTCCCAAAGAGTCGAACACAACTGAAGTGACTGAGCACGCATTCATGAAAGTATTAGAAAGGGGCTAAGCTTTACATTGGAGAAGGCAATGGCAACCACTCCAGTACTCTTGCCTGGAAAATTCCATGGACGGAGGAGCCTGGTAGGCTGCAGTCCATGGGGTCACTAAGAGTCGGATACGACTGAGCGTCTTCACTTTCACTTTTTACTTGCATGCACTGGAGAAGGAAATGGCAACCCACTCCAGTGTTCTTGCCTGGAGAATCCCAGGGACCCAGGGAGACTGGTGGGCTGGCGTCTATGGGGTCGCACAGAGTCGGACACGACTGAATCGACTCAGCAGCAAGGTTTACATTCTGGTCAGAGACCTAGCGATGCAGACAGACATAGTCAAGGAATCAAATTTCCTAGACTTGTTAAACCTATTTGTAGTTAAATATCTCAGTCCTATACTTTAAAATAAAACAACTTGCAGTCATTCACAAGGTTCAGAGAGGAACTTTAATGATAATGAACTGAAACCCACTGATAAAGCTAGAGACTCATAGCTTATGATGAAAGAGAAGAGATTTTAAAAGCGACTTATTCCAGGGAAGAGCTCAGAGAAGACCATTGCTGATCATGAGCATAAGCTTCTACACCAAAAGGAAACTCAAGGGGAGAGACCCACGTCACCAAGAAAAGAGGTATTGCTGGGAAACATCCTCTTTTAAGTAAAGAGGTTTACTTCTACTGTCACAGAGAAAGAGCTGCTTTTGATACAGGGAAATTTAAAATTATGTAATATAAAATAGTAACATCTTTGTGAACAAAGTGGAATGAATGCAGATTCTGAAATTGCTTCTGAATTTATCAAGAATATCAATTTCAAAGCTGGTATGTTATGAATTTTTAGAAATTGTTTGGTTGCTAAGTCATGTCCAACTCTGTGACCCCCATAGACTGTAGCCCACAAGCTCCTGTGTCCCTGGGATTTCTCAGGCAAGAATACTGGAGTGGGTTGCCATTTCTTTCTCCAGGGGATCATCCCATCTCAGGGATCGAACCTGTGTCTCCTGCTCAGCAAGCAAATTCTTTACTACTGAGCCACCTGGGAAGCCCTTTTAGAAATTGGATTTTGCTGTCACCTTTGTCACTAGCAAAGCCCACTGAAGTCCTGGGAAAAACAAGATGGAATCCAGGTGATAAGATATAAGGTCTAACCACTTCTTTTGTTCTTAGTCTACTTTTGCTTGCCTACAGGGGACCCTGCAGAGGCCTTGCACCTAAGACATGAGATTAGAGTTCCCAACACAGAGACGTTGCACCTGCCACTGAGATCTGGGGTGCCTTTCACAACACACTTGCCCCCACCACACTCCACCCCTCCCTCCACAGATGAACCCACAGATAAAACAGTCCTACCAACAGCCTGTCTCGGAGAGTGTCTTCTTCAGAGTGGGAGCTCCCACATCTTCATTTCTTGATTAAAGAGCAAAACTTTCTTTGCTTCTGAACCAAATTTGGTCTCCTTCTATTAGCACAAACAACACCCTATAAGGATCCTTCCCCTCACTCTGGAAGGTCAGTAACACTATATGTTGCCACTTTTAGCAGATAACTAGAAATGCTTGTCCTTTTGGGGTCATGATTAGGCTGGGATTAAAGCTTTGAATCACACCAGATCTTCAGAAGTCCCTCCTTCTTGAAATGCTACTGTCCTGTACCTTGAAGAAGAGACTGATCATGGGAATTCCTCATTCTTTGGAATAATTAGAGAGGAAGTTCCACAAAGACCCTTTAATCAAATGTAGTCAGGACAAAGAGTTGGTTGGTTAGAGGTAGATGTTAGTTAAAGAGATGAATCATAAAAATGTCATGGATATATACATCAAGTTTTTATTTTTATTTCAGTTCAGGTCAGTTCAGTCACTCAGTCATGTCTAACTCTTTGCACCCCATGGACTGCAGGACACCAGGTCTCCCTGTCCATCACCAACTCCCAGAGTTTACTCAAACTCATGCCTATTGAGTTGGTGATGCCATCCAACCATCTCATCCTCTATCATCCCCTTCTCCTCCTGCCCTCAATCTTTCCCAGCATCAGGGAGCTGATGAGTCAAATGAGTCAGCTCTTCGCATCAGGTGGCCAAAGTATTGGAGTTTCAGCTTCAACATCAGTCCTTCCAATGAACACCCAGGACTGATCTCCTTTAGGATGGACTGGTTGGATCTCCTTGTAGTCCAATGGACTCTCAAGAGTCTTCTCCAAAACTACAGTTCAAAAGCATCCAAAAAAAGCATTTTTATTTACTTACCTTTGGTTGTGTTGGGTCGTTATTGTTGCCTGCAGGCTTTCTGTATTTGCTGTGAGCGGGACAGGGGATGGTGAGGAGTGAGTGGATGGCAACTCTTTGTTACGGTCTTCTCATTGTGGTGGCTTCCCTTGTTGCAGAGCACAGGCTCTAGGCTTGTGGGCTTCAGTAGTTGCACATGGCCAAGTAGTTGCCCCTTGGCATGCGGAATCTTCCCAGACCAGGAATCAAACCCATTTCCACTGCATTGGCAGGCGGTTTCCTATACACTGTACCCTCACATTTGTATTTTAAATTAAAATAGCTTCATTCTTTTGCTAAGCTTTTGATACAAAGGTTTTTTCTTTGAATGTTGGTCAGTTCATTGGAGTTCTACCTCATCTTTCATGCATAAGCTGCACCCCTAATATATCCTGTACTATTTCCAATTATAATTTCTTTAAAAAGAAGCAAAAACTTAGATACCTGTTAGATAAGCTGAGTGCAGAATGTATTTAATTTCTATAATTGTTTTTCCAGCTTAACCATTGCCTAATAACTTACTATTTTCAAACAAGTTTTCATAGTAACAACTTCTGTTTTTGTGTTCACTTTTCATTTTTTACTTAATATTTAATTTAATTGTTAATAATGATGACATGTTTAACCAGCATGAAGTAGTCTGAGGAACAAATAACCTGAGTCTTGGTAAGTGTAGATTTCAGCTGATGGTAGCAGTGGTTCTAGAGAGTGACCTCTGGCTGTGAGTGCTCAGGTGCTCTGAAAGTGAGTCAGTTTATTTCCCTGCAGTGGTCAGACTCTCAGCAATGTGTCTCAGGGCCAACTGGAACTTCTCTACACCACCACTTTGGCCACCTGATGTTAAGAGCCAACTCACTGGAAAAGACCCTGATGCTGAGAAAAACTGAGGGCAGGAGAAGAAGGGGGTGAGAGAGGATGAGATGGTTGGATGCATCACCAAGTCAATGGACATGAATTTGAGCAAACTCCGAGAGATAGTGAAGGATAGGGGAGCCTGGCCTGCTGTAGTCCATGGGGTCACAAAGAGTCAGATATGACTTAGCAACTGAACAACAACTACACCACCAACTCCACGGTGCCCAGTGTCTCCCTTTTCTTTACTGCTGGCAGTTTCTTTGCAAGCCCAGGGCCCTCTTTTCCTCAAACAGCTTAGCTACTAGTACTGGCCAGTTCAGCGCTCAGTACCACCTTAGCTCCAAGGTCTACAGGATGTATGAAAGCATAGACTGGTCATCATCGCAATGTTGTCATGCAGCTTTTCATGCACATGCCCAGAGTTTATTTTATAGTCTGTGGCTGGTTTGGCAACACAGTTCAGTGACCTAGAGGAAACCATTTCCGAAACCTGAATGTTAGGCCCAGAGCAGTTTTTGTCACCATGTAAAGTAATTTGGTCTTAGAATGAAATAGTAGGAGCACAGAATGAAGCGAAAACCCCTTTTTGGTGCTCCCTCAGCCTAGCCAGCTTCACATCCTGGACAGCTGACATTCATTACCAACCTAGTCCATTTATTTCCCTTGGTGGGACAAGGAAAGATGGATGTACATTCATTGAATCATGGCAAACAGTACTATCTCATATCTTTGTTGACACTTAACATCATTTAAATACGAAAGGGAAAAGTCAATTTGCAGAGTATTATGTGACAGAATATATGGTCCCAACCATGCTTTAACCCACACTTGGAGCCACCTGTTCCACAGAATACTAGCTTCCCTTCCATTCCTTTTCTAACCACCTTACTGATTAGCTACCCTGAATTTTCTTTTGCAGGGGGGTGCAGAGAGAGGACAGGGGAGTGGGCAGATACATTGTGCAAGGTTTAATGTGAGCATTCAGGGAAAGGGAATTCAAGAGGACCAGGAAATTCTTGAGAACCACCAATATTAAGAATGGAATGAAGTTTCAAAATGATGTATATATAATAGGAAAGAGATTAGAAATAAATAGCAATGACACATGTCAGAATCTCAGAGGAGGAATACATACTCAGAGAATGTATAGGAAGTACTGGGTTGACCAAAAGTTCGTTCAATTTTTTCTGTAACATGGAAAAACCTGAACTTTTTGGTCAATCCAATAGTTAAACCAATAAGCCAAGGGCTGCTAGGTTGAAGGTGATCAGGTTAATGGGTCCTGAGTGCCCAGGATGCACTTGCAACAGAAAGAGAACAGCTTCCAGGTCACAGGCCAGGGTTCCAGGTCCTCTTTCCACATTTTCCCTTTGCCATCTTTATCAAACCCTTTTCAAATTACAGCATGATTTCATTTACATTGGTTTTGTGTTCTTATCCGCCTTTCATGTTACCAGAGAATATTCCTCCCAGTTGCTTAAATATTTGTCCCTCTTTTTTTTTTTTTTTGGCTTCGACACTGATATTTATTTTATTTCATTTTAAATTTTTATTTTTATCGAAAGATAATTGCTTACAGAATTTTGCTGTTTTCTGTCAAACCTCAACATGAATCAGCCATAGATACACATATATCCCCTCCCTTTTGAAACTCCCTCCCATATCCCTCCCCATCCCATCCCTCTAGGTTGAAGGATTGATACAGAGCCCCTGTTTGAGTTTCCTGAGCCATACCTTGGCTATCTATTTGTAACATGGAAACTTATGTTACCATATATTTGTTCCTCTTAAGGGCAAAGTTTCTTTTTCTGGATCTTTGTAATACTAACTACAAACTCCCTAGCCCCAGCGCTCCTAACAGTAACCTAGTGAACGTTCCACTTTGTCCCTGTGTGAAATCCCCCCAGGAACGCCTCTTTACAGATACTTCTCTCCTAGCGCAACTCTAGCTAGATTCACTCAGGCCTTATCAGCCCACAGACCTCTGTTACATATGTGAATGAAGCCATCTCCAGTCTCTGTCTGGTCTTTTGCTGTTGTTCAGTTGCTAAGTCCCATTTGACATTCTTGTGGCCCCCCATGGACTATATCCCACCAGGCTCCTCTGTTCTTATACACCTGCACATTCTCCATTAATTGTATAACAATACAATAATGTAACACATAGCAAAAAAATATATAACACACAGCAACTGTTAGCTCCTCCCTCCCTAGCTTCTAGGAGTCTGGTCACCCACATACCTTACGATATGTATGGTTCTGTTGGTAACATGGATAAGAGTCACTGCATACAATGACAGCATCTAAACAGAGACACCCCTTTTACACACCTCTTGCCAAACCCCAAGTGTCTCCTCCTGCTGACAGCTGCCACAAGGGCCCTCCTCAGACTATCCTGAGGATACTCAGGTTATTTCTGGTTCTGTCTCTTGGTTATACAGTACAGCTCTCTTTTCTTTTCTTTCCTTTTTTTTTTTAAAATTGATCTCTCTATTTATTTACTTATTTTTGGCTGTGCTGGATCTTCTTTGCTGTGCTCAGGCTTTCTCTAGTTGTGAGGAGCAAGTGCTTCTCTTCATTGTGGTGCACAGACTTCTCATGGTGGCTTCTCTTGTTGTGCTCTAGATACATGGGCTCACCCCCATGGCATGTGGAATCTTCCTGGACCAGGGATTGAACCCATGTCCCTTGCATTAGCAGGTGGTTCTTAACCACTGGACCACCACTAGGAAAGTTCAGTTCAGTTCAGTTGCTCAGTTGTGTCTGTCTCTGCAACCCCATGGACTGCAGCACGCCAGGGCTCCCTGTCCATCACCAACTCCTGGAGTTTACTCAAACCCATGTCCATGGAGTTGGGAATGGCATTCAACCATCTAATCCTCTGTCATCCCCTTCTCCTCCCACCTTCAATCTTTCCCAGCATCAGAGTCTTTTCAAATGAGTCAACTCTTCACATCAGGTGGTCAAAGTATTGGAGTTTCAGCTTCAACATCAGTCCTTCCAATGAGCATCCAGGACTGATCTCCTTTAGGATGGACTGGTTGGATCTCCTGCAGTCCAAGGGACTCTCAAGAGTCTTCTCCAACACCACAGTTCAAAAGCATCAATTCTTGGGCACTCAGCTTTCTTCACAGTCCAACTCACATCCATACATGACTACTGGAAAAACCATAGCTTTGACTAGATGGACCTTTGTTGGCAAAGTAATGTCTCTGCTTTTTAATATGCTGTCTAGGTTGGTCATAACTTTTCTTCCAAGAAGTAAGCATCTTTTTATTTCATGGCTGCAGTCACCATCTGCAGTGATTTTGGACCCCAAAAAAGTAAAGTCTGCCACTGTTTCCCATGTTTCCCCGTCTATTTGCCATGAAGTGATGGGACCGGATGCCGTGATCTTAGTTTTCTGAATGTTGAGCTTTAAGCCAACTTTTTCACTCTCCTCTTTCACTTTCATCAAGAGGTTCTTTAGTTCTTTTTCACTTTTTGCCATATGGGTGGTGTCATCTGCATATCTGAGGTTATTGATATTTCTCCCGGCAAGATTGCCAGGAGAAATATTAATAACCTCAGGAAAGTTCAAGCAACTTTCTTTTCCAGGTCTTGAGTCTTCTTTTCCACCCTATAGAGGGCTCATCAAATCACCTCAGTTGGAGACTGGTCATCTTCAACATGGATATTAAACTAAAAACTTCCTTCATTCAGTTCTTCAGATGGGCTCATGCTTCTGATTCCCACTGGTCGGCCAACTTTTGTTTTGCCCACCGTATCCAGCTCTTAACTGGCTCTTTCACGTGAGCTTCTCTTGCTCCCTCTGCTGCACCAAGTTCTTTCTGGACTTCGAATCTGGAGGCAAGTCTTCTGTCTCTACTTTTATAGGTCTTCCTCAACCTCAACCCAAACTGTCACATACTGCTACCTTAATAAAGTTTATGATAAGATTTATCAGCAGTAAGAATTGTCACTCAAACAAGACAGCAAAGTCACTCTCCAGGGTGTCATTCTTGGTAACAAAAGAAACTGAGGATTTCATTTAGTTTGCAATAATGAGCTTTTCCCTTCCACTGTCACCCAGGTTATCTCTAATGCTCTCCACAAGCTATCCCCTGGGGTTGCTTAGTACAGTTCTGGGTTGCATCCTGGTTATCATACTAAATTCTTTAATTACCTCAGAGTCAATACCATATCCATGATCATGACACCCTCTTAGGAAACCTATAAGGAACTCCTTAACTATAGGCTGAGGAAAATATCCCAAAGAGTGTATTTAAAAGGCCAGTTTCCCAGGCCGCTTACCTACAATCGCACTTCAGGAAACTAGGAAACTGCCTCTTTGTCTTGTACAACTAAGTGATTCTGAAGCCCATATTAAAGGACTATAGTCTGTCCCAAAGTGGCTATTCATAATGTAGTTGGCAAAGAGATTACAGAAGTTACCTATTTATATTCATTTACAGAGTACATCATGAGAAACGCTGGCCTGGAAGAAACACAAGCTGGAATCAAGATTGCCAGGAGAAATATCAATAACCTCAGATATGCAGATGACACCATCCTTATGGCAGAAAGTGAAGAGGAGCTAAAAAGCCTCTTGATGAAAGTGAAAGAGGAGAGCGAAAAAGTTGGCCTAAAGCTCAACATTGAGAAAACAAAGATCATGGCATCCGGTCTCATCACTTCATGGGAAATAGATGGGGAAACAGTGGAAACAGTGTCAGACTTTATTTTTGGGGGCTCCAGAATCACTGCAGATGGTGACTGTAGCCATGAAATCGGACACGACTGAGCGACTGAACTGAACTGACATTTAAAAAGTACATTTATTGTTGCTGTTCAGACACTCAGTCATGCCAGACTCTTTGCAACCCAATGGACTGCAGCACACCAGGCTTCGTCCTTCACCATCTCCCAGAGTTTGCTCAAACTCATGTCCATCGAGTTAGTGATGCCATGTGACCATCTCATCCTCTGTTGTCCCCTTCTCCTCCTGCCTTCAATCTTTCCCAGCATCAGGGTCTTTTCCAATGGGTCAGCTCTTCACATCAGATGGTCAAAGTATTGGAGCTTTAGCTTCAGCATTAGTCCTTTCAATGAATATTCAGGGTTAACTTCCTTTAGGGTTGACTGGTTTGATCTCCCTGCAGTCCAACAGACTCTCAAGAATCTTCTCCAGCACCACAGTTCAAAGGCATCAATTCTTCAGTGCTCAGCCTTTTTTATTGTCCAGCTCTCACATCCATACATGACTACAGGAAAAACCACAGCTTTGACTAGACAGACCTTTGTCAACAAAGTAATGTCTCTACTTTTTAATATGCTGTCTAGGTTTGTCATAGCTTTTCTTCCAAAGAGCAAGCATCTTTTAATTTTGGGGCTACAGTCACCATCTGCAGTGATCTTAGAGCCCAAGAAAATAAAATCTCACTGTTTCCAATGTTTCCCCATCTATTTGCCATGAAGTGATGGGACCAGATGCCATGATCTTCGTTTTCTGTTTGTTGAGCTTTAAGCCAGCTTTTTGACTCTCCTCTTTCACTTTCATCAAGAGGCTTTTTAGCTCCTCTTCACTTTCTGCCATAAGGGTGGTGTCATCTGCATATCTGAGGTTACTGATATTTCTCCCGGCAATCTTGATTCCAGCTTGTGCTTCATCCAGCCTAGCATTTTGTATGATGTACTCTCATATAAGTTAAATAAGCGGGTGAGGTGACAATATACAGCCTTGACGTACTCCTTTCCCAATTTGGAACTAGTCTGTTGTTTCATGTCCAGCTCTAACTGTTGCTTCTTGACCTGCATACAGATTTCTCAGAGACAGGTCAGGTGGTCTGGTATTCCCATCTCATTAAGAATGTTCAACAGTTTGTTGTGATCTACACAGTCAAAGCCTTTAGCATAGTCAATGAAGCAGAATTCAAGATGGTAGAGTAAAAAACCCATACAATAGCAAAGTATTATTTCATAGATATTACTTAGGATACTAAAATAGTGATTTAATTGAAAGGATTATTAAGTAACTCAAAGTGGCATGCACATGGAGGAAGAGTGAGTTGATGACTAGGTGTGCTTCTATGAATATTTCTTTTATATATAATTTTTTAAATTAAAGAATGCCATATTTTCACCATAGAAAATTTTTAAATTTCATAAAAATAGGAAGAAGAAGATAAAATTATTGACAGACCATCTGAGCAATTATCACTGACATCTTGCATAGTGTCTTCCTATCTTCTCTTGGGCTTGCTCATGTTTGCTTTTTCTCCCTCAGTCTTTCTCTCTCTTTTAATCATTATATTTTTAAAATTGGGAACATACTGTGCATACATATTTGCTGTTTTTAATTTTTTAAAATACTTTACCATGCTGTTAGATGGTCTAAAGATTATTTTAATGGGTTTAATAACATCTCAGCAAAGAACAGTAGATAAGAGCATGTGGGCCAGTTTGCCTGATTTCAAACCCTGACTCTGCCTTGAGTAGTTTATTTAGCTGCCTTGTGCTTTCATTTTCCTATAAGTAATATGTGAATAGTAGCACCTAACTCATAGAATTAGACCAAATGAGATAAAATACTTAGAACTCTGCCTGCCTGGCACATAGCAAGAACTTGAAAGGTTCAGACATTATTATCCCACATATATTATCATATTTAAAGCCCTCATTTATTTTTTGATGTTTTATGTTCTTTAGAATGTTTGTGATTCCTATAGGACCTGATTCTAGGGTCAGAAAATCCTTGTAGGTGAAGCAACAGTTTATATGTTCAGTAATTCCCATGGCCTGTCTGCTTTGGCTCTTTGGTATTCACATTTATCCTAATGCTTTTGTTGCTGTTGTTCAAAATGCCTTCCCATTCTAGACTACTGGCTCAAACAAATATGACCATTCTCTCATGACAGAGGCAGCAATCACAGTTCTTATTTCTTTGATCCTAAAACTATAGGACATAGCCAACACAGGAGGGATTATTCTCTTAAATATGATTTGTTATCTGTATCTTCTGTTTTTTACTACCACCAAAGGAAGTTCTTAGTTTGAAGAAGAAGAGAATTAACTACACACAAACTTGGCCAATCTGCTGAAGAGATGAAAGTGTCTTAATCAACCCTATTGGTGGAAAGTCACACTTAGCTCTCTGTTGTTGTATACAACAACCTTGTTGTCTGTGTATACTTTCTGATCTTGCTGTTTGGACTGTATCTTAGAGTTTCCCTTAATATGAAGTCTCTCTTTCTTCTATATGTATATTGGTGACAGGACTGTTTTGTTAGATGGACGTAGAAAATGTCTACACCTTTCTTCAGTTCAGTTCAGTCGCTCAGTCATTTCTGACTCTTTGTGACCCCATGGACTGCAGCACACCAGGCCTCCCTGTCCATCACCAACTCCCAGAGCTTGCTAAAACTCATGTTCATTGAGTTAGTGATTCCATCCAACTATCTCATCCTCTGTTGTCCCCTTCCCCTTCTCCTCCTGCCTTCAATCTTTCCCAGTTTCAGAATCTATTCCAGTGAGTCAGTTCCTTGCCTCAGGTGGCCAAAGTATTAGAGCTTCAACTTCAGCATCAGTCCTTCCAAAGAATATTCAGGATTGGTTTGCTTTAGGATTGACTGGTTGGATCTCCTTGCAGTAAAACAGACTCTCAAGAGTCTTCTCCAACACCACGGTTCAAAAACATCAATATTTCAGCACTCAGCTTTCTTTATGGTCCGACTCTCACATCCATACATGAGTACTGGAAAAACCATAGTTTTGACTAGACAGACCTTTGTTGGCAAGATAATGTCTCTGCTTTTCAGTGTGCTGTCTAGGTTGTCATAGCTTTTCTTCCAAGGAGCAAATGTCTTTTAATTTCATAGCTGCAGTCACCATCTGCAGTAATTTTGGAGTCCAAGAAAATAACGTCTCTCACTGTTTCAATTGTTTTCCCATCTATTTGCCATGAAGTGATGGGACCAGATGCCATGATCTTAATTTTTTGAATGTTGAGTTTTAAACCAACTTCGCCACTTTCTTCTTTTATCCTCATCAAGAGGCTCTTTAGTTCCTCTTTGTTTTCTGCCATAAAAGTGGTGTCATCCACATAGCTGAGGTTATTGATAACCTAAATAACTTTTCTTAAAGAGACCAAAGTTTCCAGTGGTGATATCTTTGCCCTGGTCACGGTTACACCTTGTGATTCTGTTGTGCTTGAGTTGCAAGGACCACCCTATTGCTTTTGCTCTGTGGAATCTCCCTTGGGAAACTTCACCAGAGCAAGCTCTTCCTCCATTTGGCCTTTTGACCTTTTTGGTCAGAAAACTTCTGTTGAACTTTTAAGTTTTAACTGGCTCAGTAAAGACTTGTGTCATATGACTGCCATCTACCTTATTTTCTCTGGTAATTCTCATGTCAACTTTTTGGCCTGTTTATTTTTCCTACCAGTCTCAGTGATGTGTACATGTGTGCTAAGTAGCTTCAGCCATCTCCTGAATTGTACTTCAGGTTTAAGCATTGCATTGGGGATTTGGTGAGTAGCTTAATATTCCATGCAGTTAGTAGGAATTTTGTAGGAGCCCCTGAGGCCCTGTCAGGAGGTTTGTTCTTTGATATGTCTTCTTCCACTATCAAGTTTCACTAATATCTTTACTGTGCAAGAAGGAAGTCTTTGGTTCTTCTTGTTCTGCTGTGGTGGTGGTTTAGTCGCTAAGTTGTGTCTGACTCTTTGAGACTCCCATGGACTATAGGCCATCAGGCTGCTCTGCTGCTCTGTCTTACTTGGGATTTCCCAGGCAAGAATACTGCAGCAGGTTGCCATTTCCTTCTCCAGGGGATCTTTCCAAGCCAGGGATTGAACTCAGGTCTCCTGCATTACAGGCAGACTTTTTTTTTTTTTTAACCACTTGAGCCACTAGGGAAGCATATGGTCTACAAGTGGTGGCTATGGGAGAGACTGCATGTCATAAAGCAAGCCTATAGCTGGATGACAGACAGGACAATTGTGCAATTTGCACTGGATGATCCAACACTGCACAAATCTATGTAATAGCAAATTAGGAGGAACAGTACCTAGATTGTAGATATACATTTATTTCTCTCAGCTTTTATTTTGAAAAATTACAAACCTACAGGAAGTTTTCAAGTGCAGTGAAGATCCATATAACCTTTATGGAGATTCCCTAATTATTTTGTCACATTTTATTTCTCTCTCTGTCTCATAATATGTTTTTATATGTCCACATAAATATAAACATCATTATTATTATTGTTTTGTTGACACTTTACCCCTGAGAATAAGAATGTTCTCTTACATAACCATAAAACTGGAAATTTGATATTGATATGATAACATTATATACTATACAGGCCATGTTCAAATTTCTTCAATTGTCCCTTTAGTCTTTTTTAACTTAAATCATTTCCCAGCCTTTCTCTCTTTTGCAACACTGATTTACATATTTTGTTGTTGATGATATTGTTGTCTTACAGAGTGCTTCTCAATTTGGATTGGTCTGATTGCCTTCTTATAATCAGATTCAGGCTAAACTGGGACTTGGAGAACTGAACCAGGAGTACTACACAGATGACTTTGTGTGCAGTAAATAGAGACCTACCTCCTGATGCCAGCTAGTACCTCACTGGTGGTGCTCCATGTGGTCTATTGGTGAAGATAGACCATATTTCACCATATTTCTCCATTGTTAAGGCTATATTTTCCTTTTGTAGTAAATGAGACTCTATCAGGTGAAATTATCTGAACATCCCATTCCCCAATTTTCTTTCACCCAATTATTTTAGCACTCATGATAATTTTTGACTAATTGTAATTGCTATGCTGATTTAAAAATGATAATTTATTATTTTTTCTACATTTATTAATTGCCTTTTTTTTTTTTGCTAGAAAAGAGCCTTTCCTTTTCCCCTCTCTTAAATTTATTTCCTATGCATATGAATTCATAGATATTTTAAACATTTAATGCGTTTTGTCAATTCTTGTCATTATTCATTCTGATGCTTGAATTATTTCAAATTTGGCCAATAGGAACCCCTTCACGGAGAAGGCAATGGCACCCCACTCCAGTACTCTGGCCTGGAAAATCCCATGGCCGGCGGAGCCTGGTAGGCTGTAGTCCATGGGGTCACGAAGATTCAGACACTTACTGAGTGACTTCACTTTCAATTTTCACTTTCCTGCATTGGAGAAGGAAATGGCAACCCACTCCAGTGTTCTTGCCTAGAGAATCCCAGGGACAGCAGAGCCTGGTGGGCTTCCATCTGTGGGGTCGCACAGAGTCGGACACAACTGAAGCAACTTAGCAGCAGCAGCAGCAGCAGCCCCTTCAAGTTGGTAAATATGTTTTTGAAGAAGACTCTACTGAAAATCTGGATTTCAGGCAATTACATTCAAACAAGAAGATGGCATAAAGAGGTAAATCTCACTAGCTCTGTGATTAACACTCCATATGTATTATTTCAGTAATTCTTAGAAAAGCCTATAAAATAAGCACTATCTGCATTTTTAGGAGTTTAAAAATTCTATAATTAATATAAATGCCCTGATATGTAGAAATTACAGCACAGATGGACATTCAGGGTAGAACACTCCAAGTATATCAACAGCATATAAATGGAAGCTCACAACAAGGCCAGAACCAACATTTCCTTTCTCCACACCTGAGAAAAATACCTTTGCTTTTGGTATATGTATGTCTGTATGTGTTTAACCATTTCTTTAGTAATGTTTACCTAGAATCACATAGTGTATTTTGGGTAGTTAAATACACATAAACTAACTGCTTAGCTAACTTTATACAGCAGAAACTTTCAACCACTTCCACTTAACTAACTTGCCAGATTCACAGATGCTCTCCATTCCCTCTATGGACTCAATTTTCTGATTTGCACAACAGGCTGAGCACATGAGGGCAGTAACTACTCTTCAATATATCCGGTTCCCACTTCTGCTGTGGTTTACTAACCAAGAGTTCATTGTATTTTTTTCCCAAGCCTGTTTGGGTTAATTAGAATTGTGATTATAGTATTTTCTTTAATTAAATTAAGCACATTTTAATTAATATTATGAAAATCAACAAACTAGAATAACAAAAAAAGAGAGTAATTGTTAACCTGAAAATTAAGTTGAATGCTTTGAAAGTCTTATATATATACATATATATGTATATATATATATATATATATATAGTTAAAATAAAGGTCAGCGAAAAAAATGTTTAAAAGACCACAGTAGGAATCCTAAAAGTCCCAACAAGTTCTAGACTCAGACTGCCTCAGAAATATCTGTTTTACTTTAAATAAACTGAAACTAGAAATAATTGCATCACGGATGTGATTTATGAAAGAAAGTCTTTAAAATACAGATCTACACTTAGTGGGGAAAAAAGACCTTGACTCTACATCAAAATATTGCCTAAGCATATTTTGTCATTGTATTTTTTAGGATTTGGGACTTTAACCAAATTTTTGGATTAACTGACACAGTGTTGCTCTGATCAAATAAGAGTTGTATACTATAAAGTTCTCAACCCACAGGGATTTAAGTCATTCTTAATTAAGTTTTCTGTGTCTTAAAAAAAAAAAACCCAGTTAAAGAACCACTTTAGGTACTGTTAAAAGTCTGTACGTGGACTATAAACCAACTAACCCCTGCAGCCTAGCTTCTGGTGCCCAGAATAGACAAACAGGGCAAGCAGTCCCCTGGTAAGATGATGTTTACACAGGGTTTATGTATGCTGAACATAACCCAGTGGAAAACACTCTGGAACTTTATCTGCTACCTATATATCATGTTACATGGTGCACATCCGGTCAGTTCAGTTCAGTCGCTCAGTCGTGTCCGACTCTGCAACCCCATGAATCGCAGCACGCCAGGCCTCCCTGTCCATCACCAGCTCCCGGAGTTCACTCAGACTCATGTCCATCGAGTCAGTCATGCCATCCAGCCATCTCATCCTCTGTCGTCCCCTTCTCCTCCTGCCCCCAATCCCTCCCAGCATCAGAGTCTTTTCCAATGAGTCAACTCTTCACATGAGGTGGCC